>NC_083348.1:68797551-69397551 GCF_019175385.1 Lycium barbarum | reverse complement strand
GCTACGGCGGATGAAAAATGTAAAAATTTCACAAATAGCTATCTTTTAGCTGCTTCTAACAAGTTATAACTACAAGTTCATTATTTACAATTCGTAGCAGATTTTTCCTATATTTAGGTCCTGGATGCGTCGCATAAATATAGCCAAAATATAAACTAAATACACGGAACTGTTGAGAAAATAATGCCTCTATTTAAGGGAATTTTTTTTTTCAAACTAAACAGAAATCTGTTTTTAATGTTCCATAAATCACGCAAATCTCATTCTCTTACATATCTAATCACATATTTCATTCCACATCTAATCATTCACGTAAAATTTGAATTCAAAAACTCTCTTCATATTTTTTCCCAAAATATAACTAAAAAAATCTCTTTTTAATGTTCCATAAATCATGCAAAGCTTGATTTTTTCATCAACTGAATTGCATAGTGACAAGTTGAGATTGTCTCCTGATGCTATGACCATCGGTTTTGTGTTCGTTATTAAAAATATTCAATGAAATTACATTATTAAAAATAAAAAATATTAGTTATTGAGTGCAATAAGCTGATATTGAATATTATTTAGTAACTTTAATAAGATGGGAAAACTTGACTCCAAAAAAAAACTTTAATCCCTAAGGGTGGCTTTTGATTCACTGTATTTTATCTGTATTATGATTGTATTTTTTAGTGTATTCTAATTGATCCGTAAGATTTGAATCGTAATGCATATATTTACAATATATTTCACTTGTATTTTGTATGTATTTTAGAAGTATTAAAATTGTTCTTTAATTTTTGAAGTATATTGTACAGAAAAATGGATTTTATGGTTCAATAATGAATTCAAGTGTACCATGAATATATAGAGAAAATGCATAGAACTCTTCCCGGTTCATCAATAAAATATAGTGAAAACATGTAGGAAATACAAACTTGATATTGAAATGCACTTTGTAATTTTTTAGCAGTAATTATACAAGAAAAATATAAATGTAATAAAAACAGAATTCAAATCTACGATTAGACTATACAACAAGCGGGATCATTACCAAAATACATAAAACTTCTTCTAAAATCTTCATAAAAATAATGTCGCAACAGTGATGTTATACATCAAAAAAAGGTTGGAGGAAAAAAAAAACAACTTAAAACATAAACTGTTCTGTCTACAAATCTACTCTTGAACATCTACTAAAATCACCGCATCATAATCAACGGTATCCTTGACAGGTATTGGTGGTTGCTCGTTATCAATAAATGCATTCAGGGTTGCCTTGTCGATTTGCTTCGTATCTCATACGGAGAAACTTTGCATCAATTTCAGCTGAAATGCGTCAAGATATACTGAAACTTTACATTAACAAAACATGAAAAAATAACAAAATAACAAATTAACCACAATAAATAACAACACATTCAAGATATACTGAAAATATACTATAAATATAATGCAAATATATCAATGTCAAATGCACCGTGGTTGTCACTACAACAGTGTGTGATTGTGCTGTAAAAATACACTTCAAATACATTGAATATATACTACAAAATATACTTTGATAAAAAGTAAACATAAATTCAAAATCATATAAATTTACAAGTAACAAATTAGGTAGAAAAAATATATCACACACAATTAAAAACACAAACTAATTGAAATAATAAAAAATACAACAAAAATATACTTAAAATGTATGCAAAATACAGATCTGGTAAATTGAAAAAACAGGAATTAACTGAAATTCAAAACACAAACTAACTGAAATAATAAAAAATACGACAAAAATATACTTAAAATGTATGCAAAATATAGATCTGGTGAATTGAAAAAAGGGGAATTAACTGAAGTTCATCGAAAAATATGATAAAAATATACTTAAAATGCAAGTAAAATACATATCTGGTGAAGTGAATCATTAATAAGAAAAAATACCTCTTGGAGAACATGAATATTTTTACTCTTGTCCAATAACAAAAACTTCAGATCTGTATTCAAAAATTCTGGTGACCGACGGCAGAGGGGATTAGCACTCAAGATTGTTTATTTTGGTCTCTGAATGAGAAAATCGACGGGTTCGTATGTACAACTATTACAATCTTATACTTTGACGTGACTCTAGATGAAGTGAAAAAACATCCAAAACCAAATTTAGATTTTGTAGGTGAGGACGAGTTCTTTGTTTTGACTACTGTGAAAGGTTGCCTTAGTATATATGGAGGGAAAATCAGGAGTAAAGAATTGCACGTATGGATTATGAAACAAGATGGGTGGGAACGGTTAATGACCCTTTGCAACTTGCCAACTATTTGCAAAAAATTTGTACTAGCTAACAAGCTCTTGTATTACACAAAAAATGGTGAACTTCTCTTTCAAAGGTATGAAAATGGACTTCCATTGAATACAGGGAAAGATGAAAATTTGTAGCTTAGTAAAGCCCAAAAAGAAACAAGGATGATGAGGGAGAACACAAAAATAACAGAGAATCTTACATATTTTAGGAAATAGAGTTGAATTTTGGGGGTAAAAGGTTGAAATTAATGAGCAGTTAATACAGAGTAAAAAAAGGAAGTGAAAGAAATCAGAAACTGATTTGAAGAGCATGAAATTAGGGGAGATGGGGAGTTAGAAACGTGTATATTTAGGAAAAGAGGGGGAGAGAGAGAAAGTGTGCAGTTAAAAAATAGGGGTGTGGGGAGTGATAAGTTAATTGGTAGAAAAGTGGGTAGCTATAAGTTGTAAAAATATAATATTATAGCTACTAAACTTAATTATTAAAAAGTATAGTTATGTTCCATAAATATATAACATAGTAAGCTATGCCAAGTAAAATTTACATGAAAAATTAGATCACTAGGCTGTATATACGGGTTATTCCCCATAAATAAAGTAAGGACATCTATATGGTGTGGCAAACTGTAGTAGGTAATTATATTTAGTAGCTATAGTTTGCATTAATTACTTCTCATAGCTAAAAATCGTATTTGAATTACCTATTATAGCTACACTATATATTTAAAGTAGAATACTCTATTTTTATTATTTTTATCTTGACTGAGAATTTTAGGGCTAGCTTTGAGATGCTTCTTTTCTCCGCCGCCGCCGGCCACCACGGAGGTCTCCGGTGAGTGATAAGTTGGTATTTTACCAACTTATCTCTTCTTTAGTCTTAGATTTTTGCTATGTTTGATTGATAAAGTAGTGCATCTAATATAGTTTACTTCTATTTTATAGGTTCATGTGATTTAGAAGTGATCGGGAGAGAAAACAAGTGAAAACAAGTCAAAAGAGGTCAAATTGAAGAAAACGGAAAAAGTGGCTAAAAATGCAAGAACGGCTCAGATTTGCAAAACTGAACGTTAGGGGCTTATTTTGTCATATTTTGACTTTGGAAAATTGGGGAATTATAGGATGAAGACTTAGGGGAAATTTCCCACATCTTTGGCCACTCTTCCAAGTTGAGGAGCAAAAACTACACTTAGGGTTTGAAGATTTGGAGGCACCCAATGAGAATTTCTTTACCCATTTCTTCAACTCTTGCTTTTATTGTATATCTAAGTGTGTAGCATTTTATTCCATCACTTTAATCTTGTTTATGCAAGCATTCATATGTTTAAAGCTTGGATTGAATCTCTTGTTTTGTTTATATATTAAATAATTTTTATTTCTAATGAAGTGGGTTAATGTTTCTGTATTTACTCTTCAAGCTTTAATGTCATTTAGTGATTGCAAACATTAAGTGTGCCATTTTGCCTTGGCTTTGCTTGGAAAAGAAAGTAAGGGTTAGGAAAAAAGTAAATAGCAAGGATTTGGGGCTTTAAACCTCATCTAATAGCTTGAGCTAGGAATAGTAAAGTTAACTTGAGATTCAATTGGTAGTGCTTAATATCACACTCTAGAGCTTGAAAAAATTTAGAGTGAAATTCATTGATTTGGTTGGAAGACTTTCAATGAGATTTTAGAAACCATTATCTATTAACATAAACTCACTTTTAGTTGTAAAATTGTAAAACATTGGATCGTTACTTGAGAGTAATTTATCTTGTTTTCCTTTGTTTGTGAGGCCACTGATTACTTTACCCGCTTTCTAATTAGTTTTATCTTTGTTAGTATTCTTAAATCAAAAGATCAAATATTGAAAAAGTGTTTGGCTTAGCTTAGTTGGTGATAAATCCTTTACTTTCTCAATCGCCTTTATATTGTTCCCTGTGGATTCGACCCCAACTCATAGTTGGGTAAATTATATTGTGACGACCATGTACACTTTCTCTTTGAGGAGTGGATTTGGACGTTATCAACGAATTCTTCTGCCGTCGCTGTCTCTCTCTCTAATCTCCGGCGAGTTCCGCCGCCGTCGAACACCTTAAACACCGTCGAAACTCTCTCTCTATTCAACTGTAACATCTGGTCTCTCTCTAATATCCGGCGAGTTCCACCGCCGTCGCCGTCTCTATCTCTAATCTCCGGTGATACACTTTATTATCCAGATCTAGCAGCGATGGCATACCTCCCGTCGCAGCCGAAGTTCCGTCGTGACCACCGCCGGCGTATCTCTCCAGATCTGCTACTGTCACGACTACCAGCGCTCTCCAGATCCGGTCGTTTTCCGGCGTGCCAGCTCAAATATGAGCTTTTTAATTTCTTATATTTCAAATCGTAGTGTATTTTATTTTCTTGTATCTGAGATGGAGGTGTACATTTGAGTGTATTCGATAATTTTTTAGCGTACAATCCAATGTTTGAGGTGTGTTTTATTTCTTGTATTCAGTATTTGAGTGTATTCTTTAAATTTTCAGTACAAAATTCAGTGTTTGGGGGTGTATTTTATTTCTTGTATTCAGTATTTAAGTGTATTCGTTAATTTTTAGTGTAAAATACAGTGTTTCTTTATGTATTTTTTACTTGTATTTTGAAGGATATTTTTTTGTATACAACCGGTTTTAAATATAATAAAGTGGATACAATATAAAAGTAGTTACAAATGAATACAGTTGAGTTGAATACATTTGACTTGAATACAACTTTGTTGAATACATTGAAATCTGACTTGAATACAGCGAAATCTGACTCAGCCGAATTTTGAATACAATCTACTTTAGCGCGTGAATACAATCTACTGTAGCTACGAAATGTAATTACCCAAAGTGTAGCTATGCCTAAAAAAAACCCCAGAATATAGTCATTTGTGTAAGTTGCCCAATAAAGTATGAATAAAAAAAACCCCAGAATATAGTCATTTGTGTAAGTTGCCCAATAAAGTATGAATGAAATTGCACGTTTTTCCCTTCAAATGGGCTGGTCTCTAAGTTGTGCCCTTTAAATGGGCTGATTTTTTTATTTTTTACCCTTTAGCAATCGAACTTATTTTTAGTGAAGCATAAATTCTTTAAGGACAAAAGTCATGCGGGGCATACCTTGTGAGATATTATGATGCGAAATGTAAACGATGCCCAGCAAAGGATGATGTTTGTTACGAGGGGAAAAATATTAAAGACCAAAACAAAATAGGGGCATAAGTGCCAATGACTGATAAAGTATAACATAAAATAGAATTTTCAAATGACTAAGGTCTGCTTAGAAACAAGAGAAAGGGCAATTTGCACGATTTCCCTTATTTGGGGGTCGTCTTTAATTTTTGCCCCTCAAATTGATAGTCTTTTGTCCTTCGCCTAATACCCCGAGGTTCTGAGTTCGAATGCAGGCTCAGTAAAAAAAAAATCGCAAGGCAGAGTTTTGTAGCAAAATTAGGCCTATTCGGGCAAAAGTTAGGCCTTAAGGCAGAGGTTTGCCTTGAGGCAAACTTTTACCCAAAATTAGGCCTTAAGACAATCTCTGCCTTAAGATCTAACTTTTGTCCGAATAAGTCTAATTTTGAGCAAATGTTAGGCCTTAAGGCAGAGGTTTCGCGAAAATATTGTCTTGCGATTTTTTTTTTTTTACTGATTGGGGTTCGAACCCAGAACCTCAGGATATTTGCGACCACTTTTTTAAGCAAAGGGCTAAAGACTAGCAATTTGAGGGGAAAAAATTAAATACCGATGTGTTTGAAGGGTAATTCGCAAAACAAAAATGTATACAATTATCAAAAAAATATTGGGCCCGGGCTCCAGCATGGGCCTATGTCTAACAAGTATAGAATAGGGAAAGTCACACAAGTACAACTTTTTCAAATGTTAATTAATAACATTACAACTACTTTAAAAAAATTACATAAATACAACTTATTCAAAATTTTAACTTCTTAATTACAAAAATGCAACTTTTTACATTCCTAAAATATCAATGATACTTAATTTTAGGAGTTACTACCATTAATGCATATCCACTTTTTACTTTCTATTTCTTTCAAAATCATTAGAATGTAATTTTTCAAATAAACATGACAAAATCAACTTCAAATACCATATTCTACCTACTGTTTTAAAAAGACTTTTTTATCATATTCTACCTACTGTTTTAAAAAGACTTTTTTTCTTTCGTTTCCTCCTTTTTATTCTTCTTTTTTTAATTTCACTTGATGTTGATTCAATTATTTTTTTGTGACTAAAAGAAATTATTTGAATATATTAATATTAAGAAAAGTACATGAAAAGATATGATATATGGTATAAGAAATGTACATGAAAATATACCTTAGATAGTATATGGTATATTCAAATTGGTATATTAAATTGAAATGATGATAACAAAATGTTTGTGAATATAATAGTAGAAATTAATATATTTAAGTTTGTATATTATATATAGTACATAATATAATAATAATATTTGTCTATATAGTATATAATATTATGATATACCTAATATATGAATATATTACTCTTTGTGCCAACCAATTGTACTCTACAATAACATATAAAGTATACAATATACAATATATAGATAGAATAATATAATTACTTATGGATTACCACTAAAATAGGATCTTAATTAATAATTGACACTCTATCCCATTAAACTTGGCTTCCTTTCTGCCATCACATATTTACAATTCAATTTTTTTCTCTCTTCCATGAAATAGGAAAATTAACTCAATTAAATTTATATTTGTATATATTTAATATAATAAACAATATATGCCTAATATATACAATAATGTATGTGGTCAAAGATATACATATATAAATACTTTTTGTTTAATATACATAAGAAATTATTTTATATATAGTTTATACTAGTTAATATACATAAAATATAATATTATATATAGTATATAATAGTGAAATGTACGTATGTATAAGTACAAGAATATATATACTTGTTCAAGGAATTGTATAATATATATCATATAAACAGTAGTATACTATTTTATGGATTAATGCTAGCTGAGTCTATTGGGATGTTTAGAAAAGTAATTAATGTGTTTTGTGTATTTAATTTGGTTATCACTTGTTGACACCTAATTTTGGCTCGACGTGCTTAAAATTAACGTTTTGGGGGGCCCTGATTCGTTAAAGAGTACAAAATAACTTTTTACACATTTTACATTTTTCGACAATTTATTGATGATTATCCTTATTCTAGGAATTTTATCAATTTATTGTCATCTTTAAGAATCATTATTTTTGCATATGTACAGCGTAATACTACCATTTTTGTGCAATTAATAATTGTTTCTTAATTTTATAGCAATACATTTTCATATCTTACACATTAATATTTATATTTTATATTTACGTTATTATTTATACATGTATTAATTAACTATATTTTAGTACAGTCCGACAGTGCAGAGAAAATCGGAGCAATAAATTTTTAAACGCAGAGCAAAATTCGATCAAGTCAAGGTCTCATCATCATTTTAAAAGTTGACATTTGAGGTGATGAGTTGGGTTCTTGATCCATTAATTAATAAATTTTTATACATTGGTTAAAAGGGTGAAATCTCCATTAAACAATAACCCAAGGATTAAAAGTAGCATCAAGGGGACAAGAGGGGGAGTTCTTTTATTTTATGGACAAAAGAAGGTATTTATTTACATTATAAGAAAAAGGGAGGGGCTAAATTAACAAACAACACTCTAATTTTCAAAATTTAAACCCTCTCTCTCTTCCAAAACAAAATCTTAAACATTTCTCTCTCCTCACTTCTCTCTTTCCAGCCGCCGCCGACCACCACCCCGGCGAACCAAACTTCACCAGCCCACAATACCCCCACTTCTTCTCCCCCTTCGTTCTCCCCCCCTCCACTGAGCATCCGTGAAAACCAAACACCCCGCCAACAACAACATGACGACACTGCCCCCTTCCTTTCTTCTTCCATCTCCGCTCTCATTTTTTTTCTCTTTTCCAGATCGTGAATGGAGCAGCCACAATCAGCAACCACGACCCCACTGCACCACTGCTCCTCCTTCCTCTTCTCACCCTTTGCATCGCCTTTTTACTCCATTAAGAAATATTCTTCAAGCTCACTGGGAGAAACGTCCAGATCTGCCCGTTTCATGTCGTTTTCCAGCCATTGTGCGTCTTTTGGTGTTGCTCCGGCAAATCGCCATTGAAGCAACGCCATTAGTCGCCTAGTTAATTTCTTTTTAAAATGCTAATGTTTCTGCTACTTTGCAGATTTGGCCGGAGCTTTTAAGCTCTGGGAACTATAATGTTTTATGTGCGTAGTGGCATTCACGGCTGCCTTGTTTCACTAATATCTTGCTCTTTGCTCTGTATTTTTTACTTTGCTACTGTGCTGCTCGTTTAAGAGCCCGTTTGGATTGGCTTATAAGTTGCTTATAAGCTGTTTTCAGCTTTTTTGAGTGTTTGGCTGGCCAGCTTAAAGTCATTTTGTGCTTAAAATAAGCTCAAAAAAATAATTGGGCCCATTTGACTTAGCTTATCTAAAGCAGCTTATAAGCTGAAAACAACTTATAAGCCAAAAAAAATAAGTTAGACTACCCCAACTTATTTTTTTTTAGCTTATAAGTTTTGCAGGCATAAGCTCATCCAAACAGGCTCTAAGTTGTTTCGTTTTCGTTTGGTTGCTGTACCTCTATTAATTTTGGACTGTTTTGCCCTCTTTTAATTTTATTAAAGTGATAAACAACCACTACAATGGCCGATGAAGAAATTTCCATCGATTTCTAAGGTTTCCCATGTATAAAAGACGGGTTTTTTATGTTAAGTTTATTTATTATTTCTTTAATTCATTCGATAGTTATTTAATCTCTTACTAACATTTTTACCAAGTGCTTATACAGGTATGGGGAAATACATCTCAAAGACGATACTTGGAAGGCAACCGAATCACTGTTTGTATTTACTTTCCACATTCTTTAAACTTGTACATAACATGAACTCGTACTATAGTGGAAATATTATTTTTTGAATGTCCGGTGGAAACATTTATTTACTTGTCATCTTGCATGCTTAATTTAAAGCTTGGCGTTCGCTTTAGGCAAGAATTAGGCCGTCAATACTTTCATAAATAGATTAAATTGATTTGGTATAAATACTTTGTTAATTAATTCACACTTTTGGCGTTTAGGCAAACATAATAGTTCATCATTTATTTTTAATACAATTTTAATACACATTTTCTTCACACTTTTGGCGTTTAGGCAAAGATAATAGTTCATCATTTATTTTTAATACAATTTTAATACACATTTTCTACACACTTTTAATACACATATTTTACAACATACATTTTACATTCTTTCGTACACACTAATATACCTTTTATTCAAGTTAAATCCACATTATTGACGCTAGGTATTTATTAGGCTGTCCATTTACAATCTTTTATTCTTTAAAGACATTATATCTTTTCACTCATTTTTATACATAATTTCTTATATTTATTTTTTACCAATACTTTTTTGTTACAATTCGTTTGTTCCCTATTCTTTTGGTAGGATATTCATTAAACAAACACTCTTTTACGAAACGGTAGAAATAAGTCAAATCGACTTCACTTTTTCTGAATTCCTTTATTATATAAGCTCTTTACACCGATGAATATTCGGGGATTCCTTTTACATTCTTTATTCACTGATATACCTAGTTATACAATTCTTCATATATTTTATGTTTGATATACACCCTTATTCTTGAAAATACATTCTTTATTTATTTAATATCCGTACATTCTTACATAGACGCACATTCTTTATGTCCTTGATATATATATTTTTTTACATAGTCTTACATTTTTTTTATTCTTAATATAGTTACACATTCTTTACACTAACATATATATACACTCTTTGTACTAACAGATATACTTTTCTACTTACGAGGTACATTCACTTTATATTCTTTTATATATTCTTTTTTTTTTACTATACATTCTTTATGAATACTTGATACTTGATATAAATACATTTTTTATACACTATATATACTTAGTATATTATCAGCTAGTGTAGCTTTTCATGAAGTCATAACATTTTGAAAACAGGTAATAATAATAATAAACAGATAGATAATCCTCCTCTGGTGTTCAGTTAAACTAAGTCTAAGGACTGTCTTCGGGCAGGCTCTGAGGGATGCTTAATACCTTCCTCTCGGGGTAAATAAAATCCTTATCTAGAATCTCATAGGTTTCGTGGACTAAAAATGGAGTAGACACATAAATACATATAGGTTACCTGTTTTTCCTTAAAAATAAGGTGGTGACTCTAACCTTTTTATACCAGTTAGAAGAACCGGGAAGTTGCAAACTATCTTGGACCCGTTCAAAATAGGCGTAACATCACTAATATAGGAAACTCCTTATTATTAGCCTTTTATTCATAGCAACATTTTTTTTTATTTATGGTATAAAATTATACATATACCCTAAATATAGAGTATACATTGTAGTTTATGTAATTTAGTTAATAATTATAGATTATGAAATATTTTACTTATTTACTTGTATTTATGTAACTTCTCCCGTAGAATATAGTATAAGAGCAAAAGAAACTATAAAATAGAGAAATTTGTCAAAAAAGTTATGTTTGTCACGGGATGATGGACACACGCATTCTTTTCAAACTTTCCAAAATCACATCCTCCAAACTTGTCAGCGTAAGAAAATTTAGAGCGTTTTGCAGGCTCCATTACTTTTACCAATACTTCTAGAGCGACAGTGATACTAAATAAACAATCCAACTTAGGCAAATCACACATAGGCTTTACGCAGTCCTCCACCGTTACGAGGTACCTAAATCAAAAAGGCACATAATTTAACTCTTGTAATTTCTTTCATTCGATCATCCAACTTACGAATCTGTTGCCAACGCGAATTGATATAGTACATATACACCATAATTTGAGTTGGTTTCACGTGTTTATACAAATCATATACATTATGTATACAAAGTATATTAATGTGTGTGCATACACACACACATTATCTATACACCGGTGATACAGTAGTGGGCTAGAATGATACAGTGGGCTAGATTGGTTGCAAATTAGATGTGTGAGCAGTATATATGGGTTATTTTCCCTTCTTTCTAAGGTATTTTGGACCTTTTCCCAATATTAAATACTCCTTCCGTCCCAATTTATGTGGCATCTTTCGAATTTTGAGATTCAAACGAGTTTTTCTATGATCATATTTTTTTCATATATCCTTTTAAATATTATAAATTATTGTGACTTATAGTACTTTTTACGTAGTTTTCAAATATGTAAATTTTATTGCAAAAAAGATTAAAGATTTCATGTCCGAATTTATGGTCAAACTAAAAAGATTTAACTCTCGAAATTCTAACTATGCCACATAAATTTGGACATAGGGAGTAGTGTATTTAAAAATTACATTTACTCTAAAATATATAGTAATATTTTTACATAATCAAGAAGATATTAATTTTTTTCTCTAAATTTACTCTTGTTTTAATAAATGATTTTTTACATATTCAAGTAATTTAAAAGTAGTTTAGTGAAAACACCTCTTATTTTCTAAGGGTGAGTGAATTTCTTAATAGGTATGCCCAGAGTCATTCTCTCCTTTCTAAAGCTGCGCAAGTGCCCCCCCCCTCCCCCCGAACAAAGCCCCAACCCTCTTTTCCCCCCTTTAATGAAGGACCCTCGCATCGCTTCCTAAAAACATCATAATATAGACGGGAGGGATTACCTTTTAGACTATTTTTTCCTCATACATTTTGGTAAAACTTAGACAATTTTGGAGCCAATATTTTTTTCCAAGTGAAGCATTTCTTGGATTTCGTCTAACACTAAGATTAAATCATAAAGTATAAAAAAAAACTAAATTACATTGATTCGTGAGGTACATTTTAATGTATCAAGATTATTTCTTGAATTTCGTCTAATAGATTAAAAATTACACTTAACTAACACAAATCCTAGACACATAATATAATGAGTGAAAATTAGTAAACATAAAAAGAAATCTATTTTATATTTAAATAAAAATCACACACTCACAAATTCATAAAAGTACGAAAATATTTTCAATCTATGATCTTCGACAAGTTGTTAATTATCATGTTAGTTTATAGAATATGGAATCACTTGTGTCCATTTGAGATTTGCTAATTTTCCCATTTAAGTTTCTTCCTCATAAGTAATTTTTTCTTTAAAAATTATCCAATTATATGATGGAGAAAAATTACATTAAATCAATTATATGGTAAACAAACTATGACACATATTATATTTATTTAATAAAATTTACTATTTTAATATCCTCCCGTAACTAGTATATAAGAGAATCCTCAACTTTTGTAGTCGTCACATGATTTGTTTGGTCCATTTAGCCTCAAATGAGGGACTTTGCTGATTGCTTACAAGACTTGCATCTGAATGAATTGATGTGGAAGGGTGACTATTACACCTGGACTAATAAGCAATATGGAGATGACAGAGTGTGTAGTAGACTAGATAGAGCATTTGGTAATCATGAATGGACGATGGCTTGGGGTCAAGTGGTCCTTAAATATGAGCTACCATGTATTTCTGACCATAGTTCTGTGTTACTGACCCTAACCAACTTGCAAAGGAATATCAAAGTACTTTTTAGGTTCTTTAACATTTGGGCTGATCATGCTCAATTTCAAGGGATAGTTCAAGAACAGTGGTCTCAGTCTTTAGCAACAAAGCAGATGGAGAATGTATGGCTGAAGCTTAAGGCTCTGAAGCCACAGTTGAGAAAGCTCAATACTAAAGAATTTAATTAATGGGACAGAAAATTGATACTGCTAGAACTAACTTGGCTAGTATACAAGCTCAGATGAGGATGCAGTGGACTGATTACTTGCAGGACCAGGAGAAGGAGACTATGCAAAAGTTAGAGAAATGGTCACTAATAGAATAGGGTGCCCTCAAGAAAAAATCTAGAGCTAAATGGATTACGCTTGGAGACTCTAATTCTAAATACTTCTCTGCCGTAATGAAAGAAAGGAGCCAAAGAAAGCAAATGACTACACTTATGTCCAAATGCCAAGACAGCCTGTAGTAGGAAAAAAAACACGATCGTCCTGTTAATCAACATGGCTTCAGTCTATACTGCATAGCAGTCTGCCAATTTTATAACACACCTGAGCACGAATATCATCATCTGGAGATTTCAGAAGTTCTACAGTTTTTTCCACCAGGTCGTATTCAATCACCACCCCAGTAACCAAACGAGGATGCCACGGCATACAATGAGAACCTAGCAGCTTCAAGCTATGAAGGCCAAACCAAAAGAATAAAGCGAGTGTTAAGCTACAACAACTATATGCTAAAGAAGGCAACACATCACACTGTACCATCAGAGTGTCCCGCCTCTAGAAACTTAACAACTTGACTAACAACACCAGATTTTATAATTTCGTAAGAGGAATGTCTCCTGTGAATCAAAATTTGTGAGTAAGTGATATGAAAATTGACTAAAATCAGCAGAAATGAAGCTGGAGTAGGCTTAGCACCTTCATCACAGAACAATTCTCTGAGGGCTTTGGTCGCCTTCAGCTGCACCTCGCTATGAGGTGAACTAACACCCACAACCATTGTTTTATGACATTCCTATATACCAACAATTAATTAGCAAACCAAACCACATTAACAATTAAATGTGCACAGGCACAACCACAAACCCAAAGAATGACGTCCCAACTATGACGCAACTGAGGGATTTTGGTTGAATAAAAGGGTCATTTACAACACGATCAAACGAGCTTTATTTCTGATTAAAAAAAACTAATTTAAGAAATCCAGCTTGAAATCAGAATAAGAGAGCTTCTTTTCTCCCGATAAAACATTCATTATTATCATAGACATATGCACACATTCATACACCAGAAGACAATCGGCCTTAAACCTCTAACTGCCCATCATTGAATTGAAGGATTAAAGCAAGCCGCCCCCTTCGGCGGCTGATGGCATCCTCCCTTGGTACCGGACCACTCTCCTCCTTGGGAAAAATTAAAAGCAATTTGAAGAAGTAAGATTAATACTTCGGTGCAACTAAAAGATGATATTGTATTTGCATTAAAAATCATTCATACAAATAGATTTATGTCGAATTTTAAATATTCATAGAAATCACACCAGTTACTGCACTACACTGACGCATACACACATTCCCTTTTTAGTATTTAAAAACATAGTGTTCGAGATTAGTATAAAAGTCGAATACTAATTAACCTCTTAGTCTTGCAGAAACACTTAAGTGAAACGATTTGCTGGTGTCTCCCGATTTGGAAGTTGCCAAAGTCGAACCACGCAAACCTTTAAATTCCTTTGACAAATAACAATTCCAACAGGAGATAAGTTTAGCAATAAAAAATTAATTCAAAATTGTATTTCCAAATAAAAAATAAGAATATAAAAAAAGAAATTCTTAGTAAGAGTAAGCAAGACTTTCTCCTCTAGCTTATTTAGCCCAAAAATTAGCCAAGTTCTCTTGTACAGCAGTAGAGGTGATATCCTCCCTTTGGGCATCTCATATTCTCACTAACTTTTTAATGATTTTCGGCAGTCATAACACACACTCAAGGGCATCATATCTATTAGTGATATTTATAGTGCTTCTTGGTGTCTCTGGAGACTCTAGTATAAGCTATCAAAGGATGAAATATTACCTTCGCTATTGCTCTGCCATCCCAAAAAGTTAAAAAGAAGAAAAAAGTTAATCTCAAAACACCATGCTGGTATAATAGCATGCAAATATAGCAAATAAGAAGCCATCTGATATCTTTATTAGAATAATTCTAAGCAGATTCTAGCAAAAAATAATACTTGAAGTGAACTGTTCTCCTTTGTCAATGTTGACTGCTTTATATTCATAAGAAAGCCCCGTGCACCCCAGAAACCAAATCACAAAGTTAGCAATCAAACAGTTCCTCAGTTGAAAAATAATAAAAAAGATTTTGACAAACCTTCTATCAGCGGGGACTAAGAATAGACCTTAGAGAATTAAGGCGAAGTAAACTCTCCAAGAACATGAAGTTTGGTAGAAAGTGTGAACACCTAATTTTTTATTGAACATAGATTTTTATAGCATTTAAATATTTCTTTTAGATTTACTTAAATATTTTAATTTTTATATCATTTTTTTAGTAAGTCTTACATTTAAAGGTCGAAAGCTACAAAAATAGAGTCACATTTTAGAATAAGTTTTGTCTTTATTATGTTTCCTTCTAATTTAAGTTTTAATAAATAAGCTAGTGATTTTTAGTAGTTTTCTTAGGTACATTTTATTTTGGACTAACTAATTAATTTTTCCTATATTTTTGTTAGTCTAAAATAGTTAGCCAATGCTTTTATCATTATATTTTATTTATATTTTTAAAGGGCAAAGAAAAAAACAAAAAAGAAAAACCAAAGAAAAGTGAAAAAGCCAAATCATCCAACCAGCAACCTAAACCCCCATCCCTTTTTCCTCACTTTTTTTTTCTTTCTAAATGAACTAATCCTAATCCTAGATGAACTAACTTAAAATGCTACCAATTCAAAACCCATGAACCCCTCTACCTCAGGTCTCCTCCCTAAAACCCATCCTAAACTAACCCAAACCAATTCTCCAACTCCCACTCCCTCACGTCTCCATATTTCATGCAAAACACACACACCCTTTGCACTTTAAATAGATAACAAATAACCCAAAAAAAAAAAAAAAAAAACTACACACAGAACATAGAGAGAAAAAAAAAAGTGAGCAAAATATTGATGGAGGAAAAAAAATTACCAGTTTCCAAAGGTTTGGTTTGAAAGTCAAGTTGGAGTTCGAGTCTCTCGTTCATGGTTTCGAGTTCGTGGAACTGAAAATTAGCTACTGTTAACTTTAAAAATATGTACATTGTAGCCGTTTTCTTATCGTAAATTAATATTCGCAAAATGGTAACACTCAATCTTCTTTGTATAGTTTAATATCACGATTCTATGAAGAACATGTTTAAGTTATTTGGCTGTTATACACTTCAGAAAGTCCATTCAAACTTTAATTCCATAAAAAATATTATCCTTTGTTTGTGGGAAAAAAACATCATTTAAATGACAATGTTTCTGTATCTTTAGATTCCTGGTCGTGTTCTATTTTGGTTTTTCTCTTCGTGAATCATAGTGTAATTAATTAAACCACAAAACTGTAACTTCTATTTTAAACAAGTACTATTTAATTACCTGAATTTGTTTCACCCACAAAATGTGATTTGGTGTATATTGTATTATACCCATCTACGAAACAGTACATGACAAATGCTAAAAATTATAAAAATTAGCGTTTCACTAACATAAACAATGTTATAGCTCATCCAGATAATTAGTTTAATTTGTAGAACACCCAAAAGAAAAAGGAGATAGTAAAAGTTCCAATAATTATTTAAGAACCAAAAAAGAAGCCTTTGAAATAATTGAAAGGCTGTTTCATTGCCTGATACTCCCTTAGTTGCCTTGTAAATGGTATTAAATATTTGCTCCCAGTCCCAGGTATAAATTTTATGAAAAAGTATACTCATATAAAAGTCTTATCATCATGTTTGTCCTACTTTAAATTTGTATTAGGTGAATCAGTGAATGCTTGTTGCATATGATATTAGTAATTGTTAGTATTTGATTATATAATTGTTATGTATGTGTCAAAGCATATGTATATTTTAATTGATATGTATTCTGTAAGTAACAAAAATCCATTAGGCATTCTCGGCTCTCATTTTACTTATGAGATTTTAAATCGGTATCTTCGCTCTGAGCTGTACATTTCAATGGAAATCATATCCCCGTGTGAATACTGAATACTGAATATGTTATATATATGTGTTTTATTTTTAAGATGGAAGTATTAGCAGTAAGTATTCAATGATTGTTAGTAGCATATTTGATATGAGTTTACACTCATGATGCTATCTTGTTTTAATAGCTCCAAGTTATTTGTAAATATGTTTATTTTTCAAGTTTTGCACGTGAATGATTTTACTTTGAGCTGAAGGCATATCGGTGATTTGTTTTTTAATTGAGATGTAGTTGAGATCATTTCTGCTAAGGCGTAAAAGTTTATAGTTAATTAATTTAAGTGGTAATTCTCTTACTGGTTTATTTTAAGACCCAATTAAACAAATTGGAGATGAGATGCAAATCTATTTCAAATCTCGTCGACAAGGAAAAAGAAAAGAGTGGTAAAAACATTTGTAAGGCAGCGAGATGGATTGCCAATTTATTTCAAAATCTATTGTCCAAAGAGAAGAAAATTACTCGACAAAGAATGAGTTTGGGTTTGGGTTAAGCTAGAAGCTAATTAATTTGAGAAATAATCAATGATGAAATCGGAAGCGTTGCTATCTATAAAATTCAATTATCATACCCAAAGCAGGATTAACTAAGGTGGATAGACTTTGAGTATGTTAGATGCTTATTTAGGCACGGGAAGTGGGAGCGATCCATAAAGGCCTCAAAAGGCGCGAGATTAAAAAAAAAAACAAAAATCGTGGTAAGGCTGGAAAGCGCTGCTACCAGTACACCACACATTAATAAAAATGAGATAGTTTTTAATAATTTTAAAACAAATCAAAGAGGTGGGAAATAAGTACTCTTACACTCATAAGCATAATGTATCCTAAAAATTAGTTTAAGCCGTATATAAGTCAATAAAGTGACCGTGCTAGAACCACGGGACTCCCGTGCCTGACAGCTTCACTCCGGTCAACAGAATTCCTTACCTGGACTTTCGTTTCCCTATATTAATAATTAAAGAGTCAACTTCCTTTTGATTAGAGGTTCAATAAGGTGACTTAAAACACCAAAACTCAAATCCAAGTGGCGACTCTGAATACATAAATAATCCCTTTTCAAAACGTCACTTCAATTGGAAAAACTCTTTTTAAATCCTTTAAGCAGGGTTAAAAAAGGGGTGTGACAGAAAGAATACAATAAAATCTTTGAAACCCAGGTTGAATTAGTTAACTTAAAATGCATACAAATTTAAATTTCCCCCTGGTTGATAACAAATCTCTTAGCTATAGCCTAAAAAATAGGAGCGATAGTGCCTACTGCTGTTGAGGTAGGGCTGGAACTTGTCTTAAACTGAATAGATAACTTTCTTGGATGTTTAGCAACAGACTTTTCCCTGCCACCCTTACTAAGACCTCATTTGTTTGCATTTAATGGAGGTCTGAATCTGAATCATTCAGGTCTTAGTCCATTAAATGCATTTGTTTTCCTTAAATTTTACCCACTTATTGGGTCTTAAGAGATCTGACCGAATCAGATCTAGGGACAAGTCTTAAAAGTATCCAGGCCTCTTACACGCTATTTATTAACTCTATATTAAAGCTTCAAAGAAAAATTGACGCTATCTTCCCTGAATTACATACCTTTAAACCTGTTTTTTTTTTTTTTTGGTAAAGTAATAAAATTCATTAGTAAAACATCAAGAAGATGCAAGGTTACAGATGGGAAAAGCTAGCAAGCTTGGCAAAACCTGTAGAACAATCTAAAGATATCCTATCTCTACTGAACTAGAGAAAAGGAGCTGATAAAATCTAGAAAGTTACCCACATTGTTTACAGGGGCAAAAAAATGCCAACTAAAAAGACTAACTAAACACCTAGACTTTAGAGAGCAAATAGGAGTTGAGATTCCTTCAAAGCATCTGTTGTTTCTCTCCTTCCATAGGGTCCAAAAAATTACTACTGGGATCATTCTCCAAATTCTTTTAATGGATTTGTCAACTCTCCAGAGTATCCAGCTAGCATATGAATCTTTGATGTTGAAGGGCATTACCCATTGTAGACCAAGCATAGAGTAGAAGAAAAACCAGAGGCTAGCTGCTGCAGGGCAGTGCAAAAATAGATGGTTGACACTTTCATTGGTCTGCTTGCACATGGTACACATGTTAACAACTATTACACCTCTCCTTCTAAGATTGTCTTGTGTTAGGCATGCTTCCTTCAGTGCAGTCCAAGTGAAGCAAGTAACTCTGAGAGGCTGTCTGGTTCTCCATACAAGCTTCCAAGGCCAAACCTCTAAAAGGCTATTTTGAGAGCACCAGTTGTTGTAACATTCCTTCACAGTGAAAATCTTTTCCTTAGAATTGCCCCAGAGTATTCTGTCCTGAAAATCTGCCACCAAAGTACTTTGTCCCAAACTTTCTAATAGAGAAAGAAAATCATCAACTTCCCAATCCTGTAAGTTTCTCCTTAAAATTGGTGTCCAACAGTTGTTAACTCTATATTGAGCTAATGTTGCTTCTTTGTTAGAAGCTATCAGAAATAGTGAGGGAAATAAATCTTTTACTAAAGTGTCCCCAAGCCATTTGTCCTGCCAAAATCTGATCTTGAGCCCATTTCCAGCCTTGAATGAGACAGCCTGGAAGAATTCCTCTTGGAGACTACTGATGTGTTTCCATACTCCAACACCATGTGGTTCATTGCTTTTCTTTGCAGTCCAGTGGTCTTGAATACCATATTTAGCTTTGATGATTTCCTTCCAGTACCCTGCCTCATTTTGACCATATCTCCAAAGCCACTTCATGAGTAGGCTGTTGTTATGAAACTTAAGATTCTAATCCCCAGCCCCCCTTGGCCTTTGGGTTGAATAACTGATTGCCATTTGACCAAAGAGAATTTATGAGTAACACTGTTACCTTCCCATAGGAATTTCCTTCTAAGCCTGTCAATTTGCTTTAGAACTGAGCTTGGCATAGGGAAGAGTGACATAAAGTAAGTGGGAATGCTGTCTAGGACACTTTTGATGAGGGTGAGCCTGCCACCCAATGAGAGATATTGCATCTTCCAAGTGGCTAGTCTTTTCTCCATTCTTTCAATGACCCCACTCCATATCCCAAATGATTTGAATTTAGCACCCAAAGGAAGTCCCAAATAGGTGGTGGGAAAGGAGCCTGTTTTGCAGCTAAGAATATCAGTAAGAGCTTCTAGGTTGGTCACTTCATTCACTGATATATAGTGCTCTTAAGCATGTTGATATGAAGTCCAGAGATGGCCTCAAAGATCATGAGGGTGGTGTTGAGATTAGAGACCTGCTGACAATCAGCTCCACAAAATATAAGGGTGTCATCTGCATAGAGTAGATGAGAGACTGAGACTGAGGTGGAAGGATTTCTGCCCACTTGGAACCCTTGAATCCACTGAAGTTCTTTGGCCTTTGCTAACAGCTGAGATAATCCTTCCATCACAATGATAAAGAGGAAAGGGGACAATGGATCCCCCTGCCTGAGTCCCTTTTGAGAAGAGAAAAACCCAACTGGACTTCTGTTCACCAGAATTGAAAACTTCACTGTCGAAATACAGAAATAAATCCACCTCATCCACCTTTCCCCGAAACCCATTTGCTTCAAAATGTTGACTAAATAAGCCCAGTTAAGCTGATCAAAAGCTTTCTCAATATCTAATTTGCATAGGATCTCAGTCTCACCACTTTTAATTTTCCAGTCTAGCACTTCATTGGCAATCATAGATGCATCAGTGATCTGTCTATTCTTCAGAAAAGCACTCTGCTGTCCAGAAACTAAGGAATCCACCACTTTTCCGAGCCTCTTAGCTAAAATTTTGGCCAGAAATTTGTAGACACTGCCTATAAGACTTATAGGCCTATAATCTCTAAGCTCTGCGGCCCCTTTCTTCTTTGGGATAAGAGCAATGAAAGAGGAATTGCATGATCTCACCATTTGGCAGTTCTGATGAAAGAAATTAAAAGCTGCTAGCAGGTCTGCTTTGATGAAGTTCCATGATTTTTGAAAGAAAGCCATAGTGAAACCATCAGGGCCTGGAGCTTTGTCAGGGGCACAATTCATGAGAGCTTCTAAAATCTCCATTTCGGTGAAAGGAAGTTCAAAGTCCTCTTTATCCACTGCGTTGAGACTTGACAGACCTTCAAAGACAGCTGAGGGTCTCCAAGATTCAGTTTCTTTGTAAATTTGTTGATAGTACTCCAGAATACCATCCTTGATCCTTCTTTTGTCTTCAATTACTTCATTCCCTATTTTGAGTCTGTCAATGGTATTGCCCTTTCTATGAGAGTTGGCCATTCTTTGGAAAAACTTTGTATTCTTATCCCCCTCTTTCAACCATAAACATCTTGATTTTTGTCTCCATGAGATCTCTTCAGCGGTTGCTATTTGCTGAAGTTCAAGTTTGAGATTCAATGTCTGACCTTTCTCTTCTGTAGAGAGAGCTCTGAGCTCAGCTAACTGGTCCAGCTTTCAAAGTTCTTTGAGTGCCTTGTTCCTTTGAGTCTCGATTGTTCCATAGACCTCCCTATTCCATTTAGTAATGTCTTTCTTGAGATTTCTTAGTTTCTGCATTAGCACAAAGTCTGGGGTGCCTAATACAGTGTAAGAAATCCACCATCCTTCTATCATGCCCATGAAACCCTCAGCTTGAAGCCACATGTTTTCAAATTTGAAATAAGAAGGTGTGGTCTCCCAATCTCCACTTTCCAGGATAATTGGTTTATGATCAGAAAAAACTCTAGGCAAGGGGTACTGTTTAATAGTATTGAACATCTCGCTCCATTCTGTTGAGATAAGGAACCTGTCAATTCTAGAGGCTTGGAGAGACTCCTCCCCTCTTGACCAGGTAAATTGTGCTCCCTGAAGTGGAGGGTCAATCAAATCCAGGTCTAGAATAGTGTTGGAGAAGCCCAGCATCGCCCTTGATCTTCTAACGCAGTTCAATCTTTCCCCCCACAAATCTGCACACATTGAAATCCCCTCCTATGACCCATAGGTCAGACCACAATCCCCTGATAGATGCTAACTCGAGCCAAAGATCCTCCCTTTCTGGATTGGTATGAGGGCCATAAACACTAGTAAAAACCCATTTGAAATCCTCAGTAAGACTTTCGAATCTACATGATAAAGAAAAGGCTCCTGCTTCAAAATCAACACATTTCCAAGCTCTTTTGTCCCACATTATTAATATCCCTCCTTTGGTACCAATTGCTTTGACTTCTGCCCAAGAGATCCATCTGTTTCCCCAAATTTGCCTGATTAGAGATGGATTCCATGTCTCTATTTTGGTTTCCTGCAGGCAAATAATATCAACTCCCCACTTGTGAATAAGAGATTTCAAAGTGTTTCTCTTGTCTTTATTGTTGAGACCCTGCACATTCCAGCTGAGTGTTTTAACTCTCATCTGGAATGAGCCTTGTGAGACCTGCCCCTCTCTTTCTTCCCACTCCCGTCCTGGAGACCCCAATCCAATCTTTTAAGTTCAGTAACTGCTTTGCTTTTCCCTTTCTTTAATTCTCCTGTTTTATTTTTTTGCTCAAGAATCTGCACTTTCCTTTTTTCCTCCATTCTCAGAATAATTCCCAGAAGTTCGTGTTCAAACCCAGCAACATTTACCCCCAACACTTTGCAAGCCTTCATCATTGTCAACTTCGTCCATTTTGAGGTTTCCACCACATCAGGGATATCAACAGTTTGAATTTGTGGATCATGCCAAGGCAAAGGAAGAAAACTGTTGTAGGACTGAGATGAGATACCAGAGTCAGATTCATTTGAAACTGACAGTGCTGAGAATATCGGTTTGGGTATATGTGGGTCCATCGAGTGTCCTGCGTGAACCGCTTCATCATCTGCTTCAGGCTCGGATAGTGTCCCCTCCATGAGTTCTAAATCCCTGAGACTAGAAGCTTGAATTTCTAGTTCAAAAGGATCAAAAGAGAATGAAGCATTCAAGGAAGATGAAGCACTGAAGCAGCATGGGTCCAGCTTTGGTACAGATGATCTCCACACTTGCTTCTTTTT
Organism: Lycium barbarum; assembly: GCF_019175385.1. Classification (NCBI taxonomy): domain Eukaryota; kingdom Viridiplantae; phylum Streptophyta; class Magnoliopsida; order Solanales; family Solanaceae; genus Lycium; species Lycium barbarum. Next base: position 69,374,432 of record NC_083348.1, on the reverse strand, counting down.
GTGTTGCTTGAAGTGTTTGCTTGTAAGTGGGCCTTTAGTGTAGTAACCGTTGTTCAAAGCTAATGAAGTTCTCCCTTTGTAGTGTTTCTTACTACCCTGACTATTATAAGAGAATAAAGCCGGCCCATTTGTGTTTAAATCCTTCAAATTCCTTCTTTTCTCCACAGGTTCTTCCACACGTGTGTCACGTGAATCATTAATGGTATTAACATGTGGAGCTGAGAGAGAATTTGAACCCATCTTATTACCAACCTCGGGCAAACCAGTTGAAGGACCAGCATGTAAAGAAAAAGACCGGATTTCCTTAATTATTGGCAATTCGAAGATCCTATCATCAAATTTAAAATTCAAACTTGCCGAAAACTTTATAGCTGATTTTTTGAAGCAAATGCGAGCCCAGATCAGGTGGGTTCTGTTCTTCGTATCTTCATCAACACCGACATAACCCCCGCAACGAGCCCCTATATGTTCAAAAGTATCCATTGACCAAGCATTTAGGGGGATTCCAAAAACTTTCAACCATATGTTTTCCGAGCAGTTACCAGATTGCAATGAGAAAATGTCATGCGACCACCAAGATAAAGAAAGATGTCTTCCGTTCCAGAACCAATTCCCTGCCTTTACCCTTATTGCCTCTTGCCTGGAAGGAAGCTCAAAGAGGAACTGATTGTGGTCTAAAGGTATGACTTTGATGTCAGCAGTAACTCTCCATCTGCTAATGAACCATTTCTGAATAGTTTCGGGATTGGGACTGTGATGAAATGGATCATTGAAGGTGCCAACCAAGCTTCTGTGCAGAGGATGTTTTCCATTCAATTCTCCTTTGTTGGTTCCTTGACTTATATCTGGCCATCTGTCAATGCTAGCAGCTGCACGATAAGATTTTGTCAATGGGGGAGGAGGAAGCAGTGGCTCTGCTTCGCTGAATTCTTTCAGAAATCGAAGGATTTTCTTCGCAATATCTGACCATCCACTGTTGAGGCTGATCTCAGGGATTATCACTGCTACTTTAGATGAACCATGCCAAACCTCTATGCGAACAAATCTACCATAAACATTGAAGTTTTGGTAAACTCTGAAAAGATTGTGTTGTTGTTTTCTACCCCCACCTTCTATATAGTCGACCAGTGCCTTTTGATGCTTGAATAAGCGCTTCGCACACCCATCTCAGGTTCTGAATATCCATATTGATCTTGCTTGTATATCTCTTGCCCCTTTCTATTAATGAAAACCAGTTATAATATTTATCACCCGTATTCCTGAGTTCAAAGGATTTATCCCCACTGATGAAAAAAAGGTGTGAGCCCTGGATGTTTCTAATGAAAGTCACTGAAGAGACTGAAATGACCACTGAAGGAGTTTTATGTTGATTGATGTGGTCGCCGGCACTGTCAGATGTCACTGGTGATTCTGCCGGCAGCAACTCAGGTCGCCGGAGTTTTTTTTTTTTTTTTCGGCACTGACAGGTCGTCGGAATATTTATCCGGCACTGTCAGAGGTCGCCGATGTCGACAGAGGGTAGATCTGAAAAGATTTGGAGGAGAGAGAAAGCAAAAGAACTAGAAAAAGCTGTAGATGGAGGATATGGAGGAGAGAGAAAAAGCTATAGATGGAGGCTATGGAGGAGAGAGAGAAAGAGCTGTAGATGGAGGCTATGGAGGAGAGAGAGAGCTGGAGTCATGCTGGAGTGAGGGCTGTGATGGTGGTTTGAGGAGAGAGAATCAGATCTGGATCTATTTTGCCAGCTTTCTTCCACAACCTTATACTACCAGCATTGATTTCTTTCACCACCCTTTTACTAGTATATGTTCTCTTGGGAAGAATAAGACATCATCAATTCTTATGCTTTTTTTTGGATTCAGTAATTTTGATTTCGTCCCGCAGACAGGTATTTTTAATGTGAATTAACAGTGACATTGAAGATAAAAAATACCATGGACACTATGGGTCTGATAAAGAATACCACGACAAATTGTGATTCTATACTTTGATTCTCTTATTTTTTACTATTTGTTCTTCTATTTCATGACAAATTTTGATGGGATATTTACTTTTTTTTCCTGAAATTTTGCTGGGTCTGGTGTGGGCACAAAATTACATAAGAGGGAGATGAGGAAAAAAAGGAGAGGGGAGGAAGAGATAAACTCATCTTACGCATCTCCTCAATCAAATGTTAGTTGAATATTCATATTGTTTGTAGTTTGGAAATTTGGATACATTAAATTGTTATCAAATATATATTAAATATTTCATATTTTTACTAAATTGGTCATCATATTATGTTATATAATATTTTTTCAAATATTTTTTGATTTAATATTTAATTATTATATTTTTTAATTTATATTTAATAATTTTTTTTAACTGTACACATTCAGATCTTAAGAAAACAAACAGTCTTAATCATTCAGTGTTCAGATCTTGATACAACATTTTAATATTTAGATGTGAATTCAGATTCAGACATCTTAATCTTAATGAAAACAAATGCAGCCTAACACTTGAGGCAGGTTTTCCCCTAAAATGGAGATAAAAAAAATTAAGCAAGCATGGACATCAGAGGAAACAAATATTTGGTTGAAGTAAGAATAAAATCATTGGGAACAATGCACATTCTTCAAAGTCCCTGCGCTTGTGTGCATGTCGTTCGTTTAATTTGTTTAGATTTGTATTCCAAAGGAAAAGTGATAACCCATTCTCTGCTACTTTACTTAGGCTATGTTATCCTTCTCCAAGATCACATTTATCACGATGAGGAACAACAAAAAGCAATAAAACCTTAACTTAGAGACTAATTAACATCTGTTAGATAAATTTGATAGGAGGGTTTGCTTAATTCCAGACCAAAAATTATCATACAATTCGAAAAAGCAGTTTTAAGGTCTATTGAATGTTTTTGTCTCCTAGTGATTTCTATGGTGGTGCGCTGCAGTAGCATAAATAGAAATTTTAGAGGAACATAATCTAAGAGGAAAACTCTTCGCTGGATAAGGTTTATAGGCCAATTAACCAATAGTTGCTCAACATGTCAGCGTGTCAATATGATTGGCCTTCATACACTACTTAAACTACCTTCTAAAGCACCACAAACTACTTAAACTACCTTATACAACAACAACAACATACCCAGTGTAATCCCATAAGTGGGGTCTGGGGAGGATATAGTGTACGCAGACCTTACCTGTATCTTGCGAGGTAGAGAGAATGTTTCCGAAATTACCTTCTAGAGCAGAACAATTCACCATTGATTTAATACTTTGTGAAATACTGAATAAAATTTGAATAAATAAAGCACAAAAAAAAATAATGCAAATTGACGTATTCAATACGTGAAACTAAAGACAGGAAGACTATGAACTTTGGTTAAGAATAGGATTTTTCATTTTGAAGAAGAAGAGGTGATTAGTTCACTATATATATACAGATTATAGAGGATGAGATGTAACTTTTTACACCATTTATGGGTTCAGCTCAGTGGCGGAGCCACACTATGCCGAGGGTGTTCATCTGAACCCACTCGGCGGAAAAAAAAAACTATTTTTACAAGTTTGAAATTATTTTTTATGTATATATAATAGATGCTGAACCCCCTTAGGTTTCTTCGTATGTTTACTTTTTTATATTTTGAACCCCCTCGGCGAAAATCCTGGCTCCGCTACTGGTTCAGCTAATACAATAAAGAAAAGGAAGATGAAAAATGGGAGGACAAGTTTTGGCAAAGGCTGAAACATAAACTTAGCAACACTTATGGTGCCATCCAATACATTAAAGAGGGGAAGAGTAAAAGAAAGAATTAATTAGAAGGACTAATGCGGTTACGTTTGGATATTTAACATGACATTTAATGTTATGATCTAGAATTCAAGATAGTTGTAATTAGTAAGTGGGGCTGAGTGGTGGTTAAGGGTCATTAGAAATTAGCTAAATCAGTTAGAAGTTGTTAGCCTATCACATGCTATTCACGTGACAGTTCAGGAAGTTAGTTAAATAACAACTTTTCCCTCTCTTTTCAAGTAGTTGAATTGTATATAGAGGGGATCAATTGGCAATGGTAAATCTGATTTTGAATAGTTAATCAAAATCAGAATTCTTCTTTTGTGCATTTATATTTTCCTCTTCTCAAAGTATTTGTTCAGGAGCTAAATTGCTTAGTTCCTTAGGATATTTCTTCCTTTTTTCTTTTCTTAATCTGTAGGATTGTAGCATTGGTATCAGAGCAGTCCCTTCTCGGACCTATGAAAAGATGCCATGGGAGAGCCCAACACAATGACATGAGCTACGAAGAGATGTTGATAATCTTCGAGGGTCATTGGAAGGAGTTACTGGTTCTGTAGAGGAATTACGAAGGGTAGTTGATGAGAAAGTGGAACAAGTAGTCGATGAGATAAAGAGATTGATCGTGGCTGGCATGGGAAATGGGCAACCCGAAGTTCAAATTCCAGTGGCTAATGGAGTGAGGCCTGAAGAAGAAGAAATAACAGGAAGAAATGACGAATACCAGTTGCCAACTCGTGCATATCAAGTCGAATTTTCCAAATTTGATGGGACTGGATTGAGAGATTGGGTTTATAAATGTGAGCAATATTTTGAGGTGGATAATACCCCCAACAACTGCAAGGGTGAAACTGGCATCTTGTAAGTTAGAGGGTAAAGCATTACAATGGCATCAGGTTTTCATGAAGAGCAGGATCACTCGAGAGTGGCCAAGCTGGGGTGAATATGTGAGTAGCCTCTATGTAAGATTTGGGACTGAACTCTTTGATGACCTTATGGGTGATCTCAAGGATCTGCATCAGGTATCCTCTGTCCAAGATTATGTTGATTTGTTTGACGAACTACTTACTAGAGTGGAATTATCAGAAGAATATGTGGTCAGTTGCTTTCTTAGGGGATTAAAAAAGAAAATTGGTTTAACAGTTAAAATTCTTGGCCCTAGAACTTTGCAGAAAGCCATTAACCTTGCTAAAATCCAAGAACAAATCTTAAATCTCAACCAACCATCCACAAATTATACACATTCTTTCTCCAGACCTGGTGGGAGGTATTCTACCTACTCACAACCCTCTACTTCTTCTTACCCAAGCCACCAATACTCACAACACCCAACCCCTTCTTATTCAAACCACCAATACAATCCAAAGAATCCAAGAAATTCCCATCCACCTAACTAGCAACACAAAACTTCCCATAGAACCAAATACCTCAATCCTGCTGAAATGGAAGAAAAAAGGGCCAAGGGCTTGTGTTTTAACTGTGATGAGAATTTTGGTCCAAGCCATGTGTGTAAGAACAAAAGACAGTTATTTGCAATAGAAGTAGAGGAAAGTGAAATCCAAGAGGAAGTGTCAGAGGATGTTATGTTAGATACTGGAGAAATGTTGTCAATGATCACTCAAGGACTGGAAACTGACCAGGATGGTTCTATCATGCCTTATGTCTCAATGCATGCTATGAATGGGACCCATGATTTCAGGTGTATGAGGGTCACTGTAACTGTAAAAGGGAAGGAAGTACAGGTGTTAATTGATACTGGCAGTACTCATAACTGTTTGGATATTGATGCAGCCAAGAAGTTAGGTTGTAACTTGACTGCTATAGCACCTTTTTCTGTTTTAGTAGCTGATGGAAGTAAGTTGAAAAGTAACCATGTGTGCAAGGATTTTAGCTGGAAAATGCAAAGAGTTATCTTTCACTCAAAGATGTTGATTCTACCTATAGGTGGGTGCAGTATGGTCCTTGGTATTCAATGGCTGATCACCTTGGGAGATATCATGTGGAACTTTAGGAAGTTGAAAATGGAGTTTAGCATATGGGGACAGAAGGTGTCACTAAGGGGCATACAACTTCCTGAAGTAAAAATGATTCAACATGGCAAAATGGAGAAACCGTTAGCTAAACCTGCAGAATTATGCATGATTTCAGTTGGAGTGTTTACTGAAGTATCTATGGAACCTACTGCCAGCTTTTTGTCCCTAGATGGATGTCAGGAAGAGTCAGAGGAAAAGGAGGAGTTACAATAGGTGTTAAGCAGGTATGATGATCTATTCATGACCCCTGAAGGACTGCCACCTTCCAGAGAACATGACCGTAGAATCATTTTGAAGGAAGGGACCTCTCTTGTAAATATAAGACCCTATAAATACCCAACAATGCAGAAAAATGAGATAGAAAAAAATGGTGAATGAACTGTTAGAAACTGGAGTTATTAGAAACAGTACTAGCCCATATTCTTCTCCTATTGTGATGGTTAAGAAGAAAGATGGATCATGGAGAATGTGTGTGGATTATAGGGAACTTAACAAGTGTACTGTGAAGGATAAGTTCCCCATACCTGTTATAGAGAAACTGTTGGATGAGTTATATGGAGCACAATTTTTCTCTAAGCTTGACTTAAGGTCTGGCTATCATCAAATAAGAATGTGTGAGGATAACATTTCCAAAACTGCATTTAGGACTCATCATGGCCACTATGAGTTCCTAGTAATGCCTTTTGGGTTGACAAATGTCCCATCAACCTTCCAAAGCCTGACGAATAAGATTTTCAACCCATACTTGAGAAAATTTGTCTTTGTTTTCTTTGATGACATTCTTGTCTATAGTGCCAATTGGAAGGATCATTTACTGTATTTGGAGACAGTTTTTGGGGTGCTCAGATCCAAGGTGTTGTTTGTAAAGAGCAAATGTGACTTTGGGGTCACTCAGGTTGATTACTTGGGTCATGTCATATTAGCTAAGGGTTTAGCTATGGATAATCAGAAGGTTGCAGCAGTAATTGATTGGCCTCGGCCCAAAACCCTTAAAGCTATAAGGGGTTTTTTGAGTCTTACTAGATACTATAGAAGGTTCATAAAGGGTTATGAAATCATTGCTAGACCTCTTACTGATTTGCTAAAAAAGGGCCAATTCAGTTGGTGTGATGCAACTACTACTGTATTTGTGGAACTGAAGGCTGCATTGACCTCAGCTCCTGTATTAGCCCTGCCAGACTTCAAGAAGGATTTTATAGTGGAGACAGATGCATCATAGGGTGGTATTGGGGCTATGTTGGCTCAGGACAACAGACCCATTGCCTTTTTCAGTAAGGGTTTATCAGCTAAAAATAGAGTTCTATCTGTCTATGAAAGGGAATTACTTGCCTTAGTATCTGTAGTCCAGAAATGGAGGCCCTATCTGTTGGGCAGACCCTTTGTGATCAAGACTGATCACCACAGTCATAAGTTCTTATTAGAGCAGAGAATCACCACCCCCAGCCAACAAAAGTGGCTGGTTAAGTTGCTTGGCTATGATTACAATATAGTCTACAAGAAAGGAAATGACAACACAGTTGCAGATGCTTTGTCTAGAAGAGAGGGTGATATCCAACTTTGCAGCATCTCAGGCCTTTAATCCAATCTGCTTGAGGAAGTCAAACTGACTTGGTCTCAGGATCCATCATTGCAGAAGCTACTGCTAGATATTCAAGTTGGTACTAACACCAGACCCCATTATAAATTCCATTTTGGAATTTTTGAGCAGGAAAGGGAAGTTGTTTATGGGATTCGATATTGCAGTAAGGAGGAAATTACTTGCCTTCTATCATGAAAGTTCATTTGGTGATCATTCAGGTATCACTACTACTTGGCAGAGGTTGAAACAAGATTTTTACTGGAAGGGCATGAAACAGGCTGTCTATCAGTTTGTTAGAGAATGTGATGTGTGTCAGAAATGTAAGGGTGAGAATGTTGCTAGCCCTGGCCTACTTCAGCCCCTTTCTATTCCTGACAAAGTTTGGCAAGACATGTCTATGGATTTCATAGAAGGTTTGCCAAAGGTTTCTGGCAAAGAAGTCATTTTTGTTGTTGTTGACAGACTCAGCAAGTTGCACATTTTATGGCTTTGAAACACCCTTATTCAGCCTTAGATGTTGCTCAACTCTACATGGATAATGTGTTCAAGCTATATGGTTTGCCAAAGACTATTTTATCAGATAGAGATGTGGTTTTTACCAGCAGATTTTGGCAGGAACTATTCAAACTACAGAAGGTCTCTCTCTTAACTTCTACAACTTATCATCCTCAAACCGATGGTCAAACTGAAGTTGTTAACAAGTGTCTTGAGTGTTACTTGAGGTGTATGACTTCTGAGAAGCATAAGGAGTGGCCTAAGTGGTTGTCCTTGGCAGAATGGTGGTACAACACCATTTACCATTCCTCTACTCTTTTGACCCTTTATGAGGTTGTTTATGGATAAAAACCACCTCCCTTGTTGCCTTATACGGAATTTGATTCTCAATTGGATCTGGTGGATAGGAGCCTTCAAGCTAGGGAAGCTACTTTGAGGTCCTTGAAGTTTCATCTGGAAAGGGCTCATGCCAGGATGAAATCACAAGCTAACAGGAACAGGACTGACAAATCTTACAACATAGGTGATTTAGTTTATGTGAAGTTACAGCCCTACAGACAATTGTCCCTCAAGCACCATTCTTTCCAGAAATTGGCTGCTAAATTTTATGGGCCATTTGAGATCATTGCAAAGGTTGGTCAGGTGGCATATACATTTGCCTTACCTCCTCATGCTCGTATTCACCCTACTTTCCATATCTCTCAGCTTAAGAGGAAATTGGCACTCATGTTGCTTCTGTTCATTTGCCTGTGGTTCACTCTGAAGCTGGTTGTATACTTTCTGAACCCGAAGCTATCTTAGACAGACATATGGCTCCAAAAAATGGCAGGGCCATTACACAAGTTTTAGTCAAATGGTTTCATTCTGCTGCTGAGGACAGTACTTGGGAAGATCTGTAGGATTTTCAGACAAGATTTCCTTATTTCAATCTTTGAGGAAAAGGATTATTTGAAGCGGGGAGTATTGTTATGATCTAGAATTCAAGACAGCTGTAATTAGCAAGTGGAGCTGAGTGGTGGTTAAGGGTCATTAGAAATTAGCTAAATCAGTTAGAAGTTGTTAGCCTAGTCACATGCTGTTCACGTTACAGTTCAACAAGTTAGTTAAATAACAATTTTCCCCTCTGTTTTCAAGTAGTTGAATTGTATATAGAGGGATCAATTGGCAATTGTAAACCACCTTTTGAATAGTTAATCAAAATCAAAATTCTTCTTTTGTGCAGTTATATTTTCCTCTTCTCAAATTATCTGTTCAGGAGCTAAATTGCTTAGTTCCTTAGGATATTTCTTCCCTTTTTCCTTTCTTAATCTGTGGGATTGTAACATTTAACAAATATGCAGGTCATTACTTTCAAATGAAATGGGAAATAAATAGTGTTTCATGAAAAGTAGACTTAAAAATAAGAGAAATGCCCAAAAAAAGGAGAAAATAGATAAATAGGAATGGTGGTCATAGAGAGGTGCCACATCATCTTGTCTATGCCTAACTATATTATATATATAGATTGGTGTCATCCAACAGATTAAAGAGGGGAGAGTAAAAGAAAGAATTAATTAGAAGGACTAATGAGGTCACGTTTGGATATTTAACATGACATTTAACAAATATGTAGGTCACTACTTTCAAATGAAATGGGTAACAAATAGTATTTGACATGAAAAGTAGACTTAAAAAATAAGAGAAATGCCCAAAAAAAAGGAGAAAATAGATAAATAGAAATGGTGGCCATAGAGAGATGCCACATCACTTTGTTTATGCCTAACTTTTTATGTACTAGTCTCTATATACGTGCTTTGCACGAATATTCTTTATTGTTTATTATAATAATTATGTCGAAATAATAAATAATACTTGCATGTGGTGTGATCACCTAATATCTAATATTCGACATATTAGAACCTTAAAAGTTGAGTTGTCCAATTTTCTGATTATGGGATCTTATACTACAAAGTACTCTTTTCTTTTCTCTACTGATAAGCAACTTGAAAAGAAATACCTTGAATCAAATAATAGTCAAATCAGTGATTATTTAGCAGAACATTTTTTTGTTTATTTAGTCATTTTACAAACTTACTTAATAGTAGGAGTAGTATTTAGCATTTCTTATCCGAAGGAATAACACAGTTTATCCAACACGGAACCGTAAATACAAAATATTGATTGAAATTCCTACGACGATTAAAATAGAAAATAATAAAAAGTCATCCCTCTTTCAAATATAACTCAGCAATATTGTTAAAATTATCCTAAGGAATTAATGGCAGGTTTATGAATTGTCACATTGGGAGAAAAATTAAGTATATTTAGTTTAGGATTTCTAGTTTCCCAATTGCAGTCCATTAGCAAAGTGGATTTGAACGTGATTGCAAAGCCTTTTTAGTTTAGAAGTAGTATTCGTCTAAGCCTCTATTTTAAATTTGTGATATTTTTTTAATTACCAAAATAACCAACAGAAATATGATAGAATTAGATTAACAGGGCATAAAAATCGTTTAATATTTAAAGGATATTTTGGTCAACCAACATTGTTATTCATGCAATAATGTAGATATATAGATGTAGTTGTAGATAGAGATAGATATAGATTGACTCGTGTAGATTATTTATAGGTATTACCATAATAGGATTTCAAGAATACGAATTGGAATAAGAATACCGCGCAAATCAAACTATTAATTGAGCAAAGATTTCAATTTGCAGTTTTATTTTTTGCCAAAATAACAGGAGCTGTTCATTGCCGTTTCTATTTTGAAAGGAAATATACATTATTAGTGTTTATGTATATTAATTTGAGAAAAATAGTAAATGATAATTTTGTCTACTATTACCCATTATACTTAGGCCCATGCATGACAAAGCAAGAGCAGAGATAAACTTCTATCCAAACCCTAGCCTTATAACTCTAATCTCCGCTCATCTCCATCACCACAAAGAAAACCCTAGCTCGCCTCTTCCTCACAGCAAAAAAAAAAAAAAAAAATGCCGCCAAAGTTCGATCCATCGCAGGTTGTGGAAGTATATGTCCGAGTGACAGGTGACGAAGTAGGAGCAGCATCATCACTGGCTCCTAAAATAGGACCATTAGGTCTTTCCCCTAGGAAAATAGGTGAAGACATTGCTAAAGAAACCTCTAAAGACTGGAAAGGCTTACGTGTCACCGTTAAACTCACCGTCCAAAACCGTCAAGCTAAAGTATCAGTTGTACCTTCAGCAGCAGCACTTGTAATCAAGGCATTGAAAGAACCAGAAAGAGATAGGAAGAAAACAAAGAATATATAAAACATAATGGGAATATATCACTTGATGATGTTACTGAGATTGCTAAGGTTATGGCTGTTAGATCTATGGCTAAGGAATTGAGTGGTACTGTTAAGGAGATGTTGGGAACGTGTGTGAGTGTTGGTTGTACTGTTGATGGTAAAGATCCTAAGGATTTGCAACAAGAGATTTCTGATGGTGACGTGGAAATTCCTTAGATTAATTGAAGAGAATAAGAGGAGGTTAATTTCATAATTTTTCGCGATATAGTAGTTTGATTATTTGGATTTTATGTTTTGTTTTTTGAGAGGAATGCTATCAGAGGATAATTTGGATATCATATTATTTGGATGCTCATCTATATCTAAATTTAGCTTGGATTTTGTTTGCTTAAATTTTTTCTCAAATACATCTTTTTATGCTTTCGTTATGATGAATGGTAGTCTTGTACCTTATTGTACAAGTTTAAACATGATGAGTACGTTCTGTTTTCAGTGTTGATATGAACGTGGAATTTGATATTAGACTGTGGTTATGACCAACACTTACATAACTAGGGTCTAGATTTAAAATTATAATGTTGCAAATGTGGGTGATTCTTTTTATCCGTGCATTAGTTATGTGGTCTAAATTTTGTATTTTTCTATTCGTTTAGATTAGTGAGGGCGTTAATATTATAGAGATGATTATCTTTCTGTGAGTGAACATGATTAACCTCTAGGGTAGATCCTATGCCCAAGATTAACTATGACCAATACTTACGTAGCGCTAAAATTCGCCATGTGAGTGAATTCTTTTTGCCTGCATTAGTTATATGGTTAAATTTTCCATTTGCTACTTGTTTTAGATTAGTCTGGGCTGTTAAGATTGTAGTTAATCCCGATTTTGGGGCCTAAGGCCTCAAAAGCGCGACATGTTCGTTGACCGGTTTTTACCGGAAAGAACCTCTGTCGTGAGTGCTGTCTTTGACCCTCCGCTATGCGGGGGTCGAGGGGGTCCTGAGTCGGGGGAGCTCCACCGGTCCTGGTCAATGTTGCGGAACGCTCGAAAGAGGTATCCGCCGTTCCAGGAAACCGGCAAGCAACGGGCCTTACGGCCCTTGACTTGGGTGTTAAAAAAAAAGGAAAAAAAAAGAAGATTATAGTTAATATTTTAGAGATGATATCTGAACATGGGAAAAGGGAGCCTTGGTGTAACTCGTAAAGTTGTTTCCATGTCACCAGGAGTCACTAGTTCGAGCAGTGAAAACAGCATCTTGCAAAACGTTCCCTGTATCCCCGCTTATAGCGAGATCTTTGTGCTCCGGGCTGCCTTTTTTATCTGAACATGGTAATTTCTAGGTAGATCGTATGCCCAAGATCAATGTTGAGCAGAGTAAGAGCTCTTCAGCATATAAAGATGCACCCTCTGCTTCTTTCTATTGTGGGATATGATATGTAAACTTCTCCTTTTGCCTTGCTTTGGCTGTTTGTGCAGTCGAGCCTAAAATTTGATATTTAAAATGTAAATGTGTGGGGGATGACAGTGTAAATTCCTTGAGCAAGAAGGTACTTGTACCCTAAACGTAGGGGTTGAGTCCATTGATAAGAAGGGGCTGGGTAAAGCTTTTCTTCCTCAAATTGCCCAAGGCCTATGCTTTTTCGAATCCAATTGTAGATATCATATTCTGCCACGCTTACCTGTCTTCTTTTTGCTCTTAGCCTTTGTTTTGCAAGCTGCCCTCGTACAATATCTGACTATCTCACAAATTTGTTAGTAGTTTCTTTTTCTTTTCCTTGTGTAAAGTGCTTAAGACCGTGCTTTTTGAGTACCGGTAAGTTTATGCTGGTTGTTATCCTGTTTTAAATCACTGTTTATGCTGATTGTTATCCTGTATGGGATTAGGTTCATTTTGGTCCCTTAAATATGACTTGAGCATATTTAATCCCTTAACTTTACTAAAGTGGTGCACTTTTTATCTCCCTAACGGAACCGTTTAAAAGTAACGGTCACGTGACGCTCACGTGACTCTTAAACCCATCTGGAAAAAACTAATAAACTCAGTTGGCTTCCCCCCAATTCCATACGCGCCAAAAAAAAAACCCTAGCCACTATGAAAATCTTTTGATTTGCTGGAACAAGAAAACTCAAGTGAAGAAGCTGATTTTTTCTTCTACAATAATGATTATTAGATCTCATGATAGTGAAATACCCAATTATGGTAAGATTTTAGCAAGAAACACTATCTGGGTATCATTAAATTAAAAAAGTGATTCTTCACTATATGTTGATTCCGTTTCTCATTCTTTAGTATATTTGCTAATTTTTATGCAGTACATGATAGCTTCAGTATATTATAATAAGGTTACTAGTAAATAGTATTAAATCTCTTCAATTATTTTGTGCAATGCATGATACAACATAAGCTTTTTTAATAAAAAATTGAAATAAAGACAAGAAATAAGGAATAAAAAAGTGTCTCTGACATAGGATTTTGTGTTTGTCATTGTTTAATCGTTGGTGAATTTGGTCCGACATTAACTATGTGGCTATGAGGGAGATTCAGTTACTTTCTGGCATTTGTGCGGGAGATATGGTAACCGAATGCGACTTATTTCTACTGATGTGGAAGCAACTATTGTAGCCAAAAGTATTCCAGATAACAAGGTGGTCGAAGTATACTTTGAACATCTTGATTCATATATTGGAAGGACTATACATACTAATGAAGTTGGTAGAGCAGAACAAGAAAAAGAAGTACACAGTGAGCATTCTTCGGGTGATGATGAATTTGAAGACTCAGAAAATGATTTTCTAGATGATGATGATCTCTTGGGAAGCAATACCAATGTGAATCATAGATACGAAGTTAGTGAAGAAGTTAAAAAAAAGATGGCAGCTGAAGAAGGTGATTCGGATTGTGTTGACTCAGACGATACAAAGAGCTTAGAATGTGGCTCTGATGGTGACAGTTTCAACTTTCCAAAGTTCAATCCTAAAACAGACGGGGATAAACCAGTGTTAGCATTAGAACTAACATTTGAAAACAAGAATGAGTTCAAATATGCTGTAATAACTCATGAAGTTAACCAAGGGAAATACATAAAGTGGTGCAAGAATGATAGGGAAAGAGTGAGAGCAACTTGTGGTCATCCAGATTGGAGTCCGGAGCCTAAAGGGTATAAAAATATATGGTATTTACCAAAAGGGGATGACCAAAAATTTATATACCAAAAGGGGTATATCGTGGATCAGCCCACGATATACCCCAAAAAATTTTTGCGGCTGTCAACAAAAATTAAAAAAAAAAAAAAACATTAAACGTATAACGTGGACTGATCCACGTTATACAATATATTTTGTATAACGTGGATCAGTCCACGTTTTACAAATATATTTTGTAAAACGTGGACTGATCCACGTTTTACCTCTAAAGTTTTTTTTTTTTTTTTTCAAGCACTAAAAAAAAAATTTGGTAAACTTTTTTTTTTTTTTGCAACACTTAGTGTGTTTTTTTATACTTTGACCAATGATTAGTCGTGTGTGAAGACTCCGAAACGTCAATATTTTATATAGAACATGATATTTTTTTCTGCGTACAATAATGTAGGCTCAATACATCAAGGATACGTAGACGTTCGGATCGTCATTTTAGGGGTTGAAAAGGTGTCCGAAGTAAGTTTTGTTTGAAAATTTCAAACTTAGTGTTTTTCATACTTTAACCAATGATTAGTCGTGTGTGAAGACTCCAAAACGTCAATATTTTATATAGAACTTGATATTTTTTCTGCGTACAATAATGTAGGCTCAATACATCAAGGATACGTAGACGTTCGGATAGTCATTTTAGGGGTTGAAAAGGTACCCGAAGTAAGTTTTGTTTAAGGTTTAAGTGTTTTATTTTTTAAAGTTTTGATTTACGCGTGTTATTTTTTAATCACGACATAACTTTATTTTGAATATAAATATAATTCTAAAAAATATAGGGAGAAAAACTAGTTGTAAAGTGGTCAAACTTTAGATGGTCATAACTTTGCGCTCGGACGTCCGTTTTACGCATTTTTTTTTTGAACTTGCGTATTTTTTCGAGATCTATGCGGACTGGCCGAGCCGATTTTTAAAAAAACGCCTTTTATCCCATTCAATTTCGATTTTCCCCCAAATTGGCGTAAAATTTTCAGTTTTGTTTACTTATAAGATGATGATACGCAATAGATTTCAACGTAAAACTCCCGGGGTAATGTAGCTGTGAATGTCAATTTCACTTCTGCGGTTTTAATTTTTGAAAATAAAGCTGACTAATTTTCTCGATATATAAAGTTGACTAAAATAACCTTACAGTCAAACACTAAGTTTTTTCAAACAAAACTTATTTCGGGCACCTTTTCAACCCCTAAAATGACTATCCAAACGTCTACGTATCCTTGATGTATTGAGCCTACATTATTGTACGCAGAAAAAAATATCAGGTTCTATATAAAATATTGACGTTTTGGAGTCTTCACACACGACTAATCATTGGTCAAAGTATGAAAAAACACACTAAGTGTTGCAAAAAAAAAAAAAAAAAAAATTACCAAATTTTTTTTTTAGTGCTCGGAAAAAAAAAAAAAAAAAAACTTTAGAGGTAAAACGTGGACTGATCCACGTTATACAAAATATATTGTATAACGTGGATCAGTCCACGTTATACGTTTAATTTTTTTTTTTTTAATTTTTGTTGACAGCCGCAAAATTTTTTTGGGGTATATCGTGGGCTGATCCACGATATACCCCTTTTGGTATATAATGTTTTGGTCATCCCCTTTTGGTAAATACCGTGTATTTTTATACCCTTTAGGCTCCGGACTCTCCAGATTGCAACTGGGAGATTTTAGCTTCAAGAATACATCGAGATAGCGCATTCCAGATCAGAACATACAATCACACTCATCGTTGTAGGAATTGGAACCATCGTAACAAATCAATTAATTCATCTTATATTGCACGAAGATACCTTAAGGCCATAGGCTCAAATAGGTCTTGGGCAATCTCCGAATTCAGAGATCACGTTAGTATGGAGCTAAGAGTCCAGGTGACATTATCACAATGTAGAAGGGCTAAGAGAAAAGCACTTGCATTGATTGATGGAGATCTTAATGCTCAATACAAGGTATTGTGAAACTATTGCAATGAGATTGGTAGGACAAATCCAAATACCTCTGTCTATATGAAATTGGTTGAAAATGAGGTGCCCGACAAGCCTAAGAGATTCCAGCGAATTTACATTTGTTTTGGTGGTTGTAAAGAGGGGTTCAAGAGTGGTTGTCGAAGAATAATTGGGATCGATGGTTGTTGGCTTAAGGGCCCAATGTATGGAACTCAATTGTTAACTGCTGTTGGAATTGATCCAAATAACAATATCTTTCCAATAGCATATGCAGTTGTAGAGAAGGAAAGAAAGGAATCATGGGAGTGGTTTTTGAATTATTTGAAGATTGACTTAGACATTGATGATACTAGTACTTGGACCTTCATGTCGGATAAGCAAAAAGGTTTGATTGAAGCGTTCAATGAGGTATTGCCATATGTTAGTCATCGATTCTGTATGAGACACCTCCATAACAACTTCAAGAGGGCCGGATTCGGTGGTGACTCACTCAAGAATGCCCTTTGGAAGGCTGCAAGAGCTACGACAGTAGAGTGGTTTGATGATTGCATGGTTGATATCTTTGATCTTGATCCATAAGCTGTTGATTGGCTCAAGAACAAGCCACCTACTGAATGGTCTAAATCTCACTTTTCCGAAACTGTGAAATGTGATACCTTACTCAATAATATATGTGAATGTTTTAATAGCATGATCCTTGAGGCTAGAGATAAGCCGATTATCACTCTATTGGAGAAGTTAAGGTACTTACTTATGTCGAGGATGCAAGCAAATAGGGATAAAGGTGCCCAGTGGAATGTTGGTGATATTTGCCCTAGGATTAAGGATGTATTGCACAAAAATCAAGCTAAGGCAGCTGAATTTATTCCTAGGAAATCAAATGAGTGGAATTATGAGATAATAGGGGCAAGCATAATGAACAATTGGGCTGTGGATTTACTAAATAGAAAATGCAGTTGTAGGAGATGGGATCTAACAGGAATTCCTTGCAAACATGCCATTGCCGCAATTTGGGCTAAACATGATGACATTAACTCATACGTGGATGATTGTTATAAGGTAGAAACTTATAGAAAAATCTATGCATTTTCTATTCTACCTATGAACGGTCAAGAGATGTGGCCTAAGTCGAAAAACATACCTCCTTTGCCTCCACGGTTGGTAAGACAAAGTACCAAAGGAAAAAAACAAAAGCAGCGGAGAAAAGAACCAGATGAAGTGGGAGCAAGTAGCCAAAAAATGAGAAGGAAGCAAAATAAATTGGACTGTAGCTTATGCCACAAACCAGGCCATAATATAAGAACCTGCAGTTTAAATCGTGTGTATCCAGATTCTCATGATGATGAGACAACGCAACAAGGATCGTCATTTCCTATTGTACCTTTTGCTCCTACAAAGCTTACGGTATAGTTTAATTACATATAACACTCTTTTTAGTTATGTTGTTATTTAGTTAATCTTGATATTTTTTTAAATTGTAGGTGAGAAGAGGACCTGCTAGCGAAGAACATATGAAAGCAACTCAAGAAAGTGGAGTGTCTGACAACTCATTTTTTAGTATGTAAATTGTTGCTGTTAAAGATTGTGTTTTGCTGCTGTTGAAGGAAAATTTTTGCTGCTATAGAAGGATAAGTTTTGCTGCTCTAAAAGGATAGTTTTGCTGCTGTGAAAGGTTAATTTTTGCTGCTGAAGTCTGGTGTAAATGAGTCGATGTTGCTGTTGAAGACGATGTGGACAGGTTTATATGCATAGCAGACTAAAAGGGATAGGTTGATATGCATAAAAGGGTTAATTTTTTGTTGCTAAAGATTGATGTAAAAGAGTAGATTTTAGTAACTCTTCATTTTGGTTTAGTTACTGTACAGAGCTACAGTACTATATTTCTCAGAAGATGGATATTATCTATAAAGGAGATACTTTTATTAGCTCCTTATTTAATTTTGATTTAGTTTTTGTTACGTTGGCAAGTGAAGACAAAGCATATGAAAGTTTAAACTAACTTTGGAAACTATTTATTGACTATTTGGAAGGATCTGCTCAATCAGCTATGGTTTTAAAAGGATTTGGTTCCTTGGTTCCTTTATACTAAGAAATAAAGAAGGCATGAAGAAATAAAATGTTCATCAATCAAGAAAGAAGATAGCACTGTAAGTTGAAACTAAATTATCCCTACCGTTACTTTTTAAACGGGTTCCGTTAGGGAGATAAAAAATGCACCACTTTAGTAAAATTAAGGGATTAAATATGCTCAAGTCATATTTAAGGGACCAAAATGAACCTACTCCCATAGATAAGGGATCATTTTAGCCCTTTGCTCTTTTAAATCACAGTATATGATATATGAATGTTCATCTGTTTCTCTTATTCTGATCCTGTTTTAAAGCACACTATTTTTGTCTACAAAGTACTCATTTAGCTGTAGAGATGATTGCTCCTTTGCAACCTTTGTGGTTGTACCTTATGACTCGAGCTTGAGACACTTTAGTTTGCACTATGTCTAGAGTTCTTACCGACTTATGCTCTTTTTATTAGAAGACATGCTTGTTTGTCCTGCAAAGCTTTGTTCAATCGAGTGTAGGGTGTTGTGTATTCGTTAACAATTTCTCTTACTGGAATAAATTTACAATCTTTCCTTCAAGGAACTTCACAAACGTAATAATTTCTTGTTCCGACAACACTCCACGTGGCATTTTCCGGAGTTGGTCTGCGTTCACCACAGTTTTCCACCCTGTTCTTCGGGTCCAAATGTTTACTAAATTCAGTTAACTGCTGTTTGTGAGGAAGAAGCCGTTTTAGATGAAGATCCATTGTTTATGTCTTAGAGCTTGGTTGTGTTGTCTCTTATTGTGGCGAATAATAGACTGTGCATGCTGTGGAAATCTCTTTATACAAAATTGGCTTTGCCTTTTTGGGGTCATTTTTTTTTTTCCCCTTTTACAAGAGTATGATGATACGAGGAAATTACTCCTCCAAATAAAGCACAAAAAAATAATGCAAGTTGTCGTTTTCAATACGTGAAACTAAAGACAAGAAAACTATGAACTTACCTTATGAGGAATTATCACCATGTTGGATGTTCCTAAGGTCATAATCATTAATCAGCTGCATGTAAGGTAATATGATAAATGAAATGACTAAGATATGAAAGAAACCACTATCTCCTCCGATCATCTAAGCAGCTTTCAAGACTACAAATTAAATATGCAACAGAATACAGGGTAGAAAACGAAAATGATTGAAGTACCAAAAAGATAGTGCATGTAACAAAATCCGCCAGATAAGCGGCCACAATAACACAGGAGAAGATAAAATAACCACGAAAAGCACTCGAAATACACCACATCAACATGTGAATCTATTGAGAATATAAATTGTCACCAAAGTGAAAAAGAGATAATTCTCAATTAACAAAGATTGTGATGCTATTTCTGCATATTTTTTCTTTATAGCAGATTTCAAAAGAATCATATTAAGATGCAAAACATAAGAGTTAAACCTTGCGTTGAGCTTCACTCAGATGTACAACCTCGCCTTCCTTTTCTTTGAGTCTTCAATTCTCTAAAACATCAACCTTGCAAAGATTCCCCAAATTACCATCACATACACTAAACTGCTGGCGATGAGTTCTCCCAACATCTTTCTTCAAAATGCCTGAACAAAAAACCACACAAACACACAACCCATTAGCAGAAATTTGAAAAATACCCCATAAAAATTGAATCTTCAACAAATTGTAAAAAAGAGAACTAACTTGCTGAACTCGAAATGAGAGAGAAACCCAAGAGTTAAATTATCAAAAAATGAACTCGGAATCTTCAAAATTTCTAACAAAAACAACACAAACAGTTAACCCATTACCAAAAATTATGAAAATAACCCATAAAAATTGAATCTTGAACGACTGTAAAATAGAAAACTAACTTGTTGAACTTGAAATGACAGAATTAATGAAACTCTGAAGAGTCCTATAGTATGTAAGACGAATACTGAGCTCCATCTGATATATCAACAAAATGTATGGAGACTACTTGCCTTCGTCTGTTGCCTACTCCGGCTTCTCTCTCGCTCATCACTTGGCTGTATTTGTTTTTATGTTTTTTTTTTTCTTAAAGAGGGGTGGATTTAGGTAAAAGAACTTTTAGGGAGACAATTTTGAAACTGATGAAAAATTATACACATTGTGGATAAACTAAAGGAATAGAATTAGGAGCATGTCGCACGTCCCTTTTAAAAAGATATATAAAAAAATTATGCCACTTGTCAACATTTTTAACTCAAAAAAACTGAAGAATACTATATCAACCACCATTGATGTGGAACGATATCCCTCTTTTCTAAAATACAAACTAATTAACCACTGTAAATTCAGTAACTGTCAAAATTTGTATTTAAAAAAGTGGCAAAATTAAAGTATCAAAAAGAACTTTTTTTTTTTAAAAAAAAAGAAACTGTATAAATTAAAGGCAAACAATAACTAACAATTAACTAACTATTAACTAATTAACTATTTTTGTCCTAAAACTATCATCTTTTTAATAATATATGGATGGATATGGGTATAGATATAGATGTTGCTTTTGGGCTGCTATAAGCTAAGTATTCTAAAATATTTTTTATTAAAGTATATTTACAGAAAAAATTAACTAAATCGATCTAACGTGAAAATTTTAACCCAAATATCAAATACTTGTGTAATCTATACAATATGTCATGAAAAAACATATTAATATATTTTTTTTTTGAATAAACCAATCTAACATGAGAATTCTAGCATAAATGTCAAAAATCCTATACGTCAAGTTTTCTCTATATACTATATTCTTATTGATATGTAAGACTATCCCAATTATTACTTTTTGTTTGCTAATTTATATATCTTTATTGAAGTATAAAATAAAAGAGTGTCTGATGCAAGTTCATCAAAAAGTTCTAATGTCCAATATGGAGTAATACGAATGTTAACTTGGAATATTAATAATAATGAAAGAAAACATCGAGAAATAGGGACAATCCTCATATAGTTATATTCCAACAGGCCAAGAAAGGCACCTACAAATGGGGAAAAAAAATCATATTAGAAGCCTTCTTAACAATTACTTAGTGTTAATGTGAGACTCGAGTTATTTCGATCTTGTTATTCTGATTAAAAATAGGTTGGAAAAAACTTATACTTATTGTCAAAATTTACATTAGTTGGAGAAAAATTCGAATTCCTAGTTATTGAGGTTTACGGAGATTCAGAAAAATTTCTAAATTTAAGGCCAATTCATGATTTGTTAGCTAACCATGGTACATCGATTATGTTGGGGGACTTCAAACTAACATTATCTAAGGAGCGAACCTTCCAATCTCCAAGTGAAGACAAAGCTGAATTACCCAATCTCGTAAATTTTTCGGATGAACCATATGTTGAAGAAGCAAAAGCCGATCCGGATGATCTCACATTTAGGGATAAACGTGAATTAGAAAGGTTGTCAAAATTTATGGAGTTGTTTAGAATCCGTAAGCCATCCATCCTAGAAACCACTAAATCTGACCATTTGCCCATTTTCATACAATTTAAAAAGTCAACTTAAGTCAATATTGTAACTTCTGTGTTTTACCTTACTAATGAAAAAATATTATTATATAATTCTTAACCTAGTTTTCATTAACTGCAAATTGATTCTTGTGCCTCTCATAACTTTGTCATGTTATTTTGCTTGCTTTCCTAACCAAAAGAAATTCTTTCCTTTCATCAAACCCAAATAGCATAACTTCAAGCTTCTCAGGCTCCAATGAATTCCCTTATCAGGTACCTTTTTGCAATTTTTTGGTAAACCTCTCATACAGGCAAGTATGCTTGTATAAACTTCGCAATGTTTTTGAATATGTTATTTTAGGAGCTGTTTACACAGTAGAGAGAAAAAAAATTATGTTAAAAGAAGTTTGTGGAGAAAGAAATGTGTATTTGTTATTTGTTTGAAGATTTTTGCATTACTAGAACGCGAAACCTTTTCCATAAAACCACTTTAAAAAAACTGTTTTCGCAAAAGCTTCCTTGATAAACTTAAACTTCGGATTTTTCATTGCAAGATTTCAATAATTTTCCACCAACAAATGCCACCTTTGTTATTTTAAATTAATGTTTATATAATTTCAGTTTATAGAGTAAGGCCAGATGACCCAAAGGAGTCGGCACACGTCATGGCACTGAAACAGATATAGAGCCAGACTGGAATAGATATTGGTTCTTGTGCGCCAGGCCACTAATCCGGTTTGCTTTGTCCAACAGTGAGTTCCTAAGAGATCTTTTGCTAACTTTTTTTGAAGAATATTTTGTACGAAAGAAATTATCAACAAAAAGAAATTTGTACAAGAAAGAATGTTCAAGAGCATGGTCTAAACAAATTGTATGAAAGAAAGAGCGTTTAAGAGTATGGTCTTAATATATTGTTTAACTAGAAAAAAAATAGCTCTATTGAGAATAGAATGTTACTTTGATCAGCGAACTGTGCTGGAAAACTGACCAGCTAGAATTTGTCTTGTCTTGGTCTTCTGCGATGACAAAATATTAAAATCATATTAAGTTATATCATTGTGCTATGGTAAATAAGAAGAACTAAGTTTATTATGATATAAGTGTAATGTGGTTGTTGAGATTGCACTTGATTTAAAGAATGAGATCAACATATCGTTTAGAAAATGAAAAAAATAAGATGAACAAGGAGAGATTTGGGATTCAATATATGCAACTTTATAGTGATTATGTATATGGTAAAAACTGGTCTCAAGAGTTGGGTGGATTAGGAAGCGACACATGTCAATGATGGCCAGTCAGTGGTGACTCAACCATGATGACACCGGATACAAACATGTGGCTGGATAAGAAGCAATTCAAGATGTGACTGTTAAAGAAATGTTACAAAAGACCCCAAGATTCCTCCAGCCTTTATTAGCTTTTATTAGGGTTTATTACCCTTTATTATATTTTATCACCTTTCAATTACCTTTATTGTAGCAATAATATTGGTAATTAAGGGGCATGATTTGTGGATCATTGTAACGATCCGTTTGGTCGTTTAATGTATTTTATCCCTTCTTTCCCAAATTACCCTTCCTGTATTTTAATTTTGTAGTTTATGACTTACAGGGAAGGGTGACGCAGTTCCCGAGGCATCCGTTTGTGTTTCGAGTCATGGTTGGAAATGCTGGTTTTTCGGTTCCCGAGGCGTCCGTTTGTGTTTCGAGTCATTGGTTGGAAATGCTAGTTTTTGTTGGGTTGGAGTTGACTTGGGTCAACGCCGGATCAAGGCGACCTTATTTTAGAAATTCGAGTGTGTGAGTCAGTTCGTAGTGTGTTTTATGATAAGTTTGCATTTTTCTCTTGTGTCAGTAGGACTCCGAATGAGTTTCGAGTGTTGGATTGGATTTGGTGAAAACCTGGTTCTGGTGCAACCGCACCTGCGTGCCTGCTTCTGCTTGAGAAGGTCCGAAGGTGCGAGCTTAAGCAAGGCAGGCAGGGTCCCACTCCTGTGGTAGTTGGTCTACAGGCGCGTGGTTGCTTCTGCGAAATTTCAGGAGGGCTAGTGGATGCCGCTTCTGCGAATTATTTCCCGCCGAAACGAGGCCGCACCTCCGAGCCTCTGCTCGCTTCGGTGGAAATTGCTGAAAACAAAAACTTTTTAATATCTCTTTCCCCAAATTCGAACCCCATTATTTCCAAAAACATTTTGAGAGCTAGGGAGCTCGATTTTGGGCATTTTCAAGGGGTTCTTCGACCATCATCATTAGGGTAAATTCCTAATTACTTCCCAAGCTTTAGTTAATAAGTTTCTTTCGTTAATTTGTGGTTTAACTCATGATTTGGGGTGGAAAACTTAGGATTTAAACCCAACTTCTTAAGTGTGTATTACATGAGATTAAATGCTAAGATTTACGCTTTTTGAATCTATCTTGTGGATTTAGACTTACTAATCTATGGGCAAACTAGTTCTAACAAAATTTTCCCTTTCAATCCGTGATTTAGATGATTTGTTTCCTGGGTTTTGTCACAAATTGGAATTGGTTTAATTAATTAAATTGGAGTTAGATTTCTGTCACACCAAGCCCGGAGGGGCATGGCCGGCACCCGGTGCCATACTCGGCCCAAGCGAACCATACTGAGCTTGAATCTCTAGGATAACTCTCGAGTTAGACCGACAAGGTCTACCTGTACCAGAAGATACCAATAGGGCCGACAAGGCCACACAAGAACTATCCACAACACTTAGTCATCAAGACTACATGAGATATAAGCCAAAACATATATATACATCTGCTATGCCGACCAACAAAGTCGTCATCCGTCCGACAGCACCAAAATAAGTACATAAAAGGCCAGCAAGGCCAAGACTCTACTACTATACAGGACACGTCTACAAGCCTCTACTGAGTACACAACTATATCATAGTCGGGACAGGGTCCTGATCTACCCATCACATATATACATAGCAAAAGAAGGCTCTGAGTAGACCTGGCAACTCCAGGAAGAATGGAGCTCACCAGTCAGCTGATCTTTCATCTTGTCTACTGAAGAGGTCTATCTGGCTGTCTATCAGAACCTGCAGGCATGAATACAGCGCCCCCAGCAAAAGGGACGTCAGTATGAATAATGTACTGAGTATGTAAGGCAAAATAACAACTGAAATGAAATAACAAGTTGTACTCTGGATATGTCAAGAAAGGATCTGGAGCTTCTCTACCTGGGTTTCCTCTCATCTGAGGCAAGATAACATAACTCTATAGGTATAACTCTGTGACTCGAGGGTCAGGCATAGATAACTCCATGACTCATAGGCCAGGTATGATATGATCCTACTTGGCACACCTCATTTCAAGACTTACATCCAAGGCCTAGATATGGAACTTCAAGCTCTACAAGCAGCATGGATGATAAGGATGGAGTTGAAGGCCTTTAGAGGCCCATACAAGCCCCACAATGAGGCCTATGATATGTGGGAGGTGGCTTGGGAGTTGATTGAAGAAGTTAATAGAAAGGGGACCAAATGCGCAAAGTGGCCAAACATGCAAATAGGGACATTTCTGCAAATTGGTTACACTTGCTAACTTGGACAAGATCGGGAGTTGACTATTTGTGCAAGGAAGGTTATGCTTGCAAGAAGGCATGCATGCAAGGTTGATTAGAGGGCCATTTATGCAAGTATGGACGAGTTTGGCCAATGTAGGCCAATTCTTGAATTGAAGACTACACTAAGAAGACTAGCCAAACAAGGCCCTTACTTCATTAAGGGTAGCATTGTAATTTTCCTATTTGTCTTCTTTACTTGTCTTGTATATAGCATGTCTTTCATTTTATTACTTATATTATGTTGAATGATGAATTGAGAAACTCCTTTGGAGATAGATTGTTTAGCTTAGTAGCTTCAGGGTTAGTTATTATAATGATGGATTCCATTGTTGGTCTTTGAACCTTTAATTTCATTGATTTCATGAAGAGTTGTTCATTTGTGGATTCATTTGAATCACTCTTGCCTTGATTTCCAATAGTATAGATTCTTTTAGGATTGAATTAGATTGGGAGGTGTTGGATTTAATATATCCAAGGTTGCCCATAAATTCACCCTAATTGGGTCTTTGTTTTTATCCTCTTTTCTCATCTCTTTTCTTCAATTCTCATCCCCAATTTCTTGTTTATCCTTAATTCCGCGTTTAGGTATTGATTTGGTGTTTTTCCCCAAATCGATTCGTATCAAGGTATAACCAACTCCATGACCCGTAGGTCAGGTATGCGCAACTCCACGACCCGTCAGTCCGGCAACAACTCCATGACCTGTAGGCCAGCTATACATACATATAATATAATGATAACTCGAAGGCAACATAATAGCCTATAAGCAACATATACACTAGTCATACCTTCTGTCATTCTATCATCTTATATAGCTCGACTATTTGTATACTCGTTCTTAACTAGAGAGAAGTATTACAATAAGGTCATGGTAACCCAAGTACAATCTTCGTGAATAGCACATCCTTGTGCGAATAGTCAAAGGTAGCTCAATAGTAGGAATCATGCCAATGAAAAGAAGAAATAGCCTTAACATACCTCTTGTCTCCAATACACACTCAATAACGAATTCACCTTAATTAGCACTTCAACCTAAGCAATGATAATACATCCATTAACTTAGTGAATACTAATATATGATGTATATCAAATGATAACACCTTTCTATAAAGAATCGGGCAACATTCCCCCTACTTTTATCACTTCCTCAACTCAACATCAAGAACCACAACATCAACAACAACATACACAAGCTATATTCCAAGAATTTCAGGCACAACAACTCAAGAATACACTCTAAATCAATCCACATAGCAACAACAACAGCTTATACGATTTCCCGCCATTAATTCCGTATTTCTCATCTCACAATTTAGCTATGACCTTGCGAACTTTAAATATATCTAGGAGAAGAGAATTATTACCTTATATTCCAAAAACTATTCTTCTTCCACCTTACTTCACTTCGGAGAAAACCCGAATTTCACTTAAACGGAAGAAACGTTATTGCTCATCTCGTCTTAAAACCCAAAATGTTATGTTAAAATGAAAAAGAACTAAATTGTCGGTGTATAAGATCTTGGTTAATACTTTAGAATAAGAAAGTCAAGAAAAAAAATAGAAGGAAGTGTGCTGTGTTCCTTTCTTACACTCCAAAATGCCAAGGAAGTAAAATAGTAGTTCAAATGATCTTTACTTGGCTTTACACGTGTAAGCCACCGAGGTTAGCACTTATACATTTATCCTTACAACTTGCCACAACACTTTATGCATGCATTTATAATTGGTAAAATTATTCAAATAACTACTTTATGGTAGTTTTCTATCATTTATAACTATCCTTTTAAATATTACCATTTGTAGCTATGTTTTTTCAAATTAAGGTATTTTTCGAATGCATTTAATACGGTTAAATTCATAGAAATACAATAAAAAAGAAAACATATCCCTTGATTTTACACCATAACGGTGGGATCATTTAATTAGTTATTAATTGGTATTTTTTATCAGACTCTTCCACAAAATTAGATTTTAGATTTCATTTCCATAACCGTTTTCTATTCCTTCATCCAATCTTCAACATTCAAACGTAAAAAATAAAAAAAAATAAAAATTTGAAAACATTCAACAATCAATGTATTTAAAGTTTTCAATATTGATTTCATTTTTTATTTACCCATGTATTTGATAGCATAACTATTGTATTTGAAGTTTCCAAGCAAACTCCATGTATTTTATATTAAATATCATGTATTTGTGTGAGTAACCATTTGCATCACCCATGTATTTAGTGGTAATGTATTTGAAGTTTTCAATATTGATTTCGCTTTTTATTTATCCATGTATTTGATAGCATAACTAATGTATTTGAAGTTTCCAATCAAACCCCATGTATTTTATATTAAATCTCATGTATTTGTGTGAGTAACAATTTGCATCACCCAGGTATTTGATGGGATTAATTTGAACAAAATACATAAATATATAGAAAACTTACCATGTATTTGCGTCACCCGTGTATTTGAAATTAGATGAACTGATGGAATTGATTTGAACAAAATACACAAATATATAGAAAAACTTACAAAAATACACCACTAACCACAACAATTGGTAGTTATATCATAGAACATACACAAATACATATATTTTTCATCTTCTAAAAAGCCCTAAAAAACTTTTTCTAGCTCTCGGCGCATGATTAGCCCTATTTGCTAACGTGCACCACGATCTCAATCCATGGCAAAGAGAGGTCGGGACGACCTAGAAAGGACATGATGGAACTCCTACCAGCTGTAGCAACAGATCGACACAGAGAAGAGTCAAATAGAAAGGGGGTTATACTCAAATCGCCGGTAGTGGGGGAAGGAGAAAGTGCAACTAAAACCCTAACTAAAACTCCGGCGGCGGTGGTGGTTTCTGTACCAATTCCTCCGGTGGTAGAAATGGGGTCTACGAGCCTAACACTGCATACAGGGCAGAGCGTGCAATTAGAAGGAACAATGATGGAGAAGGAACAAAAGAAATTTCCACCTACGGAATATGCAGATGAGGAGGGTGGAAGGAACAATTGGGCTAGCTTGTTTGCGAAGAACCGCACGACAACGTCGGGACTTCCACTGACTTACATACCTTCCACGATCATTAATGGAAAACCTATGGTGGTGTTGGAAGAAGCGGAGCTGGAAAAGAAGACCAAGGAGTGGCAGAATGCACTGGTGGTGTATGTGGTGGGGGGAAACCCATCGTATTCTTATATGGAAAATTACATTGCTAAATTTTGGAACTCTATTGCAGATCCGATTTTGTATAGGCATGACGATGACTTCTTTATTGTTAAATTCCAAAATAAAGATGATAGGGATGAGATTCTATATGCTGGACCGTACTCTATCAATAGCAGACCCATTATTCTGAAAGGTTGGACCTCAGATTTTGATTTCAAGTAGGATCTTCCCCACACGATGCCAATTTGGGTGCGATTTCCCTATCTTCCTCTGAATTGCTGGGAACCAGATACATTGAGTAAATTTGCAAGTCGTGTAGGCATTCCCTTGTACGCAGATGAATGCACAGCACGACAAAATAAGGTTACATATGCTAGAGTCTTAATTGATATGAATGTCACATAAGACCTGCCCAGTGAAATTGAAGTGGTAGATCCAAATGGAAGAGTCTTTAAGCAAGATGTGTAATATGATTGGAAACCCATCTTTTGCAAAACGTGCCTTCGATATGGGCATGAATGCAAACCTGAGGAAGGAAAACCATAACATGGACATAGACAAGGCTTCAGAGGAAGGCCAAGGGATAATGAGAAACAATGGAATACCAAACCAGTTCAAACTGATGCAGCAATCAAAGTAATAGAACATGCCAAGTAGTTAGCTATAGTTACTGGTACAAATAAGGTGACTAACCTGGACCCAACCCCTGCAGAGGCAAATTTAGCTGCCACAAAGGGACAGCAGCAACAGACTCAAAAGGGACAGCAGCAGCGAACTCAGCTAACATCACAGAGAGGAACGAATACCACCCCGGAAAGGATAACCAATGCAATGCAAAAAATAGAGGGACCTGGCACAATATCATATGATACACTGGTTAGAACAAATCCAATACTGCGAGTGAGCAACAAGTTTATTCCATTGATAGAGGATAATGTGGGACTTGAGTGGGCAGAAGAACCTCCTGATGGGAGGAACAAACAAGCGTGTTAATGAATTGGCTCATATGGAATGTGAGGGGCATAAATAGACCCTTTAGACAAAAGGAACTTCGGAATTATCTCAATAAACACAAGATTAATCTTGCAGGAATTTTAGAGACTAAAGTGAAGCAGCATAATTTTAATAAGAGTGTCGCACGGATAGCACAAGGGTGGAATTACGCACATAACTACTCTGAAGCGGATAATGGGAGAATATAGTTGCTTTGGAAGGCTGCTGGTATAGTGATAAATATAGAGGAGGTGCATGCTCAATACATACATGTAAAATTAAACGATAGGGCCACTAATTTCCATTGTTATCTGACTTTGGTCTATGGTAAGAACGCGATTGAGGAAAGGAAAAACTTATGGGAGGGGCTGCTAAGACTAGGGCCAAACATCACTGCACCTTGGTGCATATGCGGAGACTATAACACTCTACTTTCTTGTACGGATAGAATTGGTGGCCAGGGGGTTGCAGCTCATGAAACAAGGGACTTACAGCATGTGGTAGATACTTTGAACCTAGAAAATATGAAGGCGTCTGGGAGGCTGTACACATGGTCAAATGGACATGTATGGAGTACCATCGATAGAGCACTCTGTAATGATGCATGGGTTATACAACATGGACATCTCACTGCCCAGTTTAGAGAGAACAACTTCTCAGATCATTCTCTCATCCACATCGAGCACTATAGACTTACAGGGGTGCCAAGAGGCCATTTCAATTTCTGAATATCCTCGCTGATCATGAGGAGTTTCTGCACAGAATGCGTGCCATTTGGGGTACACAAATGCAAGGAAATGCCATGTATAGAGTGTGGCAAAAACTCAAGTTATGCAAAGAGCCTCTAAAGAAATTAATGCACAATCGTGTAGGAAGCATTGACAGGAGAGTACAAGAGAAAAGGGAGCGGCTGCAGGTCATTCAGACACAAGTGACCCAAACATTGCAACTTGGGGCACATCCGGAATTAGTACAACAAGAGAAAGGTGCCTTAGCAGATCTGCAACAATGGTCAGAACTTCAGGAGAAGATTTTAAAGCAAAAGTCGAAGGCACATTGGATTAAATCGGGTGATGGAAATAACAAGTATTTTTTAAAATGTATGAAGGCACGGTCCAACTTAAATAGTATATCAGTTTGAAAGATGGAGCAGGAAGAAATCTGGTGAAACATGAGGAGATAGAAAATGAGATATTGAAGTTTTATAAGGGACTGCTTGGCTCTTAATCAGATCGTTTACCTGCTATTGATGTCAGAGTTATGAGGAAGGGACCTAAACTAACTCTAACACAACAACGAGAACTGTGCGCACCTGTCACTTAAGAGGAGATTAAATGATTATTATTTGACATTGATGAGAATAAAGCACCCGGGATTGATGGCTTCAACTCTTGTTTTTTCAAGAAGGCATGGGGTATAATTCAAGAAGAGGTGTGCACGGCTGTGCAGGAATTCTTCCAGGAAAATAAACTCCTCAGAGCAATAAACAACACTGTTGTGACTTTAATTCCCAAAAATTCTCAACCTGAGACAGTTAGGGACTTTAGGCCTATTTCTTGTTGTTCTACCATGTACAAGATAATTTCAAAGGTGCTTTCAAATAGAATCATAGGGGTGATAGATGGAATGGTAGGACTAAACCAGTCAGCGTTCATACCAGGGAGAGTCATATCTGATAACATCTTACTTAGTCATGAGCTGGTCAAGGGGTACACAAGGAAACATATTTCACCACGATGTATGATAAAAGTTGATAGCCAAAAGGCTTATGACTCTGTTGAGCGGTGCTTCATCCAGCAAATACTGATAGAACTGGGATTTCCTGAGCAGATGGTGAGATGGATCATGTTATGTGTGCAAACTGTCAGTTACAGCTTTCAAATTAATGGCATCTTATCAGACAACATGGTGGCCAGAAGAGGATTGAGACAGGGGGACCCCATGTCCCCTTACTTGTTTGTCTTTCCGATGGAATACTTGAAAAGATGCCTTGGCACACTGAAAGGGGAACCTGATTTTAACTATCATCCGAGGTTCCAAAGACTGGGGATTACTCACTTATGCTTTGCGGACGACTTTCTCATGTTTACAAGAGGAGATGTAGGGTCTGTACAATTGCTAAGGGATAGATTTTATATGTTCTCTGAGGCATCAGGTTTGAAAACAAATATACAAAAGAGTCAAGTTTACTTTGGGGGGGGGGGGGGGGTTAACAATGATACTAAGGATGCAATTATTTCTATACTTGGGTACGAGATAGGTGAACTACCTTTCAAGTATTTAGGAGTGCCATTATCTACAAAGAAACTCACTGTAGCTCAATGTCAACCGTTGGTAGACAAGATCACAGCAAGAATCACATCATGGATGGCTAAAGGATTGTCTTATGCAGGTAGAGTCCAGATGATTAGATCAGTCCTGTTTGGCATTCAAGCATATTGGTCCCAACTCTTTCTCCTACCTCAAAAAGTGATCAAGCTCATAGAGGCAACATGCCGAAGCTACCTATGGACAGAAGAGGCCACCATATCAAAGCGGGCACTGGTCGCGTGGGAAAAAGTATGCCTTCCAAGGGATGCAGGGGGTTTGAACTTCATCAACCTTAAGGTATGGAATCAATCAGCCATATGTAAGCTATTATGGGCTCTTAGTCAATAGAAGGAGAAACTCTGGATCACATAGGTGCATACATATTACATCAAAAATCAAGATTGGTTGACAATGGAGGTGCCTAAACAGGCCTCGTGGATGATCAGAAAGTTATTTCACATGAGGAAATTCTGGCCAGTGCTTACAAGCAACCAAACACTACTTAGCATGGGCAAATTTCAGATTCAAAGTGCATATAAGATGCTGCGAGGGGATATCACGATAGTACCATGGAGAGGACTAGTGTGCCACAATGTAGCTTGTCCGAAACATGTTTTTATTCTCTGGCTAGCACTCCTGGGCAGAATACGTACCAAAGACCTGCTATTGAAATGGGGAATGTGCATCAATGGAACCTGTGTACTCTGTGACAACCAACAGGAGACCTTGGACCATCTTTTTTTTTTAATGCACATACTCACAGGAGGTTTGGCAGAAGATATTGAATTGGTTGGGCTGGCAACGAAGTATTTTAGCATGGGCATTGGAATGGCAGTGGGTACAGCAACACAACAAGCCGAAGAGAGCTAAAAATATGTTATTAAAGGCGTGTTTTGCAGGCGTGGTTTATGAAATCTGGTGTGAAAGAAATTGTCAGGTATTTCAAAACAAGAAGAGTACGACGGAAATGTTAATACATATGATACAGACCCATATATGCTTACGAGTTAGGCGAAATAGGAACCTTTTTGATAATATTTGTTCTTTATAGGAGTTAAGTATTTGGTAGGAACCATAGGAGATATGAGATGAGCAACCGGGATGTGGTGCGCTCAGGTTATGTACAACAACACTTTGGTGATTAATAAAACTCTGTTAATTGCCAAAAAAAAAAAACTTTTTCTCTCCCATTCTCTCGTGTGCGCTGCCATAACCACCACCACGGCCTGGAGCAAAAACAATCACTTCCACCAAGTTGTTTTTGTGAAAGAATAACAACACAAATAGCCAAAATTTCACGAAACAAAGAAGATGGGATAGAACGTGAAAGAGGCCCACTTTGACCACATATTCCTTGAATCGAAATAATCGTACTGAAAATACCGTTTCGAATTGCAATATCCCAAAATGGAAAATCGAATTTTGCAAAAGGGTGAAGTGAGGAAGAAGATGACTATTTCACTGGGCATTCACAGATTCTTCCCTTTTTAAAAAGGTAAGAATTTTTGAAAAAGGAGAGAGAATGGTAATGTATATTAAGTGATTAATATTTTTACCACTAAAAGGGGATATGGGATTGGGGTGCTAATTTTTTGGTGTATTTGTTTAATGGTAATTGAAAGTTACTGTGTAGCTATAATAGTTAAATTAGAAAAGTATTTAGTTATTATTAGTAATTAAAATAAAAGGTAGTTATTACCACTAATTATGTATTAGAAGTAGCTATAACGCGTAAAAATTCCTTTATAATTTATACCACAATCGGCCCACTAATCAAGGGCCACGTGAAGGCTAAACAAAATAATAGTTATCCAGTTAATCCGAACTTATCCCATAATTAATTTCTTACTCTCCCACTTTATTTCAATATTTAACCAATTATCCACATAATTAATTCCTTTTTCTCAATTCACTCAATATTGATCACTCCTAACACACTTCATATACTCATTTTCTTAATCATGTGACATAGCACTAGTCCGTAGCCTCATTTTTCGTTACTAATGTCATTTAACTCGCACGCTTTCCAACGTATGAAAACACGGGATGTAACATCTTTCCCCCCTTAGAAACGTTCATATAGAAATTTTGGCAGAGCCTCCTCTATAACTATGCCTCTACCAACCTGCCACACAACAAGCCAACAATGCCATGCTACAGAGGGCTACATCAAGTAACGATATCCATGGCCTCATACGACCAATGTGAAAACTGGGAACATATTATATACCTGTAGTTCGTATCTCTTTGGGAAGTGAGAACAAGTGTGGGTATCTAAGCTTCATATCTTCCTCAGCTTCCCAGGTCATTTCCTCGATGTTCTTGTTTCTCCAGAGCACTTTAACTGAAGCCACGTCCTTAGTTCCCAATCATCGCACTTGTATATCCAGTATAGCTACAGGTGTTTATTTATAATACAATTGCTCAGTGACTTGTACATCCTTAACTGGTACCACTCTAGCAGGATCTCCAATGCACTTACGCAACATTGATACATAAAACACTAGATGGACAGAGTCCAGATCGGGGGACAAGTCTAACTCGTATGCGGCTTGATCCACCCTACGCACAATTTGATAGGGGCCAATATACCTAGGGCTGAGCTTTCCCTTCTTGCTAAATCTCATAACTCCTTTCATTAGCGACACCCTCAGAATACCCAATCGTCAACCTGGAACTTTAGATCTCATCGACGATTATTTGCATAAGACTTTTGGCGACTCTGTGCAGCTGACAGTCTCTCCTGGATGAGCTTAACCTTTTCTAATGCTTGTTGGACCAATTTGGGTCCCAATAACCATAGTTCTCCAACCTCAAACCATCCTAAAGGTGATCTACACTTCCGCATATAAAGAGCTTCGTATGGGGCCATCTGGACACTGGAGTGATAACTACTATTATAAGAAAATTCTATCAATGGCAGGTGGTCATCCCAGCTGCCTCTGAAGTCTATAACGCATGCTCGCAACATATCTTCGAGCGTGTGAATAGTGCGTTCGGCCTGCCCGTTTGTCTGTGGGTAGAACGCGGTACTAAGATTCACTTGCGTCCTCATTCTCTTCTGGAAGGATTCCTAGAAATTGGTTGTAAACTGAGCGCCTCTATTCGAAATGATAGACACTGTTACTCTATGAAGCCGCACAATTTCCTTAATATACAATCTAGCATAATCCTCAGCGGTATAAGTGGTCCGAACGGGTAAGAAATGTGCTAACTTTGTGAGTCTGTCTACGATCACCCATATGGAATCAAATTTACGCTGTGAGCGAGGCAACCCTGTAATTAATTCCATGTTTATGGCTTCCCACTTCCAAGTCGAAAGTTCGATATTTTGCAGTAAGCCACTAGGCCTCTGATGTTCGGCCTTTACCTGCTGGCAATTTGGACACTGGGCTACGAACTCTGCAATTTCCTTTTTCATGCCATTCCACCAATAAATTCCTTTAATATCGTGATACATTTTGGTGGAGCCAGGGTGAATAGAATATCGAGAATAGTGGGCCTCTGCCATAACCTGTTGGCGTAGCCCACAATGTTCGGTACAAATAAGCGACCTCGATATCTCAGGACCCCATCTCCTGTAATCTCAAAAGGCGACTTTTCCTTTAGTGGTGCGGTGTCCCTGTATTCTACCAACACTGGATCCTCGTACTGACGTGCTTTCACTTCTACTACTAGAGATGATGTTGTTGTGTCTTGGATAATAACTTCCGAATCACCGGAGTCCACTAATCGGACTCCTAAGCTGGCTAACTGGTAAATATCATGGGTCAACTCCATTTTCTCGACTCGTAAGTGTGATAGACTACCCATGGATCGTCAGCTAGGAATATAACATCTGGGCCGAAGGCCACACGTATTACAGGAAAAAAAAACAATTATTTTAGGGATTAGGGAAAAAGGGATTTTTTGTTTTACTTAGTGCAAGAAGGGTAAAGAGGAACAAAGCTTTGAAGCCATTAAAGTGAAGCATCTGTAATTTAGCTACTTTTCAAACCCAGGTAATTAGCTTCTCAAATCCTAATCTTATTATCCACATGTGAAGGGAAGTCTTGCACTTCCACGATGCCTTAGAAACATTATTCTATAAATGCAGAATACATTATTTAGAAATACAAAATTTCTCTATCACTTCACTTTTAATTCTATTGTTGTTATAACTAAAATGGGTCTCAAGGATTTTGGCATATAGAATTGGAATTTTGGAATCTTGTGGTGGGTATGAGAATAAAGTTATTCACGTCAGAACAACGATGTGCATTTCTTTAGAGTTTGAATATTACTATATATAATGATAGAGGTTTGAAAAAAAAAATCTATAAACTTGTCAATCAGAAAAATTGTCACGTTGTTTATATGTTTGCTGAGTTCACAAACTTGTTAAGCACTGGGGACTTTATTTCCATGAGCATAGAGTATTTCTATATTCAACTACTAAAAGATAAGAGGACTAGTTTTGTATCATACCCCAACCAAGTTTTAAATCTTATACCTTCTTTCTCTTAAGTACAAGTGTGTGTGTATATATATATATATATATATATATATATATATATATATAACTGATGATAGCATCTGTAGCATATATGTGAATAATAGTCAATCTAATTGTATATGTATATGTTAATCTAAAGCTTCAGCTCTTCGTTCCTTTCCTTTCTATAAGTGGGTTGCCCCATTTCAATTGATGATAGCATCTGTAGCATATATGTGAATAATAGTCAATCTAATTGTATATGTATATGTTAATCTAGAGCTTCAGTTCTTCGTTCCTTTCCTTTCTGTAAGTGGGTTGCCCCATTTCAATTTTTATAATTAGCAACTAGCATTTTTGAGTAATAATGATACAGTAGACAACTAGTTAAATGAGAAGCTTAATTGTCAAAGTTGGTTGTCTCGAACCAGTTGATTTATATGGAATTTGATAAACGTATAATAATTGAGTTGAGTCCGATTAATTGTAGATTGTGAACTTGTGAGTCGGGATTTATCAAAGCAAGCTAGAAGTTGAAGTTAAGCTTGTAAATCGAGGTAAGTTAAGGCTTACTCTCCTAACAGGGGATTTCATTAGAACCTCGTGCTCCATGTATTCGATAAAATCCATATGTTATGTCTTCTTGTGTTCCAATATTTAGTTCACTCCATTTCTATTCAGTATGACTTCACATGAAAATGTGACGATATTACATGCTTATGTGTATCACCACTTATTACGTGACTTGTTGTGATACTTACGTTTAGTTTCAGCAATTATTTATGCATTAATGTGATCACATTCAACAAGAGAGCTAGCCGACCTCCTCTTGCGTGAGTGCCAAGGAGGCAAGGGTTAGATACCCACACGCTCGTAGCGGCTATTGTTTGTTGGGAGGCCGACACTCCCCCGTGCGTGTTCCTAGACCACACGTGCGTAGGGCCACTATGTGTAACCCAGTTCAAGTTTTTAGTTATCGGCTTACATGTTCAGCATACAATCTTAGTATTTAGTCTATTATTAGTTTTCTGACCTTAAATTATTTATATGCTATCTATGGTTGTACTTCCTTCTTTTTATTTTATCCCAGAAGGACTCCCTCCGCCTTCTAGGAGGTGGCTTATGAGACCTGTTGCGTATCCGATTGGTGGTACTTAGCCCGTGAGGGCCTGCTTCCATTTTTTTTTGGATGCAGATATTGTTGATTACGTTCCAGGCACTACATGATAGGATTAGCATTCGGCTCAGCATTTTCCCCTTCTATTCTCGGTGGGAATTCAGACTCGTCTATTTTACATTGAGTTAGTATTCTGGGCT
The DNA here is from genome assembly GCF_019175385.1 of Lycium barbarum. Lineage (NCBI taxonomy): Eukaryota > Viridiplantae > Streptophyta > Magnoliopsida > Solanales > Solanaceae > Lycium > Lycium barbarum. Next base: position 69,336,794 of record NC_083348.1, on the reverse strand, counting down.
ATGCCCCGAGGACTTATGTTCTTGTTGGTACTCTTTTAGAGGCTCATGACCTAGCCTAGTGGGTTTACGTTAGTTTTATATTTCAGCTTTTACATTTTCATAGGATTTCTACGTTTCATATTTCAGTATCTAATACAGATTTTGATATGCTTAGTGAATACTTATTGGATAGTTATTTTTGACCAATTCAATACTATGACAGACAACTTGATTTAGGGTTCACTCGACGTGTAGTTTAGGTCGAGTGCCAATCACGTCCTACCCAGTTTTGGGGCATGATATATAGTTATATGGGTGTCTATAGATTCGTATTCTAACGTAGAATGCATATTTGATAGACTTCGATCGTTCACAGGCTTTCCGCAAAGGGAAGGCATTGGTTTGATTGTTCGTGACTCCCTTTCGGCCTTCGAGGTAGGTTATGACTTACCTCTTTTAGACTCCGATTGGAGAATTGTATGTAGTTTATAAGTATTGACGGGGAAAGTATGATAGACCTTCGGGCATGGTTGTGGTGATAAATTCACTGGTTTGGTATGGATGTTGTTATGTGGGCTTGTCGTCATACTTGAATGATATTCATGATCATTGATTGATTATGTCTTCATCACCTGATATCTCTTTATCTCATGAAAACAATAAGAATGACTTGAGTTGTGATCAATATTCTTGTCATGCATCTAGTGAGTCTATGATTTGTGATGTTGCTAAATTTTATTACATGCATGACATGCCTTCCATTTCATAGTTGATGTTATGATGGTAAAGAGATAGTGATATGGTCGGGTAGGCCGGAAAAGGAACAAAATCTTGATTTGAGACAACAGAGTGATTGATAGTCTCCGAGGTCTTTGCCGAAGAGTGAGTGATAGCCTTCTAGGCCTTTGCTGGAGAATGGTTCTCAGCCTCTGAGATATGGTTCTCAGCCTCCGATATCTTCGCCGGACGGTAGTGAGAGGTACATAGATTTCGCGGGTCCCCCATGGGTCATGTCTATGAGGCATTGCCCTTAGCGTGTGTACGGGAGTGGAGAGATGGCCAGAGCATTGAATCGCATTGCATTATATTCATTCACTCATTTATAATTGCTTATTTGGTGATTTGCATAGTTATTCTGAACTTTTACTTGAAGTATTATTTTGTAGCTGTACCTGAGTGACTTATCTACTTTACTTGTTAATCTTTATATCTCAGATGCGTTATCTAATCGTGTCGGCCTATGATGCCTATGAGTACTAGCGGTGTACTCATACTACTCTTGCTGCACCTTTGTTAAGTGCAGATTTTATCCGAGTACTAGTTCGAGACCTAGCGGTTGATCCCAAGGTGGTCCTTTGGGAGACTTCAGGGTGAGCCATTAGATCCATTAGCATCCCTGGATTTCCTCCTATCTTATATTCACGTCTTCCATTACTTTCGACTACATTTACTTGTATTTCAGTATTTCAAATATTATAATAATCTTTAGAAGCTCTTGTACAAGTTAAGACCAGGTTTTGGGTTGTAGCTATTAAATACTTCCGCACTTACTTTATATATATAAAAGGACTATTTAGCATAACTTCTATATTTATTCCCGCGTTCTTTTAAGTAATCAAATGATTGTGGGGATGGTTCGCCTAACTAGTGGGACAGTGTACGTGCCATCATGATTCACGATATGGGTCATGACAAGTTGATATCAGAGCCCTAGGTTCACCGGTCTTACGAGTACAAGGGCAATGTCTAGTAGAGTCTTGCGGATTGGTACGTAGATGTCACGCCCCGAATCTGGGCCTGGACGTAACACGGCACCCGGTGCCTGACTACATGTAACCGAGCGAACCAACTGGCTGACTGAATCAACATGTTGTATCATAACATACTGAATACAAAAAATAAACTAACACATGTTGATATACTGAAAGTCTGAATGATACATAATCAAAGTGTGGAAACACTAATACAAGTCTGAAGCATAACTGTAGCCAACATAGCTTAACTTGTAAAGCCTGTGACTCTGTCTAAATGTTACTCTAGTCTATGAAGCCTCTAATGAAGTACTGAAAACATTGACTGTCTATAAATACTATAAATAAATGATAAGGCCCCGAAATATTTAGGGCTCACTAATCAGCTGTGCTGGAGATCCTAGCGAGCATATGTGTCGTTCTGTAAATCGTTGCCTGTATCGTGGGATGTAGGCCCCGGGCAAAAACGGACATCAGCACATTTGAATTGCACTGGTATGTAAAGAAATTGAAGGAAAGAACTGTACGTGGGGTGCTCGGGAAATGGCAGTCCAAATCAATAAATAGGTAATATAATCTGTACTGGAACTTAAACTGAAAAAGAGAAGTAAAGTTATAAGTACTCCCTGTCCTGAATACGAATCACCTGTTTTATGGAGTTAATAATCCGGGGCCGTGGCCCAATATGAATGCACAAAACTATGGCCGTAGCCACGTAAGTGCTAACACTCTGGGGCCTTGGCCCAATATAAATGCACAAATTAGTGGCCTTGGCCAAGTAAGTGCATCAGACGGTGGCGTTGGCCACGTATACGTATACATAAGACTGTGCCCTTGGGCAAAGATGCAGGTGTTCAACATTCAACAATATATATAGGAACTGAAAATCATATTGTAATACATAACATTGGAATATTGGTCAAAACTGAACTGAGACATGTATTTCTGAACTGATTATGGAGTGTAAACATACTGAGTTTTCATACCTGAGACTCATGGAATATCAAGGAGCTGAAAGTCATACTGTAATGCATAATACTGAAATACTGAATCATGCTGGACTACATAATACTGGAATACTGAGTAGAACTAAACTAAGACACGTATTCATTAACTGATTATGGTGTTTTAAGCATTAACTTTTCGTAAGCAAATCTGAGCATTACTATCCTGAGACATGAAATAATACTAACATGGCTTTGAGATTCATACCAACATACTGATATGAGATACTGAACATGAAAGCATACCGAGGTGCTGATATGTAGTACTGACTATACTATACTAGCTGAGATATGAATTTATGAACTAATTATGAGAACTGAAACTTTAACTAGTTTATAAACATGCTGAGCTTCTAGACTGGGACTCATGGGTATAAAACACAAGTCGAACTAGATTACGTTCTGGGTTCACAACGTTCGGAATGAAAGTCATGAACAAACTACCAAACTAGGGGATAGAAGTTCTGCAACTATTCAAGAAGACTAAGCTGAATTATATTTCTGAGGCAATTCGTAACGTTGTAAAAGAACGTAACATAGGGAGAATCATTAACATTCTTAAACGTAGAGAGTTAGCCTCACATACCTGTAATCGCTCCATTCTAACGAACTAAACTGCTTCTCTGACGAAAAACACCAAAACCCTACCTTTCAATCGCTTGAGAAGGATTTAACTTGGAAATCCTATGTTTTGGGTGAAGAATTATGTTACCAATCATGAATTAATGTTAGAATTACTTAGGAATCGTTAGAGTGATCTTCCCTAGACGTGGGAGGATGAGGGGAGGAGAAAAACGGCTGCTTAGGGCTTTAGAACGAAGTTGGAATGTCTAATAAATGAAATTTCAAGTTAAGTGTTGAATTTATAGCACATGCATTTTGGATCCCCAGGCTCGCCGAGCGTGGTCTAAGGCGATCCCTTGCCTCGCTTTGGGGCGAGGTCAGCGAGCTCCCCTGATTTGGACTTAAATGATTTTTCTCATTTTTTCACTTTTTTTGGAGCCTTACCTCGCTGAGCGTGGCCTAAGGCTAGCCCTTGCCTCGCTTTGGGGCGAGATCCCCTGGCCAATTTACACTTAGTCAAAATTTCAAGTTTTTCTGCTCGCCGATAGCGTTCAGTAAAATGGGAATAACTCCAATCACAGAGCTCTGTTAGGACTCCACAATATACCGTTAGAAAGATATTTCAAAGAAATATAACTTTAATGTCTTAATTTTTCTCAAATTCTCAATAGATTTTCACAAAATCGGGCTGGAAGGTAGACCTGCTGTAAACTTATCCGATTCTATCGAATCTTAAGCACCTCACTATTAATCTGGATTCCAAAAAAACAATTTCCACCCAAACTAATATCGATAGTACTTCACATGTATAAAATGTCACATTAATACTTATCTAATACATCCACATCTATTCTCAATTTACGGAGTGTTACATTGACGCGTGGCTAACGCGCATGGCCTGCTGCTCTGAGCGTTTTTGTGACACTCATAATTTCTTACTCCGATCTCTGTTTGGCCTGATATTTATATGGATGGATAGGTATTTCCACGTTCTATAACTTTTAAAGGCTATTCTTCTATTGTTTGCTCTCTTACGCCTTAGCTAATTTCTTCTTCCACTAATCACTACCTCGAATTTATCTTAGACCCTTGGGTTCTAACACACATTTGGATGTATTCAAACTGTCATCCACTTACTAGTGTTCATCTGGCTAAGGAAATGAAATCTTACCTCTACTAACTCTGCTGAAATTGCTAATGCATTGTATCTACTAAAAACTTACTTACTATTCTTTTGCTAACCACCTGCTAGCATCATGTTCCCTTACTCTGCTCTGAATACTAAAGTGAAGCATAAGGTTATTTCTAACTCCCTCATCATCTGACGCTATCCTACGGTCGTATACTATATTTTCTGAACTATAGACATGTATCACACTTAGGAAAATTTCATCTGTCTTAAACGAAAAAATTGGAACAACTAACCCCAAACTTTCTAAACACTTCAAAATCATATCAGACTATACACATCCGGGGTAAACACTTAATCACATAACTTAAGAGGGAACTGCCATATATTTTATCTCATAGTAATATTTTCTTCTTGTAGTAACTTACTAACATAGTAATTTCTAGTTCTAATCTGAATAAACTTGAACAAATTAAACTTATTCAATATCGTCTCATCTTGGTTCTCATTCCGTACACTATATCTCCTTAGTTATGTACATGAGTCGTATAAAAGTGTATCTTTTGTAAAAACGTTTGGGACTCCTAGGCCTTTTTCCCTTAGGCTCTTTCTGTTCAAAACTATCACGAGCAGTTTATGCCCGCTGTGTCTAACTTCATAACATGCTATCCCGTAGATTCTTAAATCTGAGCTATCATCCTCATAATTGTAACTCCATAGCCCCAAAAAAAAAAAAATATATACTTATTCTGTAAAGTATAGAACATACTTATATACTACCATAACAAAACTTGTTCTTCAAAGGGTACTATCACATGGTAAATTAGTTCATGCGCCATTTGGCGAGTCTTGGGTCTTTAAACCGGACTTAATACATGTAAAAATTTCGTTGTAGTCATCGTTATTTACACTTTCTTCTAGCACCCATAGGCATCATTGTATACTCACAAGTCACTAGAACTCGGATACGCTGAAAATTAGAAATATGATAACTAAATAACTTAATACTAGCGTACTGAATAACCATAGCCCTACTAACTGAAAGACTGCATAACTGGTAACTGAGGAAAACTGGTTGTAAACATGATACCTGCTCTTGTACTTTTTGATAAGGGTTATTCCCAAGTCTGCAGTAATTATTCACTGTATCCCACTTTCTACATCATCTTAAGTCTCATCTGTAAACAACATGCGCTTCACACTTATACCTTAATAGGTAATTATCCTCAGTTGGACCTTGAATTTCCTGCTTATCTCTTGCACGTTCGATACGTTCGGAATTCGATAAAAATAGAAGCTTACTTATTGCTCTAAGCTTCAAGGAATGATCTAGAGTAGAAAGAATGATAACATTTTCTAAATGTCTTGTAGCCTCCCAATTATAAGTGTGGCGCACTTCACACCCATAAGTAGGACTCTACTAGACACGGCTTCATAGACTCCCTAAGACACTTGAACCTGGCTCTGATACCAAACTTTGTCACGCCCCGAACCTAAGCCTAGACGTAACACGGCACCCGGTGCCTGAATACATGTAACCGAGCGAACCAACTGGTTGACCAAAAAACATGTGGTATCATAACATATTGAATGTAGAGAATAAACTAAAACATGCTGATATACTGAAAGTCTGAATGACAAATAATCAAAGTACGGAAACACTAATACAAGTCTGAAGCATAACTATAGCCAACATGGCTTAACTTGAAAGGCTTGCGACTCTGTCTAACTGTTACTCTAGTCTATGAAGCCTCTAATGAAGTACTAAAAACAATGATTGTCTATAAATACTGTAAATAAATGATAAGGCCCCGAAAGATTTGGGGCTCACCAATCAGCTGATGTTGGAGATCCTAGCCAGCAGATGCGTCATCCTTTAAATCATTACCTGCATCGTGAGATGCAGGCCCTGGGCAAAAACGGACGTCAGCACATTTGAATTGCACTGGTATGTAAAGCAACTGAAGGAAAGAACTGTAAGTAGGGTGCTCGGGAAAGGGCAGCGCAAATCAATAAACAGGTAATATAATCTGTACTGGAACTGAGACTGAAAAAGAGAAGTAAAGTCATAGGTACTCCCTGTCCTGAGTGCGAATCACCTGTTTTACAAAGTTAATAATCTGGGGCCGTGGCCCAATATGAATGCACAAAACTATGGCCATGTCCAAGTAAGTGCTAACACTTCGGGGCCTTGGCCCAATATAAATGCACAAATCAGTGGCCTTGGCCAAGTAAGTGCGTCAGTCGATGGCGTTGGCCACGTACACGTATACATAAGATTGTGTCATTGGGAAAAGATGCAGGTGCTCAACATTCAACAATATATATAGGAATTGAAAATCATATTGTAATGCATAACACTGGAATACTGGTCAAAACTGAACTGAGACATGTATTTCTGAACTGATTATAGAGTGTAAATATACTGAGTTTTCATAGCTGAGACTCATGGAATATCAAGGAGCTAAAAGTCATACTGTAATGCATAATACTGAAATACTGAATCATGCAGGACTACATAATACTGGAATACTGAATAGAACTAAACTGAGACATGTATTCATGAACTGATTATGGAGTTTAAAGCATTAACTGTTCGTAAGCAAATCTGAGCATTACTATCCTGAGACATGAAATCATACTAACATAGCTTCGAGAGTCATACTGATATGAGATACTGAACATGAATTCATACTGAGACATGGAAGCATATCGAGGTGTTGATATGCAGTACTGACTATTACTATACTAGCTGAGATATGAATTTATGAACTAATTATGAGAATTGAAACTTTAACTAGTTTATAAACATGCTGAATTTCTAGACTGAGACTCGTGGGTATAAAACACTAGTCTAGTTTGATTACGCTATGGGTTTACAACGTTCGGAATGAAAGTCACGAACAAACTACGAAACTAGGGGATAGAAGTTCTGCAACTATTCAAGGAGACTAAGCTGAATTATATTTTGAGGTAATTCATAACGTTGTAAAAGAACGTAATGTAGGGATAATCAGTAACATTTCCAAACGTAGAGAGTTAGCCTCACATACCTGTAATCGCTCCATTCCAACGAACTAAACTGTTTCTCTGACAAAAAATACCAAAACCCTAGCTTTGAATCGCTTGAGAAGGATTTACCTTGAAAATCCTATGTTTTGGGTGATGAATTATAGCACATGCATTTTGGAACCCCAGGCCCACTGAGCGCGGTCTAAGGCTATCCCTTGCCTCGCTTTGGGGCGAGGTCAGCGAGCTCCCCTGATATTTTGTACTTACATGATTTTTTCACTTTTTTGGACCCCTACTTCCCTGAGCGCAGCCTAAGGCTTGCCCTTGCCTCGACAGTGCAATCACTGAGGCTACCATTTTCTAACCGGGACTGTATCTTTCTGTGCAATTTTATAGAAAAACTCTCCTTCTTCCGCTGCTGTAGGTGCATTATAATCCTCCCCAAATAGTACTTTATTGATGGCCATCGGAGAAACATCAATTTTCTTTTTGTACACTACTATCTCATTCATGGCCGGCACTTGAATTGTACACTGCCCTTTTTTCTGCGCTTTGAATACAGCAGCTCCATAAGAAGCGTAGAATTCCCGAACAAGAGCCGAAATGGAGGACCCTACATGATTTTTCAAAAACTCTAACTTGTGAAAGCGCAGAGTGTCACGTATGCCCGGATACCCATCGAGACCATCGAAGCTGACGTTCCGTTCCTCGAAAATACTTATCTTCGGGCCCTGCCCCTCATGCTTTGCTAGCTCACACCCTATGTTGTACAATTCTTCAGACCTCTCCACAAAAAACTAGAGGTCTTGCTCATACACAACCCTCATTCGGATGTCAGTCTCTCTTCTTTCATATTCATACTCTTGTTCGCGCTCCTCTACAGTAGGCTGTCTAATGGGTGGTTGTGGCCGGTGTGGTGGTGTGACAGCCATCCTAGGTCTACTATGGCTCGACAAACTAGAAGAACCTTCCTCATCAGATGAGGAGGAACTTTCGGATGGTGAGGCTGACCTGCTAGGTGCAGTGGGATTCTTTGTAGCCCTTGTGTCTTTGAGTTGACCTTCATCGCGCAACCGTGAGGTTACTTTGCTTGCACCGCGACCTTGTCCTCTGCCGGAAACTTTGGGTGCAAAGTTCTTTCTTTGCCTTGGGTTATCCATACCTGTTGAAAGCAAAGTTAGCTATGATACACAAGAAGCTTTTCAATTCATCGTGATGGAAACTACAACATGGTATGTATATAACTTATTGGTTGAAGTTCAGGACTCCAATTAGCTCATGTACCGTAACACGGTCGACGGGCCGTCAACAGTGTAGGGCCGTATCTTCAACCGTAACTCATTTTATTCATTTATAACACAGGTACCGTAACACGTTCGATAGACCGTCAAACGTGTTACGGGCCGTAACATTTTACCATAACGTGACCCAAATTTCCAGAAAGTTTTGTGAAAATCATAGGTGTTACGGTATGATGTTATGGTCCGTCAAACGTGTTACGGTCCGTAACACCTTACCGTAATGTCACCTAAATTTCCAGAAAGTTTTCTTGGAAATCATAAGTGTTACAATGGGGTGTTACGATCCGTAACACACGTTACGGCCCCGAACACTGAACATCGGGCAGCATTGCAACAGATTTTCAGCATAGCCAAAATTTTCCGTTTCAGCACGAGGCCAAGATTTTCAACTTTATGCTCCTTGGGGTATGGTATAAAACACTAGTTGATCCCCTCACATACCTCGGGTTACTCAGACTTCACCCGATTTTATCCAAGTTTTCTTTGAAACCTTTTATAGAACAGTTAGCGGGCAAACCAATTTAGTAGTTTCACAAATGAAACTTTCAATCGGGATGCCCTCCGACTCAGTGGGAAACAATGTCCTATGGCCACGAGTCTCTCAAACAGCAATCATACCAAACCCAACCCCCACCTTTGTCAAATCCCGCCCAATTATTCAATAGGGATTCAAAATCATTCAAAATCAGAAGTACATTACATGGTATACGAATTTAATCATGGAAGATCATACCAATCCTATCGATAGATGGAAGACTAGAGAGAGTCAAGACATTGTCGTACCTGATCGTGGACGAAAATTATATGAAAAACTTGAGACTAATCCAAAACAGCGATGGACTTCACGAGAACAAGTCAACAGCGATGGCACGATAATAGTGGAGAGATGGTTAGGGAGAGAGGAAGAGAAGAAGAGGGGAGTTATGAAGGTAAGGGGAAGGTGCCGTTTAAAAATGAAGAGTAACCGTCGGGTGAGATATTTAAACGTTCCCGATCGTTACGCTATGAGTTACGGACCCTAATATAAGGTGCGATCCGTAACTCGTGTTACGGTCTACTCAAATGACCCCGTTTTCATGTTTTATTAATGACATGGCAATATTCAGGCGACAAACCGCAACTCGTGTTATGGTCCGTAATACCTGGCGTAAAGGGTGCAAATTTTCCAGTGGTTGCCCAGATTTCTGTCAATGTTACGCTCATGAGTTACGGTCCGTAACGCGAATCGACGGTCCGTAACTTAGACCGTAACACTTGTCCTTCATCCTTCAGTGATTTTTGCATTTTTTTTATCCTGTTATGCTCCAGTATACGAACCGTAACATGAGTTACGGAGCGTAACGTGGAGCGTCCTTCCATTGCAAACTTCAGCACTTACTTTCTTTTTGTCTCTTCTGTCATCAGAATCCTAACACATCAGCAAACACCAAAAACATAAAAGAAAACAAAGGAAATACGATATTTAAAGTACTCATAAAGCAGTAAATGTGGGTTGCCTCCCATACAGCGCTTAGTTTAACGTCACGGCTCGACGTGATACCTCAATTTTCAGTTCAGGAATCGTATTTCAAATGAAACCGATCAACCACTTTACCATCATCAATGCACCAATAATAGTGTTTCACTCTTTGTGCATTCACTTTAAAAGTCCGAGTGCTATCCTCAGTTTTCACCTCAATGACACTTCCATTCGGGGAAACATGTACAATTTCAAACGGACCGAACCATCGAGACTTTAGCTTGCCCAGAAAGAACTTTAGGCGCGAATTGTACAACAGGACTAAGTCCTTTGGTTGAAAATCCCTTTTTATGATCTTCGAGTCATGATAATATTTCATCTTTTCCTTGTACAATGTTACACTTTCATAGGCATTGTACCTAAATTCATCCATCTCGTTGATTTGAAACAACCTCAGCTTGGGTGTTTCATGCCAATCTATGCTCAGATTTTTCAATGCCCAAAGGGCCTTATGCTCAAGCTCAATAGGCAAATGACATGCCTTCCCAAATACCAACTTATACGGTGAAGTCCCAAAAGGCGTTTTGAACGCTATGCGATATGCCCATAGAGCATCATCCAATTTTTTGGACCAGTCAGTGCGAATCACATTGACCGTCTTGGCCAAGATGCTCTTTATCTCTCTGTTGGAGACTTCAACCTGACTACTCGTCTGAGGATGATATGGAGTGACAACCCTGTGATGCACGCCATATTTTTCAAGAAGATCAGTGAATGGTTTGTTGCAGAAATAAGAACCACCGTCACTAATAATGGCTCTAGGAGTGCCAAATCTAGTAAAGATGTTCTTCTTTAGAAAGGCAATGACTCTCATCCCATCATTGTTAGGCAAGGCCACCACCTCAACCCATTTGGAGACATAATCTACCGCAACAAGAATGTATTTCAGGCCATATGAGCTCACAAAAGGCCCCATAAAATCAATGCCCCACATATCAAAGAGCTCTACCTCAGACACAAAATTCATCGGTGTTTCATGTTTCCGACTTATTGTGCCTTGGCGCTGGCATTTATCACAGGAACATGCCAACATATTCGCATCACGATAGATGGCTGGCCAATAGTAGCCACACTCTAGTACCTTGGCTGCAGTTCTATTTCCACTGTGATGCCCACCAACAGGAGAATCATGACAAGCCTTCAAAATATCCATCACCTCAGATTCAGCTATACATCTTCTGATCATATTGTCTGCACAAGTCCTGAATAAGTAAGGCTCATCCCAATAATATTGTCGGCAATCTCTCAAGAATTTCTTCTTTTAATATGCCTTCAAATCTTCAGGAACAATACCAATTACCAAATAATTGGCAATATACCACATCACTAGAGACTACCAAGACTCTTTCATCCAAAAAAGTGTCATCAATATCCAGAACGTCAATCGGTCTCCCTGCTGCTTCAAGTCTGGAGAGATGGTCAGCCACTTCATTTTCTGACCCTTTTCGGTCTTTGACTTCAAAGTCAAATTCTTGTAGCAACAACACCCATCTTATCAACCGAGGCTTAAGATCTTTTTTAGCCATTAAGTACCGCAGGGCAGTATGGTCAGTGTGAACCACTACCTTGGCACCCAATAAATAGGTCCGAAACTTTTCAAAAGCATAAATAATCCTGCTCGGTCACTGTATAGTTCATTTGAGCTCCATTTAGTGTTTTGCTTGCATACTAAATTGGGTGCAAGATTTTGTTGAGCCGCTGACCAAGCACAGCGCCAACTGCAAGACCACTGGCATCACACATCAATTCAAAGGGCAACGACCAATACAGGGACACAAAATAGGGGCTGAGGTCTATTTTAACTTCAACTCGTCAAAAGCCTTGATGCACTTCTCATCAAAATTGAATTTGGACTCCTTTTCTAAGAGTTTGCACATTGGATTTGCAATTTTGGAGAAGTCTTTGATAAATCTTCTATAGAATCCGGTGTGCCCCAGGAAACTCCGAACCCCTTTTACTGAGATGGGTGGAGGGAGTTTTGAAATCACATCGATTTTGGCTTGGTCAACTTCAATCCCCATTTCGGAAATATTATGGCCAAGGACAATTCCCTCCTTTACCATAAAATGACACTTTTCCCAGTTGAGAACGAGGTTTGTCTTCTCACACCTTTGTAGCACCCCATCAAAATGGTCTAAACATTCATCTAATGAATCTCCCACCACAGATAAATCATCCATGAAGACTTCAAGAAAGTTTTCAACCATGTCAGAGAATATGGACATCATGCATCGCTGGAAAGTAGCTGGGGCATTGCAAAGACCAAATGGCATTCGGCTGAAAGCGAATGTCCCATAGGGACAAGTGAAAGTAGTCTTTTCTTGGTCTTCCAATCTAATGCAACCTTGCTTTACATCCCAATGCATTCTTTTCTGCCAACTTCTTTGATAATAGATCCACCGTGGTTTGCAATTGAGCAAAGGCATGATCCCTCTCGTGGTTTTCTTTTGCAACAACGGCTAGTGACGAACTACCATAAGAGAGACTTTCACTATCAGTTGAATGCCAAGCTTGATTGTAGGTGGTGAGTTTATCAAGCAAACGGGTGATGTTGACAAATGACTTGTCCATGAAGCATCCTCCCACGACAGTATTGACATCAATCTGATTCATTGTATCTAAGCCCTTATAGAATTTCTCGATGAGAATAGCATCCGAAAACCCGTGAGTTGGAGATTGAGCTAGATAATACTTGAACCACTCCCATGCTGAATATAATTGTTCCCCCGGGAGCTGTTTGAACTCAAACATCTTATCTCGAAGTTCAGCCTTTTTGCTCGGTGGAAACCATTTCTTCAAAAATGTATTGGCTAGCTCGCTCCAGGTGTGAATAGAATTGCTAGGAAGCTTTTCATTCCATTCTCTTGCTTGGCCAGCCAAGGAATATTTGAAGACCCATAACCGAAGTGCATTAGCAGAAACAACACCTTGGGATTGTTGAGCACACACGTGCACGAAGTTCTTCAAATGTCGGAGTGGATAGTCCTTCGAAGAATTTCGGAAATAACTTTCAAGTTTCAGCAGCTGATAGATAGAACTATCAATTTTGAAAGTAGCAGCTCCAGTCCTAGGAGGGACCACAACAGAAGCATAATCAGCCTCATTGATGAAGTCTGCAAATATATTCTCATCTTCCTCCTCTTCTGGTGCAGATGGGTTCACTTGGAGCCCACCTTGGTTTCCTTGATTTTGATTATGTCTTCCTGCCATGTTCACTTGGTTCACCAAACAGCAAACAAGGTGTGATGGAATAGAAAAAGTTTTAAAGAAAAGTACACAATAATCAGTAATTTCAAAACTATATTCCCCGGCAACGGTGCCAAAATTTGATACGCTCAAATTACACCTATGATTGGCGTAAAGCGGTCGTTGTAAAATATAATAACCCAAACAAGGTTGGGGTCAAATCCCACAGGGAATATAGAGATAAAAGGGTACTAATTGTATGCGATGTTAGTCTTTAAAGGCTTTAATCCTATTCCGATTAGTTTGAAATATTTGTTGTGTAAAGTAAACGAATACTTTGACTTGAATTGTAATTAATACGAGAGAGAGACTAAGGTTGTGTTCCCGGATTTGATTAGATATTATGCTTCAGGTTTCAATGTGATATACTTCTAATGGTTGTTATAAGAGTATACACTTGATCTTTTAAAGACTTCCTAATATTTCCCAACAGTTAGGCCATATTTCCTCTTTATGATTTTTCCAAATGCGAAAGAGTTGAAATCGAAGAGCGACCAATAATGCCAATTAGACTTGTTCTTATTCCTAAGTTAGTCTATTAAACGAGGGTTAACGCCCCGAGTCATTGTTATTCAATCTTACCAATGCTAACTCTCTTTCCCAAGAAAAGTTAGTATAATGGCTTAGGCTAATGCTTGCAATCATTACCCAACGCTAAAACACAAAGATAGAATACATACCAACAACCATTATACATATATCAATAGTAGAAACCCATTCACATAATACCCATCATGGGGTCCACAACCTTAGAACTAAAATTAGCTACTCATCATTTTGTTTAAGAAAGAAAGCTTAAAAGTTAATATAATGTACTTACAATACTAATACAATGTGGAATGAGGGTTAAGTTGATGCTTTAAATGCTCCAACAACTTCACAAATATCCAAGGCTTAAAGTTAATGCTCCCAAAAGATCTGAAATAATTGTTAAAAACCTAACTTTAAGTATTTATAAGGCCAAAACTCGCGCCAAAGTTCTGGACAAAAACACCTTTCGTGGCATCGTTACGGACCGTAACACAGGTTACGGTCCGTCCTTCGGTTCCGTCTTTTGTCAGCTTGATATTAGGTCAACCGTTACGGTTTCTTTCGACGGACCCTAACACAGGTTACGGTCCGTATCTTCCAGCGGATCATGGCTCAGTCTTCAGTGGCCAATGTGTTACGCTATGACGTTATGCCCCGTAATCTGCGTTACAGACCGTCCTTCTGGACGTAACATGTGTCAATACTTAAACTTCTTGCTGGAAATTTCCTTCAGATTACGGTACACGTTACGGCCCCTAACATGAGTTGCGGACCGTCCTTTTGAGCGGCACGTATCTGGATCTTCCTCTCAGGGTACGGATCACGTTACGGTCCGTAACTCGAGTTACAGACCGTCCTTTTGCTCCAAGTTGTCTATTTTTTCAGCATTTCTTATCATTTTCGTTCCTTAGTCAACCAACCCTACAAAACACCAAAATAACATAAGAAACGATGTAAAAACACTTAAAAACAAGCAACACTTCTAGTGAAAAAGACATAAAATGTGCCGAAATTCACGGCGCATAAAAGACCACTAACATGAAGCTGAAGAAGATACTCTCTGACACTATCAATGTGGAAAAAGATGCTAAAGTAACTTTATCACATTGTTTGAGGGAACCAAATCAGGTTGCTGACTTCTTTGCAAAATTGGCATCATCTAGTGGATTAGAAACCTTATATGCTGCTTCACAACATCTTCCCAGAGAGGTTAAAGGTTTAGCCTAGAGAGGTTAAAGGTTTAGTTCAACTAGACAAATGACAATTTCCCTCTATGAGGAGGAGATATGAAAAAGTAACTTCTTTGTTAGTTGAATTCTGTACATTCTAGTAAGAAAGGGCGTTATATAGGCTTAGCCCTTTATTCCTTTTTTGAGAGCTTAACATATCATTGAAGTAGAGGTTTAGTCCACGGCCCCTTCTAAGTGTAACTTTTTGTGCATTAATAAACATGGTAGGGGCCAAGCCTAACCCCCAAATCAATGATTCACAACCCTTGGTGTGGCTTAAACTAAAAAAAAAATCTGTAGATTTTTTTAGATTTCCTATATGACTGATGCATGTTATTTCTGCTGCACTATCATGTTGGAATATCAGAATTTTTAAAGAGAAAATGGTAGTTGTCATATTTGGTTACCACGTTTTAATTAGTGTACTTATAAATATAGTGATTTCAAAGGGAGAAAGAATGAGTAATTAAAAAGATTGTCTAACTTGCCAAAATGAAGTACCTTATAATTTGTCTATGATTCTCTCCATTTCAAGTGTGATGTTAAATTGAAGCATTCAGTAGAAAGCTCCTTATGCAAGACAATGATTTGGTCTAACTCTCTGTTTCTTTTATGTTTCCTCTTTATACACCCCAAAGTCAGTTTCGTTGCGTAGAGAAATGAGAGTTTTTTTCTTTCTTTTGTTTCTGTTTTCTGCTTGATTTTTGAAGCTACTAGTCTTTTTTTTCCTGTTCAAGAAATTAAAACAGTTTTGGAAGATCTCACCTGTCATTTCGACAAATGGCCACTTTTATCCAACTCTTTTTTTTTTTGTTTCTCAATTTTTTTCTCTGACATGTCTGCATTTGGAAAGGTAAACTTTAACCTGATATCCATTAATATTATTAATTTACAAGATTATTTTTTTTTTCTTAGTACTATTATCGCAGTCTTTATGAAAATTGGTAAGGTTAATGTCCAATTTCTGTTGGGATGATTAGCCAATTTTGGACCTCTAGTTGTAGATTAATTCGAAACCACATGTGGGATCATCCCTATGCCTAAAATTAAGTTGATGTTTTCCACCATATAGAGATCAATCTGCGTCACTAGGATCACGACAAGATCATTTGGGAAATGAATGCATATGGCCTTTTCACCATATAATCTGCTTGGCATACTATGTGGATTTACAAATACATATGAATGAACTGTGATAAAGAATGCATATGACCATATCAATAACTCAATATGTAATGGAACTCGCTTACCAAAGTCATCACTCATCAAGCACCACCTGTTTACCCCGAATTTGGATAATCAATTAAATTTGTGAGTAGGAATAGAATATGTGGTTAAGACTCAATCTACTTGATGGAAAAAAGATATGTATGGTTATGGTGTAAAGGGGGCGATGACGCTCAGAGGACCGCTATAGATTTATATAACTACCAATATATGAGTATTGTTTGATTGAGCAAGTAAGAGAGATGAACACAATTAATTCGGATTGCAACACGATAATGAAAGAGATTTGTATATATTTCTAGCACAAAATGTTCTTGATATGAGGGAGCCAACCTTTTAAAAGGAGGGCAATGCCCCTATTTATAGTATTGCCCCATGGGCTTCATACAATAAGTGTTTCCAAAAAATAAAGATAAAACTCTGACGTGGAGTACGTTGGATTAGGTTGATCGTACGGTCTGACACCCGTACGATTGGCAGTTGAACATGGCAGCACATTAGCGACGCGTGGAGACCGCGTAACAGATCATACGGACTACCGGCCACGATCAAAACGGAACAATGACCATGATAGAACAGACCAATGGCCAAGATCGAACCGGCCATGGAAAAACTAGACCAACCGCTCCCCCGATATAGAAAGTAAGTCTTCGTGCATGTGCTCGTTTCATTCTTCCCTCGGTCACCGATCTCACTAGCTCAGCAGATACCCGATTTTTACCGTATACAGATAGTCCCCACACTTTCCGGACTGAGGTTTCACCGGAGTAACGGGAAGTGGAAGAATTAAGAAATCGGCGGCTCCGTTTGTCCGTTGTTATCTTTTCATTTTGGCAGGAAAAGTTGCGTCACGTTCCCCTTTCATCGGCCACGTGTCTCATTCCGGACGGCCAGCTCTGACAAATGCCGTAACGCACGTCGTTTCAAGTCATTCCTTATTAATTATGGGACACGTGGCTTTCCCCGATTGGCTGGGATCTATAACCGCCCCAATCCCATGCCTATATAACGTTCTTTGCCTTTTCACTTCAACACTTTTACCTCATTCAACTCATCTCCACTTCTGTTTCCTATCCTTCACCTCTTCTCCATTTTTTTTCTTCACTTACAATCATCTGAATACTTCACTTTTCTTGTTGACCTGCTGCTTACACACGTAAAAGGAACGAACTTGTCAACTTTGTTTACCAGCTGTTCTCGTTTTTTAGCATGTTGGTGTTGCTGCTTCTCCCTCACGTTTTCTACCATTTTTGAATTCTCTGTCTATTCCCTTACTCCACCTTTTAACTTTTCTTTCTAATTTTGCCAAGTCTTCCTTCGTAATCTCCAAATGTCTGAAACCACTTCCCATGATATTCCCTCGATTCGTCTCAAGGAACCGAGCCTACTTCTCCACCTAAGGCAAAGAGCACCTTCGATCCCACCGCCTCGGACATTATACCGGCCAAACCCAATTTCAACAAAGATTTTGAGGTCGAAAAACCTTCTTCGATATCCGACAGAGGATTTGATGTGAGACGGTATCCCTCGTCTATTACCGAGGAAAAACTTGACTTGGTCCGGGCTGATTGTGGGTGGGACACCCGTTCAGTTCAAGCTTTTGCCCCCGGGCCAAGCGAATCAGTCACTGATCACCGAGAAGGTTTCTTGTATGTTTACACATACCCATTCACTCTCAAGCTCGATCCCCCGGTCGATCCGGTCATCTTAGACATGTGCCGGACCTATAACGTAACCTTGGCACAGATTGGTCCGATCGTTTGGAGGGTCGTGGCTTGCCTCCGGCTGCTGGCCAATAATGCCGGGAAGGAGCTCACGCTGGCCCACTTGATACGTTTATATTCCGCGAGGTTGTTCAGGGGTGGCGTAATAAAACTCGCTAAGCGTAGCCGGAATCCATTTTTCTCAAAAATGGACAAAGATAGAGACAGAGGCTGGTTGAAGCGATACGTCCGGGTGCGGACCTCGGACATCATTCCGGAGCATTACATGCCTTTTCCGAAAAGGTGGAACAATAAGCGTAAGTCTGAACTCTTCTAATAATTGCCTCTGTATGTTTTGTCAAACTTCAGTTCCACTTTCTCACTACTTGTCTTTTTATTTATATTAGTTGTGGGTTGGATTCCTCCGGTCGTCCGGAATCTCCACGACTGGGTTACTACTCTCCTCAGCCAACATGCCCACGATGACCGAACATGGGGTCACCTGTCACGCGGCCGGTTGGTCGCCCAGAACCAGACAAAGGATGAGAATCGTTAATTAAAGGGCGAGCTGGCCGAGATGGTCGAATACAATCGGAGTCTCGAAGCGGACAACATCGGCCTTAGCCGAGACAACACGCATCTATCCTCAAGGCTCGGTGAGCTTGATACCACCCTCTCTCAACTCCGGGAGGAGCTGGATTCGGTGAAGTCTGATCTTACGAGCTTGGCTGAGAGGAATCGGCTGCTCGAATCTGAGAGTGCCTGGTACAAAGAGCGTATGAGGGTGTTCGAGGAGAAGGCGGAGAAGAGGGCCCAAATATGTGATGATCTGAAAACCGAGCTCAAAGAGACGGCCGATGCTAATGACGCTCTCAAGGCCGAGCTCGAGTCGGCCATCCACAAGAAAAATGTGCTCAGAAAAGCTCGGGATGTTCTGGCGGCAAAGTTAGCCCAGGCCGAGGCCGATTTGGAAGAAGCTCTGAAGAGCGTGGAGGCCGCCGAGGCTCATGCCACTATTGCTGCTGAGTATGAAATTCAGCACATTTTATGCCTTTGTAACTAAAAGTGTTGCTTGTTTTTAAGTGTTTTTACATTGTTTCTTATGTTATTTTTGTGTTTTATAGGATTGGTTGACTAAGGATCGGAAATGAGATGAAATGCTGAAAAACGGACAAAATGAAGCCAAATGACGGTCCGTAGCTCACGTTACGGACCGTAATAGGATCTGTAACTCATGTTACGGAACGTAACGTGATCCGTACCAGAAAGGATACGTGCCGCTATGAATTACGGTCTGTAACGCATGTTACGGTCCGTAACATTGAACCGTAAGACGACCCAAATTTTCAGAGAGTTTTCTTGGAAACCATCGGTGTTACGATATGGTGTTATGGTCCGTAACTCATGTTACGGTCCGTAACATCTCACCGTAACATCAGCTAAATTTCCAAAGAGTTGCCAAGTAATGTCACAAGTTACGCCTCAGAAGGACGGTCCGTAACACAGGTTACGGTCCGTCGCATGGTGGCCGTAACAACAAGCTGACAAATGACGAACTGAAGGATGGACCGTAACCTGGGTTACGGTCCGTAACGATACCGCGTAAGGGTGTTTTTGTCCAGAAATTTGGCGCGATTTTTTGCTCTATAAATACTTAATGTAGGGTTTTAATTCAGCAGCCAGATTTCTTTTGAGAGCATTAACTTTAGGTCTTTCATATTAGAAGTGGTTGGACCATTTCAAGCAACAACTTCACTTCCATTCCACATTGTATTCGCATCGTAAGTACATTATGTCAACTTTTAAGCTTTCTTTGTTAGCCAAAATTATGAGTAGCTAATTTTAAAGCTAAGGTTGTGAGTCCCATGATGGATATTATGTGAATGTGTTTCTATTATTGATATATGCATAATGGTTGTTGGTATTTATTCTGTCTTTGTGATTTAGCGTTGGGTGATGATTGCAAGCATTAGCCTAAGCCATTATATTAACTTTTCTTAGAAAAGAGAGTTAGTATTGGTAAGATTGAATAACAATGACTCGAGGCGTTAACCCTCGTTTAATAGACTAACTTAGGGATAAGAACAAGTCTAAATTGGCATTATTGGTCATTCTTCGATTGCAACTCTTTTATATTCGGAAGAATCATAAAGAGGAAATACGACTTAACTGTTGGGAAACATTAGGAAGTCCTTAAGAGATCAAGTGCATATTTATATAACAACCATTAGAAATATATCAAAACCTGAAGCATAATATCTAATCAAATTGGGGAACACAACCTTAGTCTCTATCTCGCATTAAATACAATTCCAGTCAAAATATTTAATTACATTATTCAACAAATATTTCAAACTATCAGGAATAGGATTAAAGTTTTTAAAGACTAGTATCGCATACGATTAGTATTCTTTTCTCTTCATATTCCCTATGGGATTCGACCCCAACCTTGTTGGGTTACTATATTTGACAACGTCTGCTTTACGCCATTAATAGGTGTAATTTGAGCGTATCAAATTTTGGCACTGTTGCCGGGGAATACGGTTTAGAAATTACTAATTGTTGTGTACTCTTCTTTAAAACTTTTTCTATTCCATCACACCTTGTTTTCTGTTGTAGTGAACCAGGTGAACATGGCAGGAAGACCCAATCGCAATCAAGGAAACCAAGGGGGACTCCAAGTGAACCCTCCTGCACCAGAAGAGGAGGAGGATGAGAATGTATTTGCAGAATTCATCAATGAAGCTGATTATGCTTCTGCTGTGGTTCCTCCTAGAACGGGAAATGCTAAGTTCAAAATTGATAGTTCTGTCTATCAGCTATTGAAACTTGAAGGCTATTTCCGGAATTCTTCGGAGGATTTTCCACTCCGACACCTGACGAACTTCCTGCATGTATGTTCTCAATAATCCCAAGGTATTGTTCCTGTTGATGCACTGCGATTACGGGTCTTCAAATATTCCTTGGTTGGCCAAGCAAGGGAATGGTATGAAAAGCTCACCAGCAATACTATTCATACCTGGAACAAGTTAGCCAATATATTCTTGAAAAAATGGTTCCCACCAAGCAAAAAGTTTGAGCTTCGGGACAAGATCTTTGAGTTCAAACAACTTCCGGGGGAACAATTATATGCAGCATGGGAGCGTCTCAAATACTATCTATCTCAATCTCCGACTCATGGATTTCCGGATGCTATCCTCACCGAGAAGTTCTACAAGGGGTTAGATACCATGAATCAAATTGTTGTCAATACTGTAGCTAGGGGATGCTTCATGGACAAATCATTTGTCAACATCACCAGGTTGCTCGACAAGCTTACTACCCACAACCAAGCTTGGCATTCTAGTGATAGTGAAATCCTATCATATGGTAGTCCCTCTGCTGCCGCGGTGGCCAAAGAAAATTATGAGCGAGATCTTGCCTTTGCTCAATTGCAAACCACCGTGGATTTATTATCGAAGAGGCTTATGGAGAAAGAAGCCAAAGGTGTTAATGTTGTCGAGGAGATGCCACCTCATGCTCCCGGAATGTACCAAGTCTCTGAAGAAGCTTATCTAGAGGGGCAGACATAATATGAAGATGCTGATTATGTCAACAACTCGCAAAGGGGTTATCAACGGCAAAATTATCAAGGTCCGGGTAATCACCCATGGCAAAAGCATCAACAAAAATTTCACGGGAACAATTATAGCAGAAATGATCAGGGCAATCCAAATCAAGAGAATTACAACTACAATAATTATGGCAACAAGAGCTCAAACCCCTACATTCCACCTAGGGGGCAAGCATCCAATTCCCAACAGTGGAGAGATAATTCAGCTAGCAACTCTGCTGGCAACACGTCTAATGATTTTGCGAAACTGAAAAGTATGATGCAGAAATGCTAATGAATCAAGACAGAACAGAGAGCACAATCAAGGGAATGTCTCAGGTCCAACTATCTCATTCAGCTTCCATTCAGAAGCTCGAAGCGCAATTCAGAGACCTTTCCAGAGAAGTGCATACTCCTCAACGTAGACAACTACTAAGTGATACAGTTCCAAATCCAAAAGGTAGTGGGGTAAACTTTGTGAAGCATGTAGCTGTTGTTAGCACCAGAAGTGGAAAAATACTTCAAAGTGCTAATAAAAAGGTGATTGATCTTGAGCCAATTGTTGAAGAAGAAGTGCAACCTGATGTATCTGATGATATTGTGGAGGAAGAAGCAGAGGAGGAAGTTCCTATTGTAGCTGAAGAGGAATAGAATCTTGAAAATCTCAAGGCACAAGGAGAAAAACAGGAAAGGGGGAAGGCAAAACTTTCTAGCGCTCTCCGCCTGTTGAGCCAATTGTTCAAATCTTCACCGCCCTTTCCTCAAAGGCTAGTGAGAAAAATAGAAGATGACAAGTGCTTGTGATTCTACGATCAACTCAAGCAGTTGACAATGAACATTCCTTTCATGGACGCTGTCCAAGAAATGTCTGGCTTTGCTAAGTATTTGAAGGATCTCTTAACAAAGAAGAAGAAGCCATTGAAACACGACACTGTGGGTATCACTCACCGCGTTAGTACTATTCTTTCCAAGACCACAGTGCAAAAGAGGGAAGATCCTGGAGTATTCACAATTCCATGCACCATAGGGCAGCAAAAATTTGTCAGGGCTTTGAATGATAATGGGGCTAGCATAAATATTATGCCCCTGGAAATTTTCAAGAGATCGGGATTAGCGATGCCAAGGCCAACTACCATTAGGTTGCAGATGGCTGACAGATCGATAAAAAGGCTAGTGGGGGTAGTTGATGATATGCTTGTTCAAATTGAAAAATTCCTACTGCCGGCAAATTTCGTGATTCTAGATTGTGCTATTGATCAGGAAATTCCTATTATTCTGGAAAGGTCATTCCTTGCGACAGGGAAGGCTCTTATGGATTGCGAGAAGCACGAGATTAAGTTACGGGTGAATGATGAGGAGGTGACTTTTCACGCTAGCAAAGGCATGAAATTACCTAGTCCTTATCAAAGTATTTCAGTCATAAACTCTGTTGATGGGGTGGATGAAGCACTGGAATTTAAAATGGAGGAAGAATGCTTGAGTGAAGCATTATTGGCCATCTTGGTGAATTTTGATGCCGAACAAATGGAGGGATATATTGAGACAGTGAATTCACTCACCGGTCTGGGGTCTTACTCTTATGAGCCCAAGAAACCGTCTCTTGATTTAGAGAAACGAACAACTCCACCATCAAAACCATCAATTATTGAGCCACCGAAGTTGGAACTCAAGAAACTTCCATCTCATCTTAAATATGTGTTTCTTGGAGCAAATGCTACCCTTCTAGTTATTGTGTCATCACTTCTGAATGAGGGCCAAATTCAAAGACGCATCGCAGTCTTGAGGAAGCATTTAAGAGTTTTGGGTTGGACTATTGCAGACATCCGGGGGATTCCCTCCGGAATTTGTGAGCACCGAATTCAGTTGGAGGAGGAAAGTTCACCAAGTGTTGAGCATCAGCGAAGATTGAATCCACCGAGGCAAGAGGTGGTAAAGAAAGAGATTATTAAGTGGCTAGATGCTGGGGTGGTTTACCCAATTGTCAACAGTCCATGGGTAAGTCCAGTCCAGTGTGTGCCAAAGAAAGGGGGCATCACTGTTGTCCCTAACTCAAAAAATGAGTTGATTTCGACAAGAACTGTCACCGGTTGGAGAGTGTGTATGGACTACCGGAAGCTGAACACGGCAGCTTGCATTTCCCTATGCCTTTTATTGATCAAATGCTTGATCGGCTAGCTGGAAGGTCTTATTATTGTTTCTTGGATGGGTACTCAGGTTACAACCAAATCAACATTGCATTGGAAGACCAAGAAAAGACTACTTTCACTTGTCCCGATGGGACATTCGCTTTCAGCCAAATGACATTTGGTCTTTTGCAATGCCCCTGCTACTTTTCAATGATGCATGATGTCGATATTCTCTGACATGGTTGAAAACTTTCTTGAAGTCTTCATGGATGACTTCTCTATGGTAGGAGATTCATTCGATGAATATTTAGACCGTCTTGATCGGGTACTGCAAAGGTGTGAGGATAAAAACCTCGTTCTCAACTGGGAAAAATGTCATTTTATGGTAAAGGAGGGAATTGTCCTTGGCCATTAGATTTCCGAAAGAGGGATTGAGGTTGATCAAGACAAAATCGATGTGATTTCAAAACTCCCTCCACCCATTTCAGTAAAAGGAATTCGGAGTTTCCTGGGGCACGCCGGATTCTATAGGATATTTATCAAAGACTTCTCAAAAATTGCAAACCCAATGTGCAAACTCTTGGAAAAAGAGGCCAAATTCAATTTTGATGAGAAATGCATCAAGGCTTTCGATGAGTTGAAGCTGAAATTAACCTCTGCACCTATTGTCGTGTCCCCAGATTGGTCGTTGCCCTTTGAATTAATGTGTGAAGCCAGTGGTCTTGCAATTGGGGTTGTGCTTGGTCAGCGGCTAAACAAAATCTTGCACCCAATTTATTATGCCAGCAAAACATTAAATGGAGCTCAACTGAACTATACAGTAACGGAGTAGGAACTACTTGCTATTGTTTATGCCTTTGAAAAGTTCTGAGCTTATTTGTTGGGTGCTAAGGTAGTGGTTCACACTGACCATGCTGCCTTGTGCTACTTGATGGCTAAAAGGGATGCTAAGCCTCGGTTGATAAGATGGGTGTTGTTGCTACAGGAATTTGACTTTAAAGTCAAAGACCGAAAAGGGTCAGAAAATCAAGTAGCTGACTATCTCTCCAGACTTGAAGCACCAGAGAGACCGATTGATGGGCTGGATATTGATGACACTTTTCCGAATGAAAGAGTCTTGATCATCTCCAATGACGTGGCACCATGGTATGCCGATATTCCCAATTATTTGGTAACTGCATCGTTCCTGAAGAGTTGAAGACATATCAAAAAAAGAAGTTCTTGAGAGATTGCCGACAGTATTATTGGGATGAGCCTTACTTATTCAGGACTTGTACTGACAATATGATCAGAAGATGTGTGGCTGAATCTGAGGTGATGGATATTTTGAAGGCGTGTCATGATTCTCTGGTTGGTGGGCATCACAGTGGAAATAGAACCGCAGCCAAGGTATTAGAGTGTGACTACTACTAGCCAGCCATTTATCGTAATGCAAATATGTTGGCACGCTCTTGTGATAAATGCCAACGCCAGGGCACGATAGGTAGGAGGCATGAAACTCTGATGAATTTTGTTCTTGAGGTGGAGCTCTTCGATGTATGGGGGATTGATTTTATGGGGCCCTTCGTGAGCTCCTACGGCCTGAAGTACATTCTTGTTGCAGTGGATTATGTCTCTAAATGGGTGGAGGCGGTGGCCTTTCCTAACAATGATGGTAGGAGAGTCAATACCTTTCTAGAAAAGAACATCTTTACTAGATTTGGCACTCCTAAAGCTATTATTAGTGATGGTGGCTCTTATTTCTGTAACAAACTATTTGCTGATCTTCTTTAAAAATATGGCGTGCATCACAGGGTTTCCACTCCATATCATTCTCAGACAAGTGGTCAGGTTGAGGTCTCAAACAGAGAGATAAAAAGCATTTTGGCGAAGACGGTCAATGTGAATCGCACTGACTGGTCCAAAAAGTTGGATGATGCTTTATGGGCATATCGCACGGCGTTCAAAATGCCTATTGGGACTTCACCGTATAAGTTGGTATTTGGGAAGGCATGTCATTTGCCTATTGAGCTTGAGCATAAAGCCCTTTGGGCATTGAAAAAGCTGAATATGGACAGGCATGAAGCAACAAAGCTGAGGTTGTTTCAAATCAATGAGATGGATGAATTTAGGTACAATGCCTATGAAAGTGCAACACTGTACAAGGAAAAGATGAAATACTATAATGACTCGAAAATCCTAAAAAGGGATTTTCATCCAAAGGACTTGGTCTTGTTGTACAATTCACGCCTAAAGTTCTTTCCAGGCAAGTTAAAGTCTCGGTGGTCTGGTCCTTTTGAAATCGCAAGTGTTTCCCCGAATGGAAACGTCATTAAGGTGAAATCCGAGGATGGCACTCGAAATTTTAAGGTGAATGCACAAAGAGTGAAGCATTACCATTGGTGTATTGATAATGGTAAGGTCGTTGATAGGTATCGTTTGAAATACGGTTCCTGAACTCGAAAATGAGGTATCTCGTCGAGCTGTGACGTTAAACCAAGCGCTGTGTGGGAGGCAACCCACATTTACCGCCTTGTAAGTAGTTTAAATTTTGTATTTCCTTTGTTTTCTTTTCTGTTTTTAAGGTGCTAATGTGGTAGAATTTTGAGAACTGAAGAGGCCAAATAACTGTCGAGTTTCCCTAGACGAGACACTCCACGTTACGGCCCGTAATGCATGGTACGGTTCGTATCATGGAGCTTAACAAGCGAAAAAGAAAATCAGAAATCACTGAAAGATGGAGGAAGAGTGTTACGGTTTGCGTTACGGAGCGTCATACATGTTACGGACCATAACACATGGTCGTAACTTTGATAAAAATCTGGACATTCACTGGAAATTTTGCACACGTTACGACAGGTAATACAGACCTTAACACGTGATACGTCCCGTATCTCAGGTTACGGTCCGTAAGAGGGAACGTAACCGTCGGGAATGTTTAAATACATGACCCGACAGTTGCAAAGTTTTAAAAAAAAACGAACCAGTGCCTTCAACCTCTTTAATTCCCTCTCCATCATAACTCCCTTCTTTCTCTCTTCTTTTCTTTCTCTTCATCTGCTAGTCTCCCTCATATTTCTTCTATCATAGTTGTTGTTTTCTTGTTAAAAATCTGTATTTTACGATTCGAGTTTAATCCAATCATCACCAACGATCAGGTATTAACTCTCTTTCTTATTATATCGACGCAATTGCTATGATATTTCATGTATAGATTTGTCTGCCATGTCTCGAATTTAGTGTTTTGATTGTGTTGATTTAGTTTAAATTCCCATTGATTAATTGAGCGGGATTTGACAATGGTTGGGGGTTGGGATTGGTATGTTTGCTGTATGAAAGATTCGTTGGCACAAGCACATTTTTTCCCACTGAATCGGAAGGCATCCCGATTGAAAGTTTCATTCGTGAAATTACTAAATCGGTTTGCCCACCAACTGTTCGATAAAAGGTTCCAAAGAAAACTTTGGTAAAACCGGGTGAAGTCTGAGTAACCCGAGATTTGTGAAGGGATAAAATGTTATTTTACACCATACCCATGGAGCATAAAGTCAAAAATCGTGGCCTCGTGCTTAAAACAAGAAATTTGGCCAAACAATTTGTCTGTTAACCTGTTGCCCGTCGTTCTATGTTACGGGCCGTAACGTGTGTTACGGACCGTAATATCTTTTGTAACACCGATAAATTCCATGAAAACTTTCTGGAAATTTGGCTGATGTTACGGTGGGATGTTACGGATCGTAACCTATGTTACGGACCGTAACACCACATCGTAACATTGATGATTTCCATGAAAACTTTCTGGAATTTTGAGAGACGTTACGGTGAGGTGTTACGGACTGTAACACGAGTTACAGACCGTAACATCATACCGTAACACCTCTCAAATTTCCAGTAAACTTTCTGGAAATTTTGGTCCTGTTACGGTAGGATGTTACGGACCGTAACCTATGTTACGGACCGTCGATTGTGTTACGTTTCCTTTGCTATAAATGAACCATTTGAGTTACGGTTGGAGATACGGCCCGTAACACCATCGACGGTCCGTCGACTGTGTTACGGTGCCTGGGCTAATTGAAATCCTTAACTTGAATCAATACAGTGTATAATTTAACAGCTTCTCGTACATCATATCTAACTTTGCCTTCCACAGGTATGGGTAACCCAAAGCAAAGAAAAAAGGTTTCACCCAAGGTTGCAGGCAAGGGAAAGGGTCGTGCTGCAAGCAAAGTCACCTCACGGCTGCGTGATGAAGATCAAAGTAAGGACAAAAGAGCTACAAAGAAGCCTGCAGCCTACTGCGGAGGAGCGCGAAAAAGAGTGCGAACAAGAACGGAGAGAGACAGACATCCGGATGAGGGAAATGTATGAGAAAGACCTTCGGTTTTCGGTAGAGGGATCTGAAGAACTGTATAATAAAGGTTGTGAGCTAGCAAAGAATGAGGGAAAGGACTCGAGGAGAAGTATTTTCAAGGAACGAAATGTCAATTTCGATGGTCTCGAAGGATGTCCGGGCATTCATGACACCATCCGATTCCACAAGTTTGAGTTTTTGAAAAACCCTATGGGGTCCTACATCCCGGCTCTTGTTTGGGAATTCTACGCTTCTTATGCGGCTGTTGTATTCAAATCACTAAAAAAAGGGCAGCGCGCAACTTAAGTGTCGGCCATGACCGAGGTAGTAGTGCGAAAAAAGAAGATCAACATCTCTCCGATGGCCATCAATAGAATACTATTCGGGGAGGATTATATAGAGCCTACAGCAGCGGAATAAAGGGATTTTGTATACAAATTGAATAGAAGGATACAATCTCCGTCCGAAAATGGGTGGCTTCAGTTATTGCACGAATAGCAGATACCGAATGGGCCATAGTGCCAAAGTTGACAGCCACCACACGGATTTGGAAAAACACCCTCACGCCAGAGGCAAAGTTTTGGTGGCAGATTGTTCTATTCCGCATCCTTCCTACCCAGTCAGATAATTATTTGACTCCGGACAGGGTTGTTCTTGTGGCTGCCATTATGTTGATGTATAAAATCAACTTCGGACGACTAGTAGCAGCAGATCTCCGGGAGAGAACCACCCAGCCAGCCACTTCCCTCATTCATCCATGTCTGCTTACGCTCTTATGCTTGCGCGAGGGACCAGAACCCTTCCCCTTGATCGATCACAGTGTAATCGCCAGGAGTATCTACGACATCACAAAGAGGAGGGATGATATGCTAAGCCAAGGTTCACTGCCATCTGCCTCGTCTATTGATGTGTCGGAGGAGCCGACGGGATTAGATGTTTTACCCTTAGCTATCATGGGTGCTGAGGAAACTACCGTGGGTCAGCCCACAGATGTTGAGGCTCCACCTGCTGATTATGCTGCACAGCCCATGCCAGCCCCAGCCACACCTACTTCGGGTGGTCTTACCTCGTCAACTGGAGCGAGCCCAGCACCGGCTCAGCCAATACCGGGAATCCCACCCGAGCTTGCAAGAAAAATGATGTTCAACCGGGAGAATTTTGGGGCAGTGGTCTTGCAAGCAGATCACAAATATAAGCAAGTCAAGTAGCTCATGACTGAGCTGAAATTGTACACTAAAAGAGCTATTGATGCTGCGTTGCGGCCAATCAAAGAACAGCTGGCTGATGACCACCTACGGATCCACTCTCAGATAGATGGTATTGAGAACAGAATGACTGAGCTGACTAGGACACACCCTTCTATGGAGTTGAGCACTATTCGGAATGAGTTGCGATCTGTCAAGGATGACGTGGCTGTTGTGACGGACCAGCTTCTAAAAGTACACACAGAGTTAGTACAGAGCTTATACCAGCCGGTTCAGAGTCTACTTGGGGATGATGAGATCGAGGACACGGTTGAGGAGGAGCATGACGAGGAATTAGTAGAGGATACCCACTCTTTGGCCAAAGGTAAGCGCAGGAGAACCACGTCAGACGATGAAAACCTAGATCCCATCATCCAGAGTCATGATCCATTTGCTGATTTGCGCCCACAGAATGAGGACGAGGAGCAGCGCACCTTGAAGAAGCTCCGACATGAGTCTCGGCTGAGTACGGACACCACTGGAGCTACTTCTAGCTCATCCCATCCCATTGAGCCAACTCACCATCCTTCTCGTGTTGGCCAGCCTGACACCACCATTGCTCCACCTCATGATGCTGCTGCAGATCCGAGTGCCTAGTGCGCTCCAAGGAGGCCCTCCATTCTTTTGATGCTTTATATTGATGCATTGAGGGAAATGCATGTTTCTAAGTTGGGGTGTGGGTAATTACTGTTTTTATTGGTATTGTGGGTATTGCTTTGATAAATTGGATATTATTTATTATGGTTTTGTTTTTGTGGGTATTTTAGCCCAAATTGTGATAGTAAGCATGTGTTTAGGACAATTGTTATTGTTTTTGTTTTGTTGGTATTGTTTTTATTATTAAGTATGTGTTTGGACCTTCTTCGGCTGTTCTTTGCTATGTGTTCTATTCCCGAAGAATGTTATGTGTATGTTGAACCTGGCATGTTTATGATGGTTAATTAAGAGTAAAGTAATGATGACTTAAGTGGTGGTGGTCCGTGTTCCTAGCATATATAAAAGTGATTTTTACAAGTCAATGATATCCCTCCGAAAAAATAATTTGTGATGTACATCAAGAATGAGTTGTTGTTATTGACATGTATGGTTCTTTTAATGACATTGCAAATAAAGGGTGTCCATGTATGTGAAATCTTCAAACGGAAGTGAAGTCAGAATATTTAAACAATCCTTATGCCATTGTGTTGTGAGTTCTTAGTTTCCATTTGTGTATGATGCGTGTAATCTAGAACTTACCTGGTTGGTCGTGCGTGAATTCTAAGGAGAGTTTGATTGTGAAGTGATCCTAGGCTTTCTTTGTATTGACTCCAAAGCCTGTTTATCTTAAATGAGCCTAGCTCGTACAGAAAATGATCCCTAGTCTCCCATTTTGAGACTATAGACTTTTTCTTTGATTAGCCGTGAACTAACCTTTCCTTCTGTGAATAAACCCATTTGGTACCAAGTCCCTCCTTGACACTGAAGAATGACAAATGAGGCTAAAAGCCTAAGTTGGGGGTGATAAGTGAGAAATGCGGAAAATGAGGCTAAAAGCCTAAGATGGGGGTGATAAGTGAAAAATGCGGAAAGTAAGGCCAAAGGCCTGTTGGGGGTGATCGTGAGTATTGCGGGGCATGATTCAGTGTGGATATATATATATATATATATATATATATATATATATATATAAAAAAAATTTATGAATAAATCCACGCTGAAGCTGTAAGAGGAAGAGAGGTGAATGAAGTCAAAAAGAAGCGTCAAGGAGGGTGAGTCACCACTATCCAAATATTCATCCTACCCGTCCCTAAGCCAATGTTACAAGCCTAAAAAGTCCTAATGTGATCACAATCAAATTGTTCAAAGTTGAAGGCATGGAAAATAAAGGCAAGCCTATGGTATGTGCACGCATGGTATGCAAATTTCTTTGTGAGTGTGAGTGTCCTTCTGTCTCTTTAGTTCTCTGTCCCATTTATTTTATAAATGTGTGTTGGGACATTCTTTGGTCTATGTGAGGGCATAGGGTTGGTAGATTGCAAATTAACTGGCTTCCGGAAGTTGAAATTCATGTGCATAGAGACTCCCGTACTATGATTGTGTCATTAATTGAGGTTGCATAGTAAATTGCAATTTTTCTTAAATGTGCGTCTTGTGTCACAAATAGGAGATGGATAAGAGCCTAAATATTTTTCTTGGATTGAAGAGTCCGTGCTAGAAACACATGCCAAAACCACCGTAGTCATTCTTATTTTGCTAAGATGTCGTGTGTTAGTAGTGAGTCTTATTGTAGTTGCTTGAGGATAAGCAAAAGCTTAAGTTGGGGGTGTTGATGTGCCGTGAATTTCGGCACATTTTATGCCTTTGTAACTAGAAGTGTTGCTTGTTTTTAAGTGTTTTTACATTGTTTCTTATGTTATTTTTGTGTTTTATAGGATTGGTTGACTAAGGTTCGGAAATGAGATGAAATGCTGAAAATGGACAAAATGGATCTAAATAACGGTCTGTAACTCATGGTACGGACCTTAACGGGATCCGTAACTCATGTTACGGACCGTAACGTGATCCGTACCAGAAAGGATATGTGTCGCTATGAATTACGATCCGTAACGCATGTTACGGTCCGTAACATTGAACCGTAACAGGACCCAAATTTCCAAAGAGTTTTCTTGGAAACCATCGGTGTTACGATGTGGTGTTACGGTTCGTAACTCATGTCACGGTCCATAACATCTCACCGTAACATCAGCCAAATTTTCAGAGAGTTGCCAAGTAATATCACAAGTTACGCCTCAGAAGGACGGTCTGTAACACAGGTTACGGTCCGTCGCATGGTGCCCGTAACAACAAGCTGACAAATGATGAACTGAAGGATGGACCGTAACCTGGGTTACGGTCCGTAACGATACCGCGTAAGGGTGTTTTTGTCCAGAAACTTGGCGCGATTTTTGGCTCTATAAATACTTAATGTAGGGTTTTAATTCAGCAGCCAGATTTCTTTTGAGAGCATTAACTTTAGGTCTTTCACATTAGAAGTGGTTGGAGCATTTCAAGCAACAACTTCACTTCCATTCCACATTGTATTCGCATCGTAAGTACATTATGTCAACTTTTAAGCTTTCTTTGTTAGCCAAAATTATGAGTAGCTAATTTTAAAGCTAAGGTTGTAAGTCCCATGATGGATATAATGTGAATGGGTTTCTATTATTGATATATGCATAATGATTGTTGGTATTTATTCTGTCTTTGTGATTTAGCGTTGGGTGATGATTGCAAGCATTAGCCTAAGCCATTATATTAACTTTTTTTGGAAAAGAGAGTTAGTATTGGTAAGATTGAATAACAATGACTCGAGGCGTTAACCCTCGTTTAATAGACTAACTTAGGGATAAGAACAAGTGTAAATTGGCATTATTGATCATTCTTCGATTGCAACTCTTTTATATTCGGAAGAATCATAAAGAGGGAATACGACTTAACTGTTGGGAAACATTAGGAAGTCCTTAAGAGATCAAGTGCATATTTATATAACAACCATTAGAAATATATCACATTGAAACCTGAAGCATAATATCTAATCAAATTGGGAAACACAACCTTAGTCTCTATCTCGCATTAAATACAATTCCAGTCAAAATATTTAATTACATTATTCAACAAATATTTCAAACTATCAGGAATAGGATTAAAGCCTTTAAAGACTAGTATCGCATTCGATTAGTATCCTTTTCTCTCCATATTCCCTGTGGGATTCGACCCCAACCTTGTTGAGTTACTATATTTGACAACGTCCGCTTTACGCCATTAATAGGTGTAATTTGAGCGTATCAAATTTTGACTCGGGGATGACTCCGACGACTCTGAGCGGACAGTGTCCGAACCCTCTGGCTCCAGCCATTCCGGATAGACTAGGTCCTGTACTTAGCCTTTTTATTTTTTGCCTTCGCAGTGATCTCCGATGTAAAATACAACAACAACAACAATAACCCTGTGAAATCCCACAACGTGGGGTCTGGAGAGGGTAGAGTGTACGCAGACCTTACTCCTACCAAGGTAAGACGGTTGTTTTCAAAAGGCCCTCGGCTCAATAAAAACATAAAAAAAGAGGTCAGATAAGGCTAAGAGATTCAAAGAAATATGGAAATGAAATAACGCAAGCTACACAGATAACATAGAATAATCAAAGCACAGGAAATAACAGATAATAGCATAAATCAGAGCGCAAGAAATTATACTACGATAATGCGACTACTAATAAGACAGGATAATGAGACTATCTACTAGCCTTCTACCCTAATCTGGGTCCTCCAAACCCTCCTATCTAAGGTCATGTCCTCGGTAAGCTGTAACTGTGCCATGTCGTGTCTAATGACCTCTCCCCAATACTTCTTCAGCTTACCCCTACCTCGTCTGAAACCATCCATGGCCAACCTCTCACACCTCCGCACTGGGGCATCTGTGTCTCTCCTCTTCACATGCCCAAACCATCTCAATCTCGCTTCTCGCATCTTGTCTTCCACCGAGGCCACTCCCACCTTTTCCCGAATATCCTCATTCCTAATCCTGTCACTCCTAGTGTGGCCACACATCCATCTCAACATTCTCATCTCGGTAACTTTCATCTTTTGAAGAGAGATCTTAACTGGCCAACACTCCGCCCCATACAACATAGTCGGTCTAACCAACACTCCGATGTAAAATCCTTTGTATAAATAGAACATGTATTTTCCTTGATTCTTTTCTTCGGATGAATGTTTGTCATGACTTCCGCCCGAATTGTCTGTTCGTTTTTAAGGAGTCATTATTCCTGACTGTGCCTACATGTCAGCTTTTTTCCTCCTCCGGTATATATCGTCCGGGAATTTTATGGAGTTTTTGCCCATGGGACATATCTTACGCTTTGTGAATTCAGACGTCTCCGAATCACGACGGGTGTTTTTAGGGCCGGTATATTTCGGACACCTGAGTCTCAGCCTTAGCTAAATTTGATGTAAAAGTTCCCGTTTGTGGGGCTAACAATTGTGGCTCGGTTCGCTATGACCTTATTGCCTTTTTCGAGTTTCGACCGTAGTACCCGGTATAGGGTGTATAAATGCAGTAGTGCCGAAATACGGCGATTATCATCGGGGTAAAGTGTTTTAACAGGGAGAAATCCGTGATATCGTTATCCAAACTTTCGATAATTTTTGCATTGCAAGTGTTTGTATACATGAGAATGAATTTTTTCCATCTGCCTTTGCCGTAGCAAATACTAAATAGACATGATTCATTCTGATCGTTTGGTCCTTACATCAGAACCTAATGTAGAAGGTCTGGTTCTTGGTTTTGCCGTAGCAAATATTGTGTGGACACGATTCGTTCTGATCATTTGGTTCTTACATCGGAACCTAATATTGAAGGTCCGATTTTGTTTTGTTGAGGGCAGCCTCCGGTTTCAGCTAACCAGGGTATGATAGTCCCCTAGCTCTTATCCGAGCTGCAAGATCGGGTGAGAGCTATTAAGTCCCCACTCGTTGGGTGTGACCCCGAGTTTCTGGGCGTTTTGTCTTTGTCGAGTAACACATTGTACTTGTTGCCTCATTAAAAACCTTGTCGGAAAACCCATTTTGGGACAAAACCGTACTAAGTAAAAGAGTGCAACACGTGTTTTCAGGCCTAAACTCTAACTTTATCCAGCTCTCGATTTTTCTGCAAAAGAGAAAGGTTAAATAGAAAAACACGGAGGGTCCATACTTTAGCAGTAGTATCTTTTTAGATAAGCCACGTTCCAGTTATTGCGCAACCGTTGCCTGTCCATGGACTCCAGCTGGTACGATCCTTTGCCCGTTATCTCGGTTATCTTATACGGACCTTCCCAGTTCGGACCCATTTTTCCTTCGTTGGGATTCTTGGTGTTCAAGGTAACTTTTCGAAGCACCAAGTCCCCAACTTGGAAATGAAGAAAATTAGCTCTCCGATTGTAGTACCTTTCCATTCTATGTTTCTGGGCTGCAATACGGACCAACGCGTTTTCACGAAGTTCATCCGTGAGGTCGAGTTTTACGGCCATGGCTTCCTCGTTTGACTCCACAGTCGTATATCTGAACTGGAGGGTCGATTCACCAACTTCTACGGGAATAAGGGTTTTATCCCCGTAGACCAACGAGAAAGGAGTTTCCCCCATGCTCGATTTTGATGTGGTCTTGTAAGCCCGCAACACCTCCGGTAATATTTACCTCCAGTGATGCTTTGATGCTTCAAGTCTTTTCCTCAGATTTTGGATTATCGTCTTGTTCGTGGATTCCGCCTGTCCGTTCGCACCAGGTGATATGGAGTTGATACAATTTTCTTGATCTTCAACCCTTCGAGGAAATCGTTAACTTTGCCGCCTACGAACTGAGGACCATTATCACAAGTTATCTCTGCAGGGATGTCGAAACGACAAATGATGTGATCCCATATAAAGTCAATGACTTCCTTTTCTCTGATTTTTTCAAAGGCCTGCGGTTTAACCCATTTGGAGAAATAATCAGTCATAAACAAAATAAAACGGGCTTTACCTGGTACCCATGGTAACAGACCAACAATGTCCATTTCCCACTTCATGAAAGGCCAAGGCGACACCACCGAATGCAGCAACTCCCCGGGTTGATGAATCATCGGAGCATGTCTCTGACACCCGTCACATTTTCAGATAAAATTCTTTGAGTCTTCCTCTATCCGGTTGCAATAATAACCAGCCCTGATAATCTTTCGGACCAGAGCATCAGCACCGGAGTGATTGTCGCATGTTCCTTCGTGCCCCTCTCTCATCACATACTCCGTTTCTCCGGGTCCCAAACACTTAGACAAGGGTCTGAAGAAAGACCGTCGATACAATTGGTCGTCTACCAGGCAGAAACGCACAGCTTTGGTCCTTAATGACCGTGATTATTTTGGGTCATTCGGGAGCTTTCCATCACGCAAGTAGTCGATGTACTTGTTGTGCCAATCCCAAGTTAAACCCATCGTGTTTATTTCAGCATGTCCGTTTTCTATCGCCGTGTTCAACAAGTGCACCGTAGTCGCGGGGTTGATTTCTTCCCCTTCGACCGAGGATTCCAAATTTGCCAATGCATCGGCTTCGCTGTTCTGCTCCCTCGGTATATGTTGCATGGTCCATTCTTTAAACCGATGTGGTATCACTTGGATTTTCTCAAGATACCTCTGCATCTGTTCGTTCACCTGGTCTACGACCAAGAGCGAATTGCACTTAGCCTCGATTATTTCGGCCCCTATACTCCAGACTAACTCCAAACCTACAATCATAGCCTCATACTCAGCTTCATTGTTAGTCAATTTAACAGTTCTAATGGATTGTCGAACGGCATCCCCGATCGGGGCTCTAAGGACGATTCCTAGCCCGGAACCTTTAAGGTTCGAGGCCCCGTCTGTATGTAGCGAACAAATATCCAAGGCTTTCCCCGAGGTTAGCAGAAGCTCTTTCTTAGCCTCGGGGACCATAGCCGGGGTGAAATCTGCCACAAAATCTGCCAAGATCTGGGATTTGATGGTCGTTCGAGGTTTGAACTCGATATCATATCCGCTAATTTCGAAGGCCCATTTAGTTAGTCTACCCAATAATTCTGGTTTATGCATGATGTTTTTCAGGGGGTAAGTAGTTACCACATATTAGATGGCATTGAAAGTAGGGCTTGAGATTTCTAGAAGCACTTACCAGTGCCAATGCCAATTTTTTCAAGTGGGGATAACGGGTCTCCGCATCCCCAAAAGTTCTACTTACATAATAGATAGGGAATTGCGTACTTGATTCTTCTCGGACCAAAACACCACTTACCGCTACCTCGGAAATAGCAAGGTAGAGAAAAGGCTGCGCCCAATTAGACGCATTACTAGCTTCGAGGGGGATTCCCTCGTGTCCTGATGATGCTCGTAACCCCCATACTCAATGTAGTGGTGCGGATGATGATAAGACTCACGTGTCAAATACACAAAGGCATGTTTGAATGTTAATGTTATGGTGGATTTGTGGATTTGCGAGGGGTAAAGTAGTCTAATGTTGTAAACTAACTTAGTGTAGACTAGTTTAATGTTTTGTGGATATTTACCAATGTTGAAGTAGTTTAATGTTGTTTTGATGTTTGCGAAGGTTGAAGTAGCTTAATTAATGTCTCTTGTGAATGTTTGATTAACGTTTTTATTCAACTTTGAAGTAGTTTTGAATTGAATTTGATGTTTTGGTGGTTGTAATATATGTGTTGTAATAGTAGCTTATTGTTTTATGTATTTATAGTAGTTTGGTGTATTGTTGGCAGCTATTTGGGCTCGTTTTAGTTGAAAGTAAAATTATTTTCATCTTGACAGGGAGGCAGCTGGAATAACAGCTAGGTGCTAGAATTTTTTTTGCAGAATACCGACCTCATGAGGTCGGTAACGGGCAAAGTTTACCCAGAAAGTGCTAATTACCGACCTCATGAGGTCGGTTTTCTAGAAAATTTTCCCACAAATTGCAAATTACCGACCTCATGAGGTCGGTAATGTGCAAAATTATTCAACATATGGCTAATTACCGACCTCATGAGGTCGTTTTTCTGGAAAATTTTCCCAGAAATTGCAAATTACCGACCTCATGAGGTCGGTTTTCTGCAAAATTATTCAACATGTAATTAAAATACCGACCTCATGAGGTCGGTTTTTTGGAAAATATAGCATATATTCATATAAATTACCGACCTCACGAGGTCGGTAAAATCATATGATTATATAATTAATATAATTTACCGACCTAATGAGGTCGGTATTTTAATTAATTAAAACCCGGCTAAAAAACTTTACCGACCTCACGAGGTCGGTTTTTTGCGACCTCATGAGGTCGGTAATAATTCCAACCCACTATATTCCGACCTGAATTTGAGGTCGGTTTCTGGCCAAAACCGACCTCATGAGGTCGGAAATAACGATTTTTTGAGGTCGGGAAAAGCAGTTTTTTTAGTAGTGATATTCAACGAAAAAAATTAATGAAATTGCATAAAATAAAATTGTCATAATCTAAAAGTACTAAGTCATGCTACAATAAATACAACTAATTTATAAGTCATGTAGAAGATGATCATAATCTTAAAGTACTAAGTCATGCTAAAATAAGTACGGCTAATAAGTATTAATTACATGACTAGATATTAAAGAAAAAAATTAAATTAAATTATGTATTTTCACTTTCTAAACTAATATAAAACTAAAGAATAGATATCAAAATTATTGTCATTCCAGTGTTAGATATGAATTTCTTCTGTTAGCATTAGTATTGATTTGATTTTTGTTGAGTTTTATTTGAGTTACTAATATCATTGAGCTATAAAACTTATTAAACCATTCAAAATTCTAATTCCAAGCATGAAATAATATGTTAAAAGACAAAAAACTATGAAAAATTTAAAGAAACATTTATAAATTACATTTTAAATAAATATTTCTATGTATAAAATATGTTTGAAATTTTATAAATGTAGTGTCGGGTTGGTTTGATTCGGTTTGACTTTTTTTAGCTAAAACCAAACCAAACCAATAGTGTTCGGAATTTTCTTTTTAAAATCAAACCAAGTCAAACCAAACCACTAGTCGGGTTTTTTTCTCGGTTTGGTTCGGATTATCGGTTTGTCGGTTTGTTTTGTACACCCCTAACTCCAACATTCAGATTTCATAAGTTTCATCATTTATACACGTTTATGTATCAGGATAACCATAAATAAATGCTAAGATGATGGCAAAAAAAAAAGATCATCATAATTGCAAGCTGATATTAAAGGGAAAAAAAGATCCACAAGTAATGAGACAAACAAAGAAAAAAATCCGACAATAAATTCAATTTAATGTGTTAGTAAATACATTTTTTTTTCACATGAGTGCAGAATATAGGAAGGCTACATAAAAAACTATGATTCAACCAACTGAAACAAAAAATGAACTATTAAACTCGCAGATATTTTAATATCAAACTATTGACATATAACCTAAACTTGATCGCATCAATAAGGAGATTAACCAAGGTACGTTTGTTCAGCATATATCTTAGTTGCGATTGTATCAATTCCAAGAACTTTCTTTAGCAAGACCATCAGCGACTGTATTTTTCTCTTAATTTTTGCTTGTATTTTCTCAATGTAACGTTGTACTCTATTGATACACGGTTCAAGCTTCCAAGAAGGTTTGAGCTAACCATTAATCATGTCAACTTTAATTTTAGAGTCCATTTCAAGAAAGATATTATGCATACCTTTCTCCTGACTAATGCACAAAGCAATTAGGCTGCATGATCTCAGCCATACAATTGGTGCGAACACTAAATTTATTGAAAGCAAAAACCATAGAGCCATCAGATCTGTTGATAATTCCCACGTGCCAGATTTCCTCTCTTTCAACAGAGAGCTACCATATGTTTTGATTTTTAAGAAAGAAAAGGATGGTTTTGTCCAGCAAACAAATAAATAAAGATGCTCTGAATCTAAATTTTATAACATGTGACAGTAATGCAAGAATCATTCCACGTGATATCCTATCTACTATGGACTAACCACTGAAACATATCACCTTAATATTAAATCCATAGAGATGCATACTTGTCCGTACCTTGTCGCACATCTAGACTTCCAAATTACACAAGAAAAGAGTCCAGAAATGGTGGTAAAAAATGCTTTCTGCATATCATTATTATTTTTGTCCTGAACGTCCGAAACCTGTAGATGTATAGTGCTAAAACATCTTCTAAAATAACATAATGTTTAACATACTTTTATTCTTTATAAGCTTTTGAAATTGTAGCCGTTCTCCATTCAGTCAAGATGGTCTACCATTCTGCGTTTTGGTACCATGTCATGAGAATTGATGTTAATACTGTAAAGTAGATCTTATCCTGCATCAATAAGCAAAAGAAGGTCGAATCTTAAACGAAAATTTACGGACACTCTGTAGTATTTTCATTAATGCATCAACCCATTCTTATCTGAGGCACTAAGATAGTGAGGAACCATTGAAAACGAACTATTTAATCATTTACATGAACTCCACATGATGCAACCTTTTTGTTCCAACTATAGAATATGTTATGTGTAGCTCTTTCTGAGTTAATGAAAAAAAAATTGAGCTTTATTATTCAAGAATCTTGAAAACTCAATGACCTGTGTAGAAAAAATCTTATCTGCTTAGCACAATTCAGCAAAATTGATAGAAAAATCGAAAGACTACCTTTGTTTCAACCAATTTTGAAGTCCAGAAAAATTATGGCAAGAAATGTAACATAGTTTTCCTCCATTTGTTTTTTTGAGACAAAGCTATTGAGTTGCCAATTTCTCCATTTCATCGGGCTTTCTTTCCTGTCAATAAATCATTAGAAATTCCTTTCAGAACTGGATAGAAACACATATAAAATAGACTAAAGAGATTAAAATATTACACACCATTATATTAACTGCTTGAAGTGATTTGAGATAGATTATTTTGTTCCTCTTGTCTGCCCATGGAAGTGATTTGAGACACATTGGAGCAATCCATTGTGCATGTTATATTTTCGTATTAAGAGGATAAAAGCTTAACTGAAACAAAGATTTATGTACAGATACACAAAATTTTGTTTGGCAGAGATTTGATTTGGACTTTTTTGAGTGAAAACTACAGAGATGGAGAATAAAGAGAGGATGTAACAGATTTTTTGCAGCAAATATATGCATATAACCAAGTGCATACTATCCGAAATGATGTTATCAAGGATCGGCAGCTAATAGCGACAAAGAAAGCCAGCGGCGAACTGAATTCCAATTAAGAATTCAGAAATCTGAGCTGTTGCGCTTCTTGGTCATGTACTCAAGTAGTCAAGTGGCATGTTACTAAGTAAACTGTGTATCTTTAAATTGAAAATTGCAAATGAGCCTTTACCTTGCAAAAAGAATTCAGTGTGACTTCTTCCTGTTCTAATTTTCGTTTCTTCAATCAGTAAATTTTCATAACCCAATAGGCTATAAGATATATGTAACTGTTTTGGGATGAAATACAATGAGTTTGTTTGACCAAAAAATTTTCATAACCCAAGTAAATCTAACATTGTTAATTATGAATTTGAATCCTTGTTCTGTCATGGTAACTGCTACTTTTTTAAAGAAACCAAAAGGAGAAGACTGCTTGAGACTGGCTTGGCTATTAGGCTTAAAATCTTAAAA
This sequence comes from Lycium barbarum, assembly GCF_019175385.1. Taxonomy (NCBI): domain Eukaryota; kingdom Viridiplantae; phylum Streptophyta; class Magnoliopsida; order Solanales; family Solanaceae; genus Lycium; species Lycium barbarum. Next base: position 69,295,143 of record NC_083348.1, on the reverse strand, counting down.
TGCTGAGAAGTTGTAACCACTTTGGCAGTTTTAATTTTTTTTTCTTTTTGAATTTTTGTGGTTAGAATATTGAGTTGGATAAATATAAATTTTAAAAGTAAAAAGCAAAAACGTGTATTTTAGTTGCTAAAAATTAGGAGAAGCTGAAAAAACTGTTCTTTATGTGTTGCCCACATTTTCCTGAAATAAAATAAAATCTTATAAAGAAGGAGGCAAAAACGTGATTTTATTGATTTTTTAAAATATTAAAATTTGTAGTTGCTATAAAGAAGGAGTTAAAAAATGTGATCTACTTTGCATTTCCTGATCAAAATGTGCAAACGTGGGTTTTGTTTTATCTATAAAGAAGGAGTTGTGCAGTTTTTAAAAAAAAAAAATTGTTAAGTAATTTGATTCTTGCATTTTTTTTTTGTATCTGTTACAGTTTTTTACTTTTTATTTTATATTTTTAAATCTGATTTTTGTGGTGATGACACTTGTCATTCTGCAATTCTTTTGCCTCTCCTAAAACGTGATTTTATTGATTTTTTAAAATATTAAAATTTGTAGTTGCTATAAAGAAGGAGCTAAAAAATGTGATCTACTTTGCATTTCCTGATCAAAATGTGCAAACGTGGGTTTTGTTTTATCTATAAAGAAGGAGTTGTGCAATTTTTTAATTTTTTTTTTCTTAAGTAATTTTATTCTTGCATTTTTTGTTTTTTTGCAGCTGTTACAGTTTTTTACTTTTTATTTTATTTTTTAAAATCTGATTTTTGTGGTGATGACACATGTCATCCTACAATTCTTTGCCTCTCCTATTATATATAGATAGATTTCTCGGGTTTTTGTTTCGGAAAAATATGACGCCTTCTCAAGCCTTTAATTTTTTTAGTCCTTGGTAGCAATAATAATAATGATCAACAACTTGTTCACAAAGATAAGAATTTTACCAAAAAAAGATCATATTTCACATATTGTTCAATAAGATGGAGATATCTTTTTCAGTTTTTTTCCTCGTCAAACTATGCTTGCTTCATTATGAAATATTTTTTTCCAATAATGAGCAATATAATCTGTAATGCAAGAATCATGTAACGTCCCATTCACAATCATCGCTAAGAAATTTGAAGCCCAAGTCCTGCTTTTTCATTTCCATGAATACACTAAAAATTGTGTTTTCTTTATTTGGAGTTACCGTGCTAACTATTTAAATCAGAGGAAAAAAAAAAGGAACAACATCAGGGGATTATAAGAAATGAAAGCTTATTAATTAAATGTGCTCGGCATATCTAGAAATTTTATTCTCTTCCTCCAAATGATCTGTTTATTCATTGGCAAAACTCTTATGTAGGAGATTCTAAATAAAGGTTGTATTCGGTGCTCTATAAGTAAAAATTTAATTTACTACATCATCAATCGAAATAACAGAAAATTAGTGGACAAAGTCAGAGGCGAATCTAGGATTTTTAGAATATGGGTTCACCACTAAAAACAAAATGTGTTAAATTGGAATTGTTCCCTAGTCCTCATAAATAATTTAACCTTCAACCAAGTGCACCATTTAACATTCTTGTAGCATGGGTTTCAGCAGATAATATTATACCAATTTTAGAAAATATATACATAAAATACCTAGTTTCACAAAGAGACCATGAGTTCACATGCCCCAAATTTTCTACCTAAATCGCCCCTGGACAAAGTTACTTGAAGAAAACCAAGTTGCAGGGTATTAAATTATTGGATTGATGTTGTACTATAGGGCAGACTTTATGTGATATTATGCAAATGAATGAATCATAGCAAACTATTTAAACTTTTTGTTGCATCAAGAGTTTTTGGTGGATGCTTCGAAAAGGAACAAGTATTACATGATCAATGACATGAGTAGAGTTCACGGAAACAAAATAAATAAATAAATATCCTATGAACGTCATTGCAGAAGAGTAATAATAAAGATTAAAGATTTTAGAACAAAAGAATCTCTTTATTTATGAAAGGAATATGTAGAAGAAGTTAAAAATATGAATAGGATCATAAAGTTAGGACGAAAAATACTACGCAGATCATTTTTTCATCGAGTAACTACGGCTACAATTCCGTGCCTCTGTGCTTATTGCAGGATGTGTTAGACAATGGATTGAGGAGACATTTAAGCTTGTGAATAGGAAAAAAAAAACAGATTTTATTTAGTCGTTTATTAGACCCTTTAATGTATCAGAAATTGCACGAGCACAACCATGGCTCTTCCTCATAATTCTGGCCTAATCTGCTATGTGTTTGGACTTTGGTGATAGAATTAGGGGACACTTAAGCTAATTGTTTATAGGCAAACAAAATTCAGATTTTATTCAGTCCTTTGTTGGAGGCTTTAATGGTCGTTAGTATTTCGTCAAGTAGTATTATGGGCTCTTCAAATACACCAACTCTTTATGGAAATTTGACGGGAGGTCTTAAGAATCTAGGCAGAATTTTAGATGTTGACTTGAAAATAATGTATCAGAAATTGCGAGAACACAACTATGGTACTAACGACGTACACATTATAATTACCGGCCATTCTATAGAAATTACATTCGTAAATTACGACAGTAATATAACATGAGAAAAACAAAGGCAACAGAGAAGCATAACAAAGTAAGGGCATAAAAGTTCAAAGTCAATTTTATAATAGTGAACTTATAACTCGACTTCGATAGAGATAGATATGGCCAAGGATTTAATGGGAAAATAGATGTAGGGGTAGCAGAAATGCCAAATATTTGACCACTAATTACAACTGTGAAAAACTATGAGAAGAAGATGACAGTTGATGAAGGAGACATAAGAGGCCAAACTTGTTGTGCTAACAGAAGATCAAAGAGTGAGAGGAAAGTGTGCCATACGGATTCGGATATCGGGGATGATTGTTAGAGGCCATCTTCAACAGGCGTCTACAGCAAGAGGACCGTTTAGAAGGCAAGGGACTCTTCAAACAGACGTCTGTTAGGGAATAGCAATAGCAAGGGTTTTAACTTTCAGGTTAGGGAGTTCATGCTTTTAATATAATGTGTGTATATATATATATATATATTTTTAATCTTTCCCCCGGGAGCTCCCCTTTACTTCATTGTTTACCATCTCTGAGCAACTCCTCTTGTTTACATGTAATTTTCTCATTTCGGGTACATGTAATATTATAGTGTTATTTACCTATAGTATCATTAAAATCAAATTTACAAAAAATAACGGTTGTTTAATGCCAAAACTACCAAAATAAGGTAAATACAAGTAAGATACAAATTTACCTTAACTGCAATCCCTCTAATAATGCAGTATTTTAAGGGATGCGTTGTTACAATTTTCCTTCTTTTGCAAATAATATCTTCCTTCTCATAAAACACTTCACTGTGCAAGAACGTATTTCCAACAAACTTTGTAATAACTTGTATTTAATATACACAAAATATAGTAAAAATAGAAAACGCATCTATAAATACTCTGCTATAAAAAAAATGAACATACAATTGGTAAAAAAAAATATCAGTAGAAGAAAATATAAATCATACAATTTCAAATACTCCAAAAACGAGATATAAAAACTTGTATCTGTAGCTACAACATAAAATACAGTAAAAATAGAAAATAAAAATATATATTGTATTCTAATGCCAAAGAAATGAACCTATTATCTGCACATACAAAAACAATATAGTAAAAATACAAAATCAAAGGTAAATATATTGTAATGTGAAAAATACTTACCATGTTATCAGTATATACAACAAAAATACATTTTAATGGAATTAACATACAATAAGAATGATGTAATTGAAATTAAAAAATTAAAAACCTTCGTGAAATGAAAAAAATAAATCAAAATACAATGATAATAGAAACACACTCTTGTTATATACAGTAAAAATACAAAATCAAAGCTAGATATACAACACAAATACATTATAATGGAATTAACATACAATAAGAATGATATAACTAAATGAAAAAAAAAAAAACCTTTGTAAAATAAAAAGAATTAAAAGCCTTCGTGTGTATAACGTAATTAACGGGCATTTACACAAGGTAAATAAAATAAAATATTTATGTAAATACATTTACCACGTAATTAGGCTAAAAGGGGGAGAGATGGGAGAAAATTGAATTTTTGGTACAATTGGTAACTTATTGGTAATATTAGTAAATGTTTAATATTTTAGGTAACAGTAGTAATATTGTTCTTTAAGTAGTGTGCCCATGTAATTTTCTCAATAAATAATTCTCAGGATCATGCAATTATTTTAAACTTCCCTTGCCTGCTACTAATGTTCAAGTGTGTTCTTGAAAAACTCAAACTTTTACCTCTTTTTTCCCTGGAATTTCTAAGTTTTCTGGATAGACTTTCCCTCCCTCCAATTCATTGCAGGGTCCAGAGCTTCAAATGCTTTAGGAACGAACTTCAGACGCAGGCGATAGAGACAAAATTGGTACTCTGGCTCCGAAAATTGTGGTTCAGCCATTATCCAGTTCAATTCTGCCGCCGCCACCTCCTAGGATGATGCTGTTACACCCCGTATCTTACAACAAAGGTTAGACTCGTATCGTTAGAGTTTTAGCAAAAAAATTGAAGGTTTAAACGTTTTGCGAAAGTGGCCGAGGGGCCTACTTCGGGCAACCCTTGATTAGTGAGAATTTGGAATGGTTCCTTAATGAAAGTTGTAGTATGTGGAAATACCTTTCCATCCATATACAGATTAGGCCAAACGGAGATCGGAGCAAAAAGTTATGGGCATCACAAAAACGCTCAAAGCAGCAGGCCTTGCGCGTTGGCCACACGTCAATGTAACACTCCGTAAATTCAGAATAGGTGTGGTTGTGTTAAATGAGTATTAATGTGGCAGTTCAAACATGTGAAGTACTATCGGGATGAGTTTGGGTGAAAATAGTTGTTATGAAATCAAGACGAATAATGAGGTGCTTAAGATTCGCTAGAATCGACTAAGTTTGAGGTAGGTCCATCTTCCAGCTTGATTTTGTGAAAATTCATTGGGAATTTGAAAAACGTAAAACTTTAAAGTTGTAGCCCTTTGAAATACCTTTCCAATGGTAGGTCGCCCAGCCCAAACGGAGCTCTGTGCTAGGAATTATGGCCATTTTACCGAGACGCTGTCAATACCATCGAAAAACCTAAGATTTTGACTAAGTGTGAAATGAGCAGGGCGAGTGCCATAGCACTGGCGCAACGAGTGCCATAGTGAGTGGTGAGCTCGCCGGGGTACTTCACCCCAGGCCTATAAATGCGACCCTTAGACGATTTTATGTCATTTTTTATATTCCAACTTCGTTCTAAAGCCCTAAGCAGCCATTTTCCTCTCTCCTCATCCTCCCACGTCAAGGTAAGATTGCTCTAACGATTCCACAGTAATTCTAACATGAATTCATGATTAGTAACATGATTCTTCAACCAAAACATAGGATTTCCAAGGTAAATCCTTCTCAAGCAATTCAAAGCTAGGGTTTTGGTGTTCTTCGTCAGAAAAGCAGTTTAATTCGTTAGATTGGAGCGATTATAGGTGTGTAAGGCTAAATCTCTACGTTTGGGAATGTTAATGATTCTCCCTACGCCACGTTCTTTTACGACTATCATAAATTTGCCTCAGAGTACAGTTATGCCCTAGTTTCATGAATAGTTGTAGAACTTCTATTTTCTATGGATATAGTTTCATAATTCGTTCATGGTTATTATTTCGAATATTATGTAATCAGTATAGACTCGTGTATTGACATCACATGAGTCTCAGTCAGTGTATAACCAGTTGATGCTTTACATTCCATAATCAGTTCACTAATACCAGTATTTCAGTGTTATGCTTATCAATATGTCTCTCAGTGTATTATCATGAATTGTGAATGTTGAACAGATAATATCTGTGTATTCTCCGCTGCTTTGTTCTGTTTCCGCTATTTGCAAAGTGTTTCCCTCTCTCAGATGAAGTTTTGATAAGAGTTTGGAGCTTGTAACCATCAAAGAAGTTTCCCAGTCATTGTACGCCTCTAGGAATTTTGTTGCTAGTGATTTAATTCCTTCCAATCCTTTTAGGAGGTCCACATGCCCATCACGTGCCTCTTCTGGTAGTTTAAGTGACTTAATAGGCGGGTTTTTTGAAGTTTGGCCTATTGAAAATTTTGGGCTTTGATCCTGTGTTACTTTCAGAGCAGAGACCCCAGGCCCAATTGACATTTAAAAAGTTTTCCTGGCTTTTTCACGTGCCTTTGCAATTTCACGTGATTTCTCCCCTGTTTTCTACCAGACTGAATAAACAGCCTTCTACCTCTTTACCCTTTGGTTTAAAGCTTTATGATTGCTAGTTAAAGGTTTTTGAATTGCTTTCTTCTCCGGCGACCACCTTTACCAGAGTTTCGGCCCACATTTGCATAGTGTAGCAAAAATGACCATCTTCAATATGCACCTCCTTGGGTATGTTGGTACCGTCACCTCTGATTTTAATCCTCGCCCATTTAAGATGATTACACAATTGTGTTTCCTCTTCCGTCTCTACCCAACCTCTACAATGGTTTCCAATGGCTCTAAAGAATTTCTAGGACTAGAAGTGTAGTTGTAAGCCTACAATTCTGACCCAAGTTGAGCTGGGTCTACTTTCTCTCCCATTACACCTATCATCGGATTCCACCATTGTAGTTTGACTGGAAGATTTTTACAGACCCAGTCCCCTACAATTACTTGCTCTGTCGTAACTCTTGAAGCGAACTCAAAGAGGAAATAACCTTCTCCCATCTCATAAATGTTCAATCCATGTGCTTGTTTCCATAGGCTGTTGGACCATCTCCTGACTTCTTGTAGGGTTGGTGTGACACTAGTTTTGATCTTGAAAAAGCCCACCAAGCTCCCCTTTTAAAACTTCATTCTGTGATGTTGAAAAATCATTAATGCATGTTCTTCCCCACCCCACCCCCCACCCCCACCCCATTTAATGTGCATTTTGCAACTGTCTCCTTGTCCTCCCTATTTGCCCATTTAATGCTCTTAACGGCTTCAGCATAAGGAATTTTATTGTCAACTAGCCTGAATTCCTCTAGCTTGCCCTCATTCGTGTGACTATTAATGAATCTACCAACTTTCTCTGCGATAAACACCCAACCTTTAGTTAAACGTCAGTTTAGGAATAATTATAACCGATCTCCTTCTATATTTGGTAAAATTTATGGCGCCAAACACTTCTGAGAAGTTATCTTTCTTCTTGCATCTTTTCACCAGATTCCCCCTCGTCTTAGAAGCTTCTCGCAAGATCTGAATGATCCATTCCATTGTCTTCTTGTTGAAGGATGTTCTCGTGATAGAGTTTCTGCTTCTTTCAGTCCACACACACTCAGGAGCATCATGTCTATTGGTGATATTTATATTGCTTCTTGGTGTCTCTGGAGACTCTAGTATAAGCTCTCAAAGGATGAAATATTACCTTCTCTATTGCCCTGTCATCCCAAAAAGTAAAAAAGAGGGAAAAAGTTAATCTCAAAACACCTTGCTGGTATAATAGCATACAAATATAGCAAATAAGAAGCCATCTGTTATCTTTATTAGAATAATTCTAAGTGGATTCTAGCAAAAAATAATACTTGAAGTGAATTGTTCTCCTTCGTCAGTGTTGATTGCTTTATATTCATAAGAAAGCCTCGTGCACTGATAAGTTCAAATCCACTCCTCAAAGAGAAAGTGTACACGGTCGTCGCAATATAATTTACCCATGAGTCGGGGTCGAATCCCACAAAGAACAATATAAAGGCGATTAAGAAAGTAAAGTATTTATCACCAACTAAGCTAAGTCAAACACTTTTTCAATATTTGGTTTTTCGATTTAAAAATTAATAAAGATAAAACTAACCTAGAAAACAAGTAAACTGATCAATGGTAACAAGCATGGATACAAGAGAAATTACTCTCAAGTAACGATCCAATGTATTTTATGAGTTTACAACTAAGAGCGAGTTTATGTTAATAGATAATGGTCTTTAAAATCTCATTGAAAGTCTTCCCACCAAATCAATGAATTTCACTCTAAACTTTTTCAAGGTTTAGAGTGTGATATTAAGCACTGTCAATTGAATCTCAAGTTAACTTTTCTATTCCTAACTCAAGTTATTAGATGAGGTTTAAAGCCCCAAATCCTTGTTAATTAATCTTTCCCAGCCTCAATTTTCCTCTTCCGAGCTCAAATCGAAGTAAATGGGCGAGTCCTAGGGTTAGCTAAACCCTTAAGAAACATTAAGGAACAAGATTAATTAAAGAAACTAAAACCCACTTCATTAGAAATAAAAATCATTCAATACATAAGCATAACAAGAGTTCTAATCCAAACTTTAACAATGTATACTTCTATAAATAAGTTTCAAGTGATGGAATAAAATGTTACACACTTAGATAGTCAATACATAGCAAGAAAAAGAAGAAATGAGTAAAGAATTAAGAAAAAATTGAGAGCAAAATGCTAAGAGAGGAAAAAATATACCAGTTTCGAAAGGTTTGGTTTGAAAATCAAGTTGGAGTTGGAGTCTCTCGTTCGCGGTTTCGAGTTTGTGGAACTGAAAGTTAGCTATTGTTTTGATTAAGCACCGGGTGTCCGGGTCTCTTTGAGCCCCGACTAATCCCGGGGGTGCACAGGCCCTCGGCAAGGAGTTTCCCGCAAGTGCACCACGGGTAATTCAGGGTTTTACCCCAGTCCAATGGCCCTCAGAAATTGTTTGCACCCAGTGGGTTTCGAACTTGAGACCTTGAAAGGGAGCACCCCAAGGCTCAAGCCAATTACCACCAGGCTGTTAGCTTTGGAAATCTATACATTGTAGCAATTTTCTTATCGTGAATTAATCTTCGCAAAAAGGTAACACCCAATATTCTTTGTATAGTTTAATGTCATGATTATATGAAGACCCATATTTAAGTTATTTAGCTGTTATATACTTTAGAACGTTCATTATAACTTTAATTCCATAAAAATATTATCCTTTGTTTGTGGGAAAAAAACATCATTTAAATGACAATGTTTCTGTATCATTAGATTCCTGGTCGTGTTCTATTTTGGTTTTTCTCTTCGTGAATCATACTACATCAAAAGAGGCTTTTAGTGGCAATATATTTTCCTTTTAGCGGCAATAGTTATTGCCACAAAAACATTTACCAGCAATTGCAATTGGTTAATGTCATTAGATCCAAGGTCGCTAAAGCCTTTAGTGGCATTTTTTGTTAGGGCTAAAGTTTGGTATTGCTGGTAATAATTGATTCTAGAATATAATTAGCGACAATTAAGTTATTGCCGCAAATTAATTGCTGCTAAAAGCATATTTTGTTGTAGTGATAGTGTGCGGAAATAGAATTAATTAAACCACAAAATTGTAACTTTTATTTTAAGCAAGTACTATTTAATTATGTGAATTTGTTTCACCCACAAAACGTGATTTGGTGTATATTGTATTATACCCATCTATGAAACAGTAACTGACAAATGCTAAAAATTATAAAAATTAGCCTTCCACTAACATAAACAATGTTATAGCTCATCCAGATAATTAGTTTAATCTGTAGAACACCCAAAAGAAAAAGGAGATAGTAAAAGTTCCAATAATTATATAAGAACAAAAAAAAAAAAAAAACCTTTGAAATAATTGAAAGGCTTTTCATTGCCTGATACTCCCTTCGTTGCCTTGTAAATGGTATTAAATATTTGCTCCCTGGTATAAATTTTATGAAAAAGTATACTCATATAAAATTCTTATCATCATGCTTATAATAGCGGGTCCTACTTTAAATTTGTATTAGGTGAATGCTTGCTGCATATGATGTTAGTAATTGTTAGTATTTGATTATATAATTGTTATGTATGTGTCAAAGCATATGTTTATTTTAATTGCTATGTATTGTGTAAGTAACAAAAATCCATTAGGCATTCTCGGCTCTCTTTTTACTTATGAGATTTTAAATCGGTATCTTCGCTTTGAGCTGTACATTTCAATGAAAATCATATCCTTGTGTGAATATGTTATATATATGTGTTTCATTTTAAGATGAAAGATGTAAGTATTAGCAGTAAGTATCCAATGATTGTTAGTAGCATATTTGATATGGGTTTACACTCATGGTTCTATCTTGTTTTAATATCTCCAAGTTATTTGTAAATATGTTCATTTTTCAAGTTTTGCACGTGAATGATTTTACTTTGAGCTGAAGGCATACCGGTGATTTGTTTTTTAATTGAGATGTAAATGAGATCATTTCTGCTAAGGCGTAAAAGTTTATAGTTAATTAATTTAAGTGGTAATTCTCTTAATGGTTTATTTTAAGACCCAGTTAAACAAATTGGAGATGACTGAGATGAGATGCAAATCTATATCAAATCTCGTAGCCAAGTAAAAAGAAAAGAGTGGTAAAAACATTTGTAAGACAGCGAGATGGATTGCCAATTTATTTCAAACTTGTTGCCCAAAGAGAAGAAAATTAGTCGACAAAGAATGAGTTTGGGTTTGGGTTAAGCTAGATGCTAATTAATTTGAGAAATAATCAATGATAAAATCGGAAGGCTGCTACCGATAAATCTTTTAAATAAAATTCAATTATCATATCCAAAGCCGGATTAACTATGGTGGATAGACTTTGAGAACGTTAGATGTTTATTTAGGCATGGGAAGCGAGAATGATCCATAAAGGCCTCAAAAGGCGCGAGATAAAAAAAAAATATCAAAAATCGTGGTAAGGTTGGAAAGCGCTGCTACTAGTGGTGTACAAAGTAAATCGACAAACCGATAAATCGAGTCAAACTGAGAAAAAAAACCCGACTAGTGGTTTGGTTTGACTTGGTTTGGTGATGGAAAAAAAATCCGACCATAATTGGTTTGGTTTGGTTTAGCTAAAAAAAGTCAAGCCGAACCAAACTAACCCGACATTGCATTTATTCAATTTTTAAAATATTTTATACATAAATATATTTATTTATAATGTAATTTATAAATATTTCTTAAATTTTTTCATAGTTTTTTGTCTATTATTATATTATTTCAAGCTTGAACTTAGAATTTTGAATGTCAAGAAATTTTATATCTCATGAATGTTAGTAACTCAAAGAAAGTCCAAACCAAAACCAACTCAACACTAATGCTAACAAAAAAAATTCAATTCTACGACAAGGAATGACAATAATGTTGGATATTTATTCTTTAGTTTTACGTAATTGGTCTAGAGAGTGAAAATACATAACTTAATTTTTTTCTTTGTCATGTAATTAATACTTATTAGTTGTACTTATTTTAGCATGACTTAGTATTTTTAGATTATGGTCATTTTTTTATGGCTTATTAATTAGCAATATTTATTTTAATCGGTTTTATTATCTTTTTTGTTGAATATTTTAATACAATGTCATCACTCATCTTACATTTTGTGTTATTTTCTTAAGAAACACATTAATTATATAGTTATATCTTACTAGGACTAAAGAAATATTTGAAGTAAAAGTTATTTGTTTTGGATGTAGACTTTTCCGGGAAAAAAACCCGAGAAAACCCGAGATTGAAAAACCAGAAGTTTATTGGTTTGGTTTGGTGTGTAAATTTAAAAACCCGACGCAATTGATTTGGTTTGGTATTTAAAAATACGAACCAACCCGGTCTATGTACACCCCTAGCTGCTACCAGTACACCACACATTAATAAAAATGAGATAGTTTTTAATAATTTTAAAACAAATCAAAGAGGTCGGAAATAAGTACTCTTGGATGTTTAGCAGCAGACTTTTCCTTGCCACCCTTATTAACACTTGAGGCAGGTTTTCCCATAAAATGGAGATGAAAAAAATTAAGCAAGCATGGACATCAGAGGAAACAAATATTTGGTTCAAGTAAGAATAAAATGATCGGGAACAATGCACATTCTTAAAAGTCCCTGCACTTGTCTGCATGTCGTTCGTTTAATTTGTTTAGATTTATATTCCAAAGGAAAAGTGATAACCCATTCTCTGCTACTCAGGCTATGTTATCCTTCTCCAAGACCACATTTATCACGATGAGGAACAACAAAAAGTAATAAAACCTTAACTTTAGAGACTAATTAACATAAGTTTCTGTTAGATATATTTGATAGGAGGGTTACTTGATTCCAGACAAAAAATTATCATGCAATTCGAAGAAGCAGCTTTAAGTTCTATTGAATGTTTTTGTCTCCTAGTGATTTCTATAGTGGTGCGCTGCAGCAGCATAAAAACAAATTTCAGAGGAACATAATCTAAGAGGAAAACTCTTCGCTGGATAAGGAAGTGCGTCACTATGATTGACCTTCATACACTGCTTAAACTACCTTCAAAAGCACTACAAAATACTTAAACTTCCTTCTACAACAATATATCCAGTGTAATTTCACAAGTAGGGTCTGGGGAGGATACAGTGTACGCAGATCTTACCTCTATCTTGCGAGGTAGAGAGGTCAGAACAATTCACCATTGACTTTAATTCTTTGTGAAATGCGAATAAAATTTGAACAAATAAAGCACAAAAAAATAATGCAAGTTGATGTTTTCAATACTTGAAACTAAAGACAGGTATACTATGAACTTACCATATGAGTAACTATCACCATGTTGGATGTTCCTAAGGTCATAATCATTAATCAGCTGCATGTAAGGTAATTTGATAAATGAAATGACTAAGATATGGAAGAAATCACTATCTCCTCTGATCACCTAAGCAGCTTCCAAGACTACAAATTAAATATGCAGCAGAATACAGGGGTAGAAAAAGAAAATGATTGAAGTACCAAAAAGATAGTGCATGTAACAAAATCCGCCAAAGAAGCGGCCACAACAACATGGGAGAAGATAAAACAACCACAAAAAGCACTCGAAATACACCACATCAACATGTGAATCTAAGTAGCCAAACTATCGAGAAAATAAATTGTCACCAAAGTGAAAAAGAGATAATTCTCAATAACAAAGATTGTTATGCTATTTCTGTATATTTTTTTTTCTTTTTTTTTCCTTATAGTAGATTCCAAAAGAATCATATTAAGATGCAAAATAGAAGAGTTAAACCTTGTGTTGAGCTTCACTCAGATGTACAATCTTACCTTGCTTTTCTTTTGAGTCTTCAATTCTCTAAAACATCGGCCCTGCAAAGATTCCTCAAATCACCATCACATACACTAAACTGCTGCTGGTGATGCATTCTCCCAACATCTTTCTTCAAAATGCCTGAACAAAAAACAATACAAACACACAACCCATTAGCAAAAATTTGAAAAATACCCCTTAAAAATTGAATCTTCAACAAATTGTAAAACAAGAAAACTAACTTGCTGAACTCGAAATGAGAGAGAAACCCAAGAGTTAAATTATCAAAAAATGAACTCGGAATCTTCAAAATTTCTAACAAAAACAACACAAACAGTTAACCCATTACCAAAAATTATGAAAATAACCCATAAAAATTGAATCTTGAACGACTGTAAAATAGAAAACTAACTTGTTGAACTTGAAATGACAGAATTAATGAAACTCTGAAGAGTCCTATAGTATGTAAGACGAATACTGAGCTCCATCTGATATATCAACAAAATGTATGGAGACTACTTGCCTTCGTCTGTTGCCTACTCCGGCTTCTCTCTCGCTCATCACTTGGCTGTATTTGTTTTTATGTTTTTTTTTTCTTAAAGACGGGTGGTTAATTATTGGGATTTGGGTAAAAGAACTTTTAGGGAGACAATTTTGAAACTGATGAAAAACTCATACACATTGTGGAGAAACTAAAGGAATAGAATTAGAGCACGTCGCACTTCCCTTTTAAAAAGATACATAAAAAAATTGTGCCACTTGTCAACATTTTGAACTCAAAAAAACTGAAGAATACTATATCAACCACCATTGATGTGGAACGATATTCCTCTTTTCTAAAATACAAATTAATTAACCACTATAAATTCAAGGGGAAGTTTAATAAATATACAATTTGCTCACTTACATTGCAAAAAAATAGTTTAAAACTTACATTGCAAAGCTTTAACCCAAAAACCACTTTTATATAGTACTATCTACTTATATACAAAAGACAAGTACATTATGTATATAGGTGTTTGAAGGTGTATACATATATTTACGCCTATATACATAACCACCCATATACAATAGTATTATAAAATATTATAACTCATATACCCATATACATCCATATACAATACTATAACTCATATATCCATATACACCCGTATACCCATATACACCCATATACAATATTATAACCCATATATCCATATACACCTGTATACCCATATACACCCGTATACCCATATACACCCATATACTTATACCCATATACAATATTATAACCCATATATCCATATACACCCGTATACCCATATACACCCATATACAATATTATACACTATTATACAAAAACTAACTTCGTCTTCTTCCTTGAAGCCAAGCACCAAATCCATCCGAAATGCCTCAAAAGCTACACCATATCACCCTAAATTTCAAATTTAGGTTCCTCAATACGTATCCAATCTTTTACAACAATACCCACTTAAAATGGAGCTTATTTATGGAAACCCGATTTCAAACTTTGAAGCTTCGAGCTTCAACAATGATCGCTTATGGAGTTTCTGCTTCTTGTTCATGTTAAATCAATGGATAATCACATTTTTAGCTTCAAACAACAGATTCTATTCAAAAAATTCAAAGTCCTCAAATCAAATTAAAGAAAACTTCGAACTCTATAAATGTCAAAATTGAGCTTTGTCATGTACTTGGCTTGTATTTGAAAAAATAAATTACTCCAAGTATTGTTGCTAATATTTGTGTATTTCATTAGAAAGTAATTATTGAAATTAAATTGTATCTCTAATTATAAACTTTGATGTTGTGAATTATAATTATTGTACGTTGCCCACATTATATATAAAAAATAATGATCGAGTTAATAGTTGAATGCAGTAAGAGAGAAATATAGATTAGTTCTTCAATGCTCTGCACTGGCTCATCCATTTTAATATTGGAATTTGAATTTTACGTTAATTAGCACTAATAGCTTAAAAAGATAGTAATTTGTGTGGTGGAAGAAGAGATAGGGAGAACGAGGGAGTGGCTGGAGAGAGAGGGAAAGGAGGAGAGGGGAGCGGGTCATTTTTTGTAAGATTTAAAAAATGGGTCAATTTTGGTAGCATTGTTGCCCTAATTAACATAGGATGTAATTATCTATAAATTGAATAATTGTCAAAATTTGTATTTAAAAAGTGGCAAAATTAAAGTATCAAAAAGAACCTTTTTTTAAAAAAGAAATAGTATAACTTAAAGGCCAACAATAACTAATTAACTAATTTCTTTGCTAAAACTATCCTCATTTTAATAATATATGGATATGGATATAGATAGATATAGATATAGATATAGATGCTGCTTTTGGGATGCTATTTAAGCTAAGTACTCTAAAATATATTTTATCAAAGAATATTTACAGATATTTAACTAAATCGATCTAACGTGAAAATTTTAACCCAAATATCAAATACTTGTGTAATCTACAAATATTTCATAAAAAATATATTTTGACTAAACCAATCTAACATGAGAATTCTAGCATAAATTTCAAAAATCTTACACGTTAAGTTTTCTATATATACTATATTCTTATTAATATGTAATTCTATCCCAATTATTACTATTTATTTGCTAATTTATATATTTTTATTGAAGTATAAAATAAAAAAGTGCCTAATGAAAGTTCATCAAAAAGTTCTAATGTCCAATATGGAGTAATGCCAATGTTAACTTGTAATATTAATAATAATGAAAGCAAACATCAAGAAATAGAACAAACGTTGGAGGAGGACAATCCTCATATAGTCCAAGAGGCCAAGAAAGGCACCTACAAATGGAAAAAAAAAATATTAGAAGCCTTGTTAACAATCACTTAGTGTTCATGTGAGACTCGAGTTATTTCGATCTTGTTACTTCTGGTAAAAAACAGGTTGACAAAAACTTATACTTATGGTGAAAATCTACATTAGTTGGGAAAAAGTTCGAATTCCTAGTTATTGGGGTTTACGGAGATTCGGAAAAAGGTCTAAATTTAAGGCCAATTCATGATTTATTAACTAACAATGGTCCATGGATTATGTTGGGGGACTTCAACCTAACATTATCTAAGGAGCGAACTTTCCAATCTCCCAGTGAAGACAAAGTTGAACTATCCAATCTCGTAAAAATTTTGGGTGAACCTTACGTTGAAGAAGCAAAAGCCGATCCGGGTGATCTCACATTTAGGGATAAACATAAATTAGAAAGGTTGTCCAAGCTAGATAGAATTATTTAAAATGAAAAATTTATGGAGTTGTTTAGAATCCGTAAGCCATCCATCCTAGGAACCACTAAATCTCATTTGCCCATTTCCATATAATTTAAAAAGAAAACTTAAGTCAATATTGTAACTTTTGTGTGTTTTACCTACTAATGAAAAATATTATTATATATAATTCTTGACCTAGTTTTCATTAACTGCAAATTGATTCTTGTGCCTCTCATAACTTTGTCATGTTATTTTGCCTGCTTTCCCAACCAAAAGCAATTATTTCCTTTCATCAAACCCAAATCACATAACTTCAAGCTTCTCGGGCTCCAATAAATTCCCTTATCAGGTACCTTTGCAAAAATTTTTTGTAAACCTCTCATACAGGCAAGTATGCTTGTATAAACTTTGCAATGTTCTTGAATCTTTTATTTTAGGAGCCGTTTGCATAGCAAATAGAAACAAAAAAACTTATGTTAAAAGAAGTTTGTGGAGAAAGAAATGTGTATTTGTTATTTGTTTGAAGATTTCTGCATTACTGGAATCCGAAACCTTTTACATAAAACCGCTTTAGAAAAACTGTTTTCACAAAAGCTTCCTTGATAAACTTAAACTTCGGATTTGTCACTGCAAGATTTCAATAATTTTCCACCAACAAATGCAACCTTTGTTATTGTAAATTATTGTTTATGTAATTTCAGTTTATAGAGTAATGTTGGATGACCCAAAGGAGCCGGCGCTGAAGCAGATATTGAGCCAGATTGGAATAGATATTGGTTCTTGTGCGCCAGGCCACTAATCCGGTTTCTTTGTCCAACGGTGAGTTCCTAAGAGATCTTTTGCTAACTTTTTTTGAAGAATATTTTGTACTAAAGAAATTTGAACAAGAAAGAATGTTCAAGAGTATGGTCTAAAAAAATTTGTATGAAAGAAAAAGTGTTCAAGAGTATGGTCTTTATTGTTTAACTAGAAAAAAATAGCTCTATTGAGAAGAGAATGTTACTTTGATCAGCGAACTGTGTTGGAAAACTGACCTGCTAGAATTTGTTTTGTCTTGGTCTTCTGCGACGACAAAATATTAAAAGCATATTAAATTATATCATCGCGCTATGGTAAATAAGAACTAAGTTTATAAAGATATAAGTGTAATGTGGTTGTTGAGATTGCACTTGATTTAAAGAATGATATCAACATATCGTTTAGAAAATGAAAAAGAGAAGATGACCAAGGAGCTGATTTGGGATTCCATATATGCAAGTTTATAGTGATTATGTATACGGCAAAAACCGATCTCAAGAGTTGGGTGAATTAGGAGCAACACATGTCAAGGACGGCCAGTCAGTGGTGACTCAACCATGATGACACCGGACACAAACCTGTGGTCGGATAAGAAGCAATACAAGATGTGACCGTTACAGAAACTTACAAAAGACCCCAAGATTCCTCCAGCCTTTATTAGGCTTTATTACCCTTTATTACATTTAATCACCTTTCAATTACCTTTATTGCAGCATTAATATGGGTAATTAAGGGGCATGAATTGTGGATCATTATGAAGACCCATTTGGTCGTTTTAGGCATTTTATCCCTTTTTTCCAAAATTACCCTTCGTGTAATTCAATTTCGGAGTTTATGACTTGCGGGGAGGGGGTAGAGCGGTTCCCGAGGCGTCCGTTTGTCTTTTGAGTCATTGGTTCAAGGCAAACTCTTTTTGGAAATCGAAGTGCGCGAGTGAGTTCGTAGCGTGTTTTATGACAAGTTTGCATTTTTGGCTTGTGTCAGTAGGACTCCGAACGAGTTTCGAGTGTTGGATTGGATTTGGTAAAAACCAGATTTTTCTGTTTTTGGTGCAACTGCACCTGCATGCCCGTTTCATCTTGAGAAGGTCCGCAGGTACGAGCTTAAGCAAGGCAGGTAGGGTGTCGCTCCTGCGCTGGTTGGTCTGTTGGCGCATGGCCGCTTCTGCGCACTTTCTTACGCTTCTGCGAAATTTTGGGAGGGTTAGTAGATGCTGCTTCTGCGGATTATTTCCTGCCAATGTGAGGCTGCACCTGCGAGCCTCTGCTCGCTTCTGCGGAAATCGATGAAAACAAAACCCTTTTAATATCTTTTTCCCCAAATTCGAACCCCATTATTTCTAATTCATTTTGAGAGCTAGAGAGCTCGATGTTAGGTATTTTCAAGGGATTCTTCAACCATCATCCTTGGGGTAAATTCCTAATTACTTCCCAAGCTTTAGTTAATAAGTTTCTTTCGTTAATTTGTGGTTAAACTCATGATTTGGGGTGGAAAACTTAGGATTTAAAAACAACTTCTTAAGACTGTGTATTACATGAGATTAAATGCTAAGATTTAGACTTTTTGAATCTATCTTGTGGATTTAGACTTACTAATCTATGGGTAGACTAGTTCTAACAAAATTTCCCCTTTCAATCCGTGATTTAGATGATTTGTTTCTTGGGTTTTGTCACAAATTGGAATCGGTTTAATTAATGAAATTGGAGGCTCAATTGGAGTTAGATTTCCATGAAACTTAGGATTAGGACTATTTAGATAATGGGAAGCATGTTTGTAATTTAAAATTCTAATTTTGCCCTTGTGGACCCGGAGACCCGGAGTCACTTTTTGGGTTATGTTTTTGGGGTTCCGTTAGAAGTATAGTTATATGGGTGTCCATAGATTCATATTCTGACATAGAATGCGTATTTGATAGACTTTGATCATTATGAGGCTCTCTGCAAAGGAAAGGTGTAGGCTTGATTGTTCGTGACTCCCGCTCGGCCTTCGAGGTAGGTTATGGCTTATCCTTTTAGACTCCGATTGGAGAAGCATATGTAGTTTATAAGTATTGATGGGGAAAGCATGATAGGCCTTCGGGCATGGTTGTGGTGATAAATCCACTGGTTTGGTATGAATGTTGTTATGTGGGCTTGTCGTCATGCTTGAATGATATTTATGATCATTGATTGATTTTGTCTTCATCACCTGATATCTCTTTATCTTATGAAAAAGGACAAACAATAAAAATGACTTGAGTTGTGACCAATATTCTTGTCATGCATCTAGTGATTCTACGATTTCTACGATTTGTGATGTTGTTGAATTTGATTCCATGCATGGCATGCTTTGCATATTTCATATTTGATGTTATGATGGTAAAGAGATTGTGATATGGCTGGGTAGGCCGGAAAAGGAACAAAGTCTTGATTTGAGATAGCAGAGTGATTGATAGTCTCCGAGGTCTTTGCCGGAGAGTGAGTGATAGCCTTCGAGGTCTTTGCTGGAGAATGGTTCTCAGCCTCCGAGGTCTTTGTCGGACTGTAGTGAGAGGTACATGGACTTCACGGGTCCCCCATGGCTCATGACTATAAGGCATTTCCCTTAGCGTGTGTGTACGAGAGTGGAGAGATGGACAGAGCATTGCATCACATTGCATTATATTCATTTACTCATTTATAATTGCTTATTTGGTGATTTGCATACTTTATAATTTCTTATTTGGTGATTTGCATACTCATTCTGAACTTTTACTTGAAGTATGATTTTGTGGCTATACTTGAGTGGCTTATCTGCTTTACTTGTTAATCTTTATATCTTACATCTGTTATCTAATCGTGTCGGCCTATGCTGCCTATGAGTACTAGTGGTGTACTCATATTACTCTTACTGCACTTTGTTGAGTGCAGATTTTGATCCAGGTACCAATTCGAGACCTCGTGGCTGATACCGAGGTGGTCTTTTGGGAGACTTCAGGGTGAGCCATTAGATCCATCAGCAACCCTGGACTTCTTCCTATCTTATATTCATATCTTCCATTACTTTCGAGACAATTTCTTGTATTTCAGTATTTCAACTATTGTAATAATCTTTAGAAGCTCTTGTACAAGTCAAGACCAAGTTTTTGGGTTCTAGCTATTAAATACTTCCTCACTTACTTTATATATAAGGCAACAATATTTAGTATAACTTCTGTATTTACTCCCGCGCTCTTTTAAGTAATCAAATGATTTCATGGATGGTTCGCCTACCTGGTGGGGCAGTGTAGGTGCCATCATTATCCACGAAATGGGTCGTGACAAGTTGGTATTAGAGCCCTAGGTTCACCAGTCTCACGAGTACAAGAGCAGTGTTTAGTAGAGTCTTGCGGATTGGTACGTAGACGTCCGTACCCATCCTCGAGAGGTTATACGACATTCAGGAAACTTCCAGTATTTCCCTCCTTTCGTGCTACTTTATTCAAATCGGTACCTAGTTAGTTCAAATTGGTATCTAGCTTCATATTTTATTCTCTTACAGATGGTGAGGACACGTGTGACAGTTGCTTGGGATGAGGTGCCAGTACTTGCTGCTAGGGCCGTGGCATGAGGCAGAGGCTGAGGTAGGGACCGTGGTAGAGGTAAGGGTCGTGGGGCAGCGCAGGCTAGGGGTATAGCACCAGTGGCTGGCCAGACCCGAGCTAAATCATTATCTCCTGAGCCAGAGATAGAGCATGAGGATGAGCCTATGGAGGAGGAAAAGTTGGGACCCGTCCAGGCTCAGTCAGAGGTTATTGCTACACCAGTACTTCAGGATGCTATGACATGCATTTTGAGTCTTCTCGAGGGACTGACCCAAGCGGGCATCTTTCCGACTACTCCAGAAGGGTCTCAGACCAGAGTTGGAGGTCAGACTCTTGACCACTTCCATACTCCAGGGGCACAGCCTACTGTTGTTGTGGCTCCCCGTATCGATAACGTTCTGGCACTTGATTTTACTCCTAGACCTGTTGTTGGTCCGATTATGACTCATGAGGAGCAGGATTTTTTTGGGAGGTTTACCAAGATGAGGCCTCCTTATTTTTATGGTACCCCTAAGGAGGATGCATATGAGTTCGTCATTGATTGTCATGAGAGGATTCACAACTTGCATGGGATTATTAATAGTAGTAGTTTCTAACTTCTCAAGAAAATGAAATATCAAGCAATATGGACTCTACAAGCAGTTCTGCAATCAAAATTAGGAAACTGGCCAACAATGTGAAATACCATTGAAAGACTTAAACCAACCATTAAACAAGTCAGGTGGATCAAACAAGATGTGGATGCATCAAACTAAACTTGGATGGAAGCTATATTAGTAGCAATTGAAGAGTTGGAATAGGTGCAGACATCAGAGATAGTGAAGGAGAGGTC
The DNA here is from genome assembly GCF_019175385.1 of Lycium barbarum. Classification (NCBI taxonomy): domain Eukaryota; kingdom Viridiplantae; phylum Streptophyta; class Magnoliopsida; order Solanales; family Solanaceae; genus Lycium; species Lycium barbarum. The sequence continues at coordinate 69,273,680 of NC_083348.1, read as the reverse complement.
ACAATGACACTATCCATACCTGTTCAATGTAGTAGTAGTAATGTTCAAGCTGAAGCACTTGCTGCTAAACAAGGGACACAATGGTGTATCAGTAAAGGAAACCATAAATTTCATGTGGAACTAGACTCACAAGTCATCTTTAACATGCTCACTAACAAGAAGACAACCAACATGAAGCTGAAGAAGATACTTTCTGACACTATCAATATGGCAAAAGATGCTAAAGTAACTTTATCACATTGTTTGAGGGAAGCAAATCAAGTTGCCGACTTATTTGCAAAATTGCCATCATCTAGCGGATTAGAAACCTTATATGCCTCTTCACAACATCTTCATAGAGAGGTTAAAGGTTTGGTTCAACTAGACAAATGACAATTCCCCTCTATGAGGAGGAGATATGAAAAAAAGTAACTTCTTTGTTAGTTGAATTTTGTACATTCTAGTAAGAAAAGGCATTTTATAGGCTTAGCCCTTTATTCCTTTTCTGAGAGCTTATGTCTTTGTCCCTTCTAAGTGTAACTTTTTGTGCATTAATAGACATGGTAAGGGTCAAGCCTAACCCCCAAATCAAAGATTCGCAGCCTTTGGAGATGGCTTAAAATTAAAAAAAAAAAAAAAAAAAAAAAAAAAACTGTATATGACTGATACATGTTGATTCTGTTGCATTATCATGTTGGAATATCAGAATTTTTAAAGAGAAAATGGTAGTTGTCATATATGGTTACCATGTTTTAATTAGCGTACATATAAATTTAGTGATTTCAAAGGAAGAAAGAATGAGTAATTGAAAAGATTGTCTAACTTGCCAAAATAAAGTACCTTATAATTTGTCTATGATTCTCTCCTTTTCAAGTGATGTTAAATTGAAGCATTCAATAGAAAGCTCCTTATACAAGACAATGATTTGGTCTAACTCTCTGTTTCTTTATGTTTCCTCTTTATACACCCAAAAGTCAGTTTCTTTGCATAGAGAAATGAGGGGTATTTTCTTTCTTTTGTTTCTGTTTTCTGCTTGATTTTTGAAGCTACTAATTTTTTTTTTCCTGTTCTATCTAAAAGGGTCAGAAATACATACTTAGCCAACAACCTGAACTAGAAATTAAAACGGTTTTGGAAGATCTCACCTGTCATTTCGACAAATGGCCACCTTTTTCCAACTTTTTTTTTTTCGTTTCTCAATTTTTTTCTCATACATGTCTGCATTTGGAAAGGTAAACTTTAACCTAACATCCATTAATATTATTAATTTACATGTTATCGCAGTCTTTATGAAAATTGATAAGGGTAATGTCCATTTTCTGTTGGGATGATTAGCCAATTTTGGACCTCTAGTCGAGGATTAATTCGAAACCACATGTAGGATCATCTAAAACTGAAGAAATGGCATCCCTATGCCTAAAAATAAGCTGATGCTCTCCACCATATAGAGATCAATCTGCGTTACTAGGATCACGACAAGCTCATTTGGGAAATCAATGCATATGACCTTTTCACCATATAATCTGCTTGGCATGCTATATGGATTTACAAATACATATGAATGAACCGTGATAAAGAATGCATATGACCATATCAATAACTCAATATGTAATGGAACTCGCTTAACAAAGTCATCACTCATCAAGCATCACCCCTGTGAATGCATACGCTAAAGCTATAAATTCAGTTCGTGTAATTACGGGATCTCATGCTAGAATATCATATAATATTAAAAGTGGGAAGATATTTTTACCCCTTATCTAAACACCACTTCTATAGTATCTTTATACTATCAAATACTAAACTTACCTTCTTATAAATAATAAATAAATCAATTAAATGAAAAATTATTAGCGTGAAGTTCTTGTATCTGGCTAGAGCACTTGCTACAAATTAAAGTCATTAATTAGTTAGTCTATTTACTTTCTCCTTTCATTTCTCAGTAATTATTGCAAAGTTGAAATTTGTGTCTATTCATTGTCAATTAATTATCCGTTTTTCTTATTTTTTGCAAACTATTTGCAAGATTTTTTTTTTTTTTGCAAAAGTTAAGTATGATCATAGTTGAAAAGTTGAAACATGTTGAAAAAAATATCTATATTTTGCTTGACCAGATTTACTACTATACTTTATCAGTAAGTACAAAAATGTAAAAGCAATTCATAGGAAATAAATATTATATAGTAATAAATGCAATTGACTCCTTTGCTTTCATAACCTCCCATTATAATACTTTCTAAATCAAGAATCTGGAAGTACTTAAATGCACTTCAATGAGGTTCATATAATCTATGGTTTTAAGCAAATGAAGAGACTATATTATCAGTTACATATATTTGAATCAACATTAAGTAGGAAGAGCCATCCGAGTCTAATTAAATATGTATGTAAAATTTTGATGTATTGGGTGCTCAGTTTGTTTGCCGGTTGTTCCGAGTATTTGCCACTGAAGTAAGACGTTATGTTTTTGTTTCTACACTAGATAATTACCGTGTATGCATACTAATTAAATTTATCTTTATATCAACATTGTTGTTTTATTCTTCTCATAAGTTGTGATATTCTCCGTGCAATATGTTTACCCCGAATTCGGATAATCAATTAAATTTGTAAATGGGTATAGGATATGTGCTTTGTTCTTGATGTGTGTTAGGTAGAGAAAACAAGTATTTGAGAGCTCCTTAATAAAACGGCTAATGATGATAGTTTGCTAGTGATACGAACGTTTGTGAACAATGTATGATACTTGATGGATGGAATGCAATAATAATAATGACGGGTGGCCTTGGCCGAATCAAATAATGAGAGAGATTGTATATATATGAATTCTTCTACTACAAGTGTTCTTGGAAAATAAAAGGAGCCAACCCCCACAACGGAAGGGGATATGCCATATTTATAGTGGCACTCCCATGGTTCTCACACAATATGAGCTAATAAAATAATAATAATAACAAGGACTGCTCTGCACGGATTTGGTGGGATTAGACTGACGGCGCCGTCTGACACACGCATGGTAGGTAGTTGACCATGACTGGACGTTACTGGCGCGTGACTTGTCTGCAACGGCCACACGGACAAACGGCCACTCGGGCTAACGGCCATGCGGACCAACGGCCATGAAAGCCCGAGTCCTCGGGCTTGGCCGTTTCAACGATGCAGAGGACAGATCAGTCGGTGCCCTTGCTCAGCTTCGGCTCAGGCACTGTTTCGGTCAAGGGCGAATAGCCTCGGGCGCATTATTGTTTCCTCCTCCGGTTCCCGTTCCATCGGTTTGGCTCACATCCGGTTTTTACCGTATACAGATAGCCCCACACTTCCCGGATCTGCGATCTATCGGAGTAACGGGAAGTGGATAATTCCCGAAAACCGGTGGTTCCGGCAGCTCGTCATTGTCTTCTTATTTTGGCGGGAACGGTTGCGTAATGCATCCCCTTTTATCGGCCACATGTCCCGCTCCGGATGGTTCGTCTCTGTCAACCGCCTTTTTCACATCGTTTCAAGTCACTTCGAATTAATGAAGGGACACGTGGTGCCCCTTGATTGGCCGTCCTCAGTAACCGCTCCTCTTCTTTGCCTATATAAGGCCCTTCACCTTCTCATTTTTCCATTTTCACGCATTTGCTCTTCTTCAACTCCATTCCATTTTCTGCACCTTTTCATCTTCACCACACACAATTAACTTCCCATTTGATCTGCTGCTGCTTCATTGATTCATACAGCGTGCAAAAGAACCAATTCTGCTCCCCTTTCTTTTAGTTATTACCAGTCTCTTCATCCTTCCTAAATCCCTCTCTTGGGCCTTCCTTCTTTCTCGTTATCACGATGTCTGAATCCACTTCTCATGATGTTCCACCGGTATCGTCCCCAGGGGCCGAGCCTGCGACTCCGGTTAAATTCGAGCCCACGGCCTCGGATATCATACCGACTAAATTCAACTTTAACAAGGACCTTGAGGTCGAGAAGCCTTCCTCCGTTTCAGACAGGGGATTTGACGTGAGGCGGTATCCCTCATCTATCACCAAGGAGAGGCTCGACATAGTCCGGGCCGATTGCGGGTGGGACACCCGTCCGGTTCGGGTTTTCGCCCCCGAGCCAGATGAATCTGTTACCGACCATCGTGAAGGGTTTTTGTATGTTTATGCATACCCCTTCACTCTCAAACTCGACCCCCCGGTGGACCCGGTCATTCTCGACATGTGTCGGGTTTACGGCATTACATTGGCTCAGATCGTCCCAAACGTTTGGAGGGTCGTAGCGTGTCTCCGGATGTTGGCCAACAACGCCGAGAAGGAGTTCACACTGGCCCATCTGATACGCCTTTACTCCCCGAGGCTGTTCCGGGGAGGTGTAATGAAACTGGCCAAGCGGAGCCGGTATCATTTCTTCTCGAAAATGGATGAAGATTGAGACCGGGGATGGTTGGAGCGATACGTCCGGGTGAAGACCGAGGACATAATTCCAGCCGAGCACATGCCTTTCCCGGAGAAGTGGAATAACAAGCGTAAGCCCGAAGTCTCGAACAATTGCGTTAGTATTGCCTCGTCAAATTTTGATTCTGCTTTCTCCCCATTTCTTTCTTACTTTTGCCAACCAATGGGTACGTTCCTCCGGTCATCCGGAATATGAACGATTGGGTCACCGTGCTCCTCACCCAGCATCCCTACGACGACCGGACATGGGCTCACCTGTCTCGTGGCCGATGGATTGCCCAAAATCACGGTAACCTTCTATTTTTATTCTGCTGCATTCCCCTTTATTCGTTTCGTCCTTTGATCTTTGCTAACATCTTATCTTTTTAGCTTTGCCTAAGGGCTCGGTAGCAACCAGATCGGAGTCGGGGACCGCCCCTCCAGCACCGGCGCCCGAATTCGACACAGCGGGTTCTTCCCGTGTCCTCTCTGATGCTGCAAAAAGAAAACGGCCCTCCGAAAAGGGGCAGACGCCGAAAAGGAAGAAGGCAATGAGTGTTGCTCGTCCTTCGAGGGAAGAGACAGAGCCCGACATCATTGTTCGGAGATTCGGCTCCGTTCCCACCGTGGCTTCAATACCGGAGGAGGCGGTCTCCGTTCCGCCCCTTCCTTCCATCGGCGAAGGCCTCTTGGTTCCTGCTCCACATTCAGGTGCGGAAGAAATACTTTCACCAGCTCCTCTTCGGTCGATTCACTTTGTCGACATTTCATGTGAAACTTTTTCGGAAGACGCTCCCCTGCAAAGAAAAAGGTCCGGGGAAGCGGTTGCTGTTGAAGCCGATAAAAGGACCGCCCCAGTACCGGAGAGCGAAGCCCCCACAGGCGCTCGTCCGTCTCCCGAGCACGAGCCTGCTGCAACTGTGGATCCCTCGGCCTTTGCCGAAATTATTGAGGCTGCTCCAAGTTCATCTACCCCGGCTCTGCGGGTGGATGATTTTGATGATATGTTCTCGAGCACCCCCCCCCCCCCCCGCCGCTACCGGAGAAGTAGCGGGCTTTGGTCATCTCCCTATTTCTCGGGCCACGAGGCCGGCCAACCGGATCTCCGAGTCAGGAGCCAGGGACAGCTTGGTAAACATCTTCCCGGCCCCGAGCGTGGAACCAAGGAGAACCAGATCGGTCGTGGTCACCGTACCCGAGGACTGCAGCTTTCTATCGCGCCCGGTGGGCGTAGCGAGCTATTTGCGGCCCCTTATTTCTGACTCGGACAAGCGCAAAATGACCGGGCTCACTTGGAAGTGCCTCATTAACGAGGGTATGCATGCAAGCAACCGGGTAAGCTCTTCTGTCATCCTTGTACAGTTTATCTATGGATTTTATCCTCACTTCGCCTAAGCCTTCTGACTTGTTTCACCTGTAGAGTGTGGTGTTGGTTAATGAAGCTTTCATCCGTGCCCAACATGAGATAGATGATCTTCGAGGCCAACTGGATGCCCAAGGCCGAGAAACGGAGAAATACCGGCATCTCCTTCAGGAGAAGGAGGAAAAGTTGAATCGGGCGGCCGTGCTGGCCAACCTTCGTCCCGAGCTCGATGCGGCTAAGGAAAAAAACCGGCGTTTGAAGAGTGAGCTGGCCGCTATGACCGACTATAACTGGAGCCTTGAGGCTAAAAATATCGGCCTTAGCCAGGATAAAGCCCAGTTTTCTTCGAGGCTAGATGAGTTGGAGACCACGGTTTCCCGACTCCGGGGGAAGCTGGACTCGGTGAATGCTGATGCAACAACCCTGGCCGAGAGGTGCTTTGTCCGACGAGCGCAGGAGGGTGTTCGAAGAGAAAGCCGAGGAGCGATCTCAGATATGCCAAGGCCTAAGAACCGAGCTCGAGGAGGCGGCTATCACCAACAATGCCCTTAAGGCCGAGCTGGATGCAGCCACTGGTAGGATAAGTGTCCTTGAGAGGGACCGGGCTGATCTGGAAGCAAAACTGGCCAAAACTGAGGCCGACTTGGAAGAAACATGGAGAAGTGTTGAGGCGGCCGAGGCTCATACTGCTATTGTTGCCGAGTATGAGAAGTGGAAGTCTCGGCGGATCACCCTCGAGCAAGCCGAGCATGGTCTCTCGGATCTTCCGGCCCTGATACTCGAGGCCAAGAGGATGGAGGAAGAAGCCAATCGTGCCCTCGGGTCCGAGTCAGACGACTCCGAGCATTCAACCACCTCTAGTCATGTCGGATAGTATGGGGCTTGTGCCTTGCTTTTTGTTTTTGCTTTTTGCCTTTGTAGGACTTTGTTTTTCTTTTGATGTAAGAGACATCCGTTGTATAAATGAAAAGTGCATCTTTCTTGCTTCTTCGTTTGAATGTTTGTTTACTGCTTTTGCTATAACTGTTGATCCGTTCTAGGACCGGTCGACTCATAGCCGTTAATTCATTGTGCCCGCCGGTTTTATCCGATATTTTGGGGCCGGTGGCTTATCAAATTTTGGCTTGGATCATAGTGATCTCGTTTCCTTTGTCGAATTTCGACCAAGGTACCCGGCGTAGGGTATGCGAATGAGGTAGCGTCGATATACGACGGTTATCGACTTGGCAAAGTATATTTAACAGAGAGCTGTTTTCCCAACTTTTGATAACTTGTGTTTGCAAAATGTTTGTACACATGAGAATTTTAACTCTTTCATGCTTAGCCGTAGCAAATGTAAAATGAGACACGATTCATTATGATCATTTGGTCCTTACATCGAAGGCTATGGCCGGTGGCCGGGCCTTAGTTTTGCCGTAGTAAATGTTGAATGGGACACGATTCATTATGATCGTTTGGTCCTTACATCGGGGACTATGGCCGGTGGCCGGGCCTTAGTTTTGTCGTAGCAAATGTTGAGCTTCTCCGTTTGTTTTAATCGGTGTCATCTTTGGTGTGGCATAGTACTCCCCTAGCACTCATCCGATCTCCGAGGTCGGGTGAGTGTTATCATGTCCCCAATCGGAGGATGCGACACCGGGAGTCCGGGTACTTGCCCTTCATATTCGTCAAGTAACACATTGTACTCGTTGCCTCGTTAAAAACCTTGTCGGAAAACCCATTTTGGGACAAAACTGTACTAAGGAAAAGAGTGCAACACGTGTTTTCAGATCTGGGTTCTAATTTTGTCCCACTCTTACCTTCCTGCAAAAAAGAGAAAAGTTAACGAGAGAATACGGAGGGACCATACCTTAGCAGTAGTATCTCTTTAGGTGGGCCACGTTCCAGTTATTACGCAGACGCTACCCGTCAATGGACTCCAATTGATACGACCCTTTGCCCGTTATACCGGTTATCTTGTACGGGCCTTCCCAGTTCGGACCCAGCTTTCCCTCGTTGGGGTTCTTGGTGTGCAAGGCAACTTTCCAAAGTACTAAGTCCCCAACTTGGAAATGCCGAGATTTGGCTCTTCGGTTGTAATATCTTTCCATCCTCTGTTTTTGGGCCGCTATGCGGACCGACGCTCTTTCGCGCAGTTCATCCGCGAGGTCGAGCTTCACGGCTATGGCCTCCCCGATTGACTCTTCGGTGTTATACCTGAAACGGAGGGTCGGTTCGCCAACCTCCACGGGGATGAGGGCTTCGGCTCTGTAAACCAATGAGAACGGGGTTTCCCCCGTGCTCGACTTGGATGTGGTTCTGTAAGCCCACAACACCTCCGGGAGTATCTCCCTCCAATGATGCTTCGATGCTTCAAGTCTCTTCCTCAGATTTTGGATTATTGTTTTGTTCGTTGATTCTGCCTATCCGTTTGCACACGGGTGATACGGGGTTGACACGATTTTCTTGATCTTCAACCCCTCGAGGAAACTGTTGACCTTGCCACCCACGAACCGGGGGCCATTATCACAGGTTATCTCGGAGGGGACGCCGAAACGGCAGATAATGTGATCCCATATGAAGTCGATGACTTCCTTCTCTTATATTTTCTAAGGCCTGCGCTTCAACCCACTTAGAAAAATAGTCAGTCATAAACAAAATGAAACGGGCCTTACCTGGTGCCCGAGGTAACGGACCCACAATGTCCATTCTCCACTTCATGAAAGGCCAAGGTGAGATGACCGAATGCAGCAACTCCCTGGGCTGGTGAATCATCGGAGCATGCTTCTGACACCCGTCACATTTTCGTACAAAACTTTTCATGTCCTCGTCCATCCGGTTCCAGTAATAACCGGCCCTGACAATTTTTCGAACCAAAGCTTCTGCACCGGAGTGGTTGCCGCAGGCTCCCTCGTGTACCTCTCTTATCACGTATTTCGTTTCACCGAGGCCCAAACACTTAGCCAGAGGACCGAGGAAAGAGCGTCGATACAGTTGGCCGTCCACCAAGCAAAAGCGGGCAGCCTTGGTCCGTAGTGATCGTGACTCCTTCGGGTCATTTGGGAGTTTACCCTCACGCAAGTAGTCGATGTACTTGTTGCGCCAGTAACAGGTCAAGCCCATTGTGTATATTTCGGCGTGCCCGATTTCTATGGTCGTGTTTGATAAGCGCACCGTTGCCCCGAGGTTGATTTCCTCGCCCTCGACCGAGGATCCCAAGTTTGCTAATGCATCGGCTTCACTGTTCTGCTCCCTCGGTACGTGCTGCATGGTCCATCCTTTAAATTGATGAAGTACCACCTGGGTTTTTTCGAGGTACCGCTGCATCCGTTCGTCCTTTACTTCGAATACGCCGTTCACTTGGTTCACGACCAAAAGCGAGTCACACTTTGCCTCGATTGTTTCGGCTCCCATGCTCTGAGCCAATTCCAAACCTGCAATCATAGTCTCATACTCGGCTTCATTGTTAGTCAATCTAGCAGTTCTAATGGACTGTCGGATGACCTCCCCGGTAGGGGTCCTAAGGACAATCCCTAGTCCGGAACCTCTAAGATTCGAGGCCCCGTCTGTATGTAGAGGCCAAATGCCCGTGGTCTTTCCCGAGGTCAGCAAAAGTTCCTTCTCGACCTCGGAGACCATGGCCGGGGTAAAGTCTGCCACAAAATCGATCAAGATTTGGGATTTGATGGCCGCCCGAGGCTTGTACTCGATATCGTAACCGCTAATTTCTACAGCCCACTTTGTCAATCTACCGGATAACTCAGGTTTATGCATGATGTTTTTTAAAGGGTAAGTGGTTACTACACATATGGGGTGGCATTGAAAATAAGGTTTGAGCTTTCTGGAAGCGCTTACCAATGTTAATGCCAGTTTTTTCAAAAGGGGATAACGAGTCTCTGTATCCCCCAAAGTTCTACTTACATAATAGATAGGGAATTGCGTACCTAATTCTTCTCGGACCAAAACGCCGCTTACCGCCATTTCGGAGACTGCTAGGTAGAGGAAAAGTGGCTCATCGGTCCTCGGTGTGTGCAGCAACGGGGGGCTGGACAAATACTTCTTCAACTCCCTTAGGGCTTCTTGGCACTCCGGTGTCCAAACAAAGTCGTTCTTCTTTCTGAGCAAAGAGAAGAAACGGTGACTCTTGTCCGAGGACCTCGAAATGAAGCGACTCAGCACCGCTGTCCGCCCGGTGAGCTTCTGTACCCCCTTTATGTTGTTCACGACCTCGATGTCCTCGATGGCCTTGATCTTGTCCGGGTTGATTTCAATTCCCCGGTTTGACACCATGAACCCCAAAAATTTACCAGACCTTACGCCGAAGGCACACTTCTCCGGGTTGAGTTTCATGTTGTATCTGCGGAGTACATCGAAGGTTTCCTGCAAATGCTTTAAATGGTCCTCTGTTTCCAGGGACTTAACAACCATATCGTCAACATAAACTTCCATTGTTTTCCCTATTTGTTCTTCGAACATCCCATTAACTAGGCGTTGGTAAGTTGCACCGGCATTTTTTAATCCGAAAGGCATGACGTTATAACAGTAAGTCCCATAACGGGTGATGAAGGATGTTTTCTCTTGATCCTCCGGGTGCATCCGGATTTGGTTGTACCCGGAGTAAGCATCGAGAAAACTTAACATTTCATGCCCGGCCGTCGCATCGATCATTCTGTCGATGTGAGGCAATGGAAATGAATCCTTCGGGCATGCCTTGTTTAAATCCTTATAATCGACACACATTTGAAATTTATTACCTTTTTTGGGCACCACCACCACGTTAGCAAGCCAATCCGGGTATTTCACCTCCCGGATGGAACCTATATTTAAAAGCTTTGTTACCTCGTCTTTCACGATGGCGTGTTTTGGCTCTGACATGGGCCTTCTTTTTTGCTTGATCGGGGGAAATTTCCAGTCCAAGCAGAGTTTGTGTGACGCTACTTCCGGTGATATACCTGTCATATCTATATGCGACCATGCAAAGCAATTGGCGTTAGCTCGAAGAAACTCAATTAATTTACGCCTGAGCTCCGGGGTGAGCCCCGTGCCCAAGTATACCTTTCTGTCCAGTAAGAACTCGAACAAGATGATCTGCTCCAGCTCCTCCACGGTTGACTTGGTTGCATCCGAGTCATCCGGCATGACAAAGGATCCGGGCATCCCGAAGTCATCCTCTTCATGTACTGGATCCGGTCCAGTATACTTTAGTTGCTATTGGGGGACCTCCCCTCCGGTTGTACCCTTCTCTTCCTGAGCCGGCTTCTCGGGCCGGGGAGCTGCCTCATCTACTGCGAACATTTCCTTTGCTGCGGGCTGCTCGCCCCGGATGGTTTTCACCCCCTCCGGAGTGGGGAATTTCAGCAACTGATGCAGTGTTGAGGGAACTGCCTTCATGCTATATATCCAAGGTCTGCCCAATAACGCATTATATTTCATGTCCCCTTCGATCACATAGAACATTGTTTGCTGAATGGTGCCATCCACGTTCACGGGCAACGAGATCTCTCCCTTCGTGGTTTCACTAGCCATATTGAACCCGCTGAGTACCCGAGCCACCGGTACAATCCTATCGAGCAACCCTAGCTGTCCGACCACTCTCCATCGGATGATGTTGGCTGAGCTACCTGGGTCAACCAAAATACGCTTAACCTTAGTTTTAAAGACAAGTACAGAAATTACCAGTGCATCATTGTGCGGCTGAACGATGCCTTCCGCGTCTTCGTCATCGAAGAAAATAGAGCCCCTGGTCGAATGGTCTCGGATGCGTTTTTCATGAACAATTGAGACCTTGGTCCGTTTCATTACCGGTCCCCGCGGGACGTCAATACCCCCAACTATCATGTTGATTGTATGCTGGTGTTCGATCGGTTCGACCCTTCGATGAGCTTCCCATTCTTTGTAGTTATTTTTGGCTCGCTCGCTCAATAGATCTCGAAGGTGGCCGTTTTTTAATAACCGGGCTACCTCTTCTCTCAACTGGCGGCAATCCTCAGTTTTGTGACCATGGGTTCCGTGATATTCACACACCACGCTCGGATCCCGTTGCCCCGGGTCTGACCTTAGTGGTTTCGTCCATCGCACATTCGGGACGCGGCCGATGGCCGATACAAGGCCCAAGGTATTGACGTTGAAGTTGTACTCCGAAATCTTCGGTGGACCCTTATTGTTGGCGGAACTTCCGGCGTCGCTCCTGAACGAGAGTCCCCGGCTGTTCGACGGGCGCTCGACCCGCTTGCTACCTCGACCCGAGAGGTGGCTCGGGATTTCCCTTGACCTTTCCGACCTGAAATTTGATCTCTCTGAGTGGGAGTACGGTCGAAACCTTTCTTTTGATGATTCGGACTTCATTTCATAACCTTTCTTCGATTTCTCGAAACCTCTATTCACTTTTAACTTTACCGAAGTGAGCTCGAACTGATCATCCTCCACCTGAATCTTCGATTCATACCGATTGTGGACGTCGGCTAATGTCACGGCCTCATATTCCAGCAAATTTTCTTTCAATTTGGCCGAGGCAACTGAACTTAGCATGTTGAGCCCCTTTGTGAAAGCTTGTGCTGCCCATTCTTCTGGCACCGGGAGGGAGTTCCATTCGTTCCCTCTGAAATCGGGTGACAAACTCCCGCAGTAGCTCATCATCCATTTGGGTTATTCGGAAGATATCGGCCTTACGGGCCTGTACCTTTATGGCACCGGCATGCGCCTTTACGAAGGCATCGGCGAGCATTTCGAAAGAGGTGATCAAGTGCTCGGGTAGGTGGTCATACCACGTCAACGCTCCCTACGATAGAGTTTCCCCGAATTTCTTCAGCAACACCGACTCGATCTTATCTTCTTCCATATCATTGCCCTTTATGGCGCAAGTATATGAGGTCACGTGCTCATGCGGGTCCGTTGTGCCGTCATATTTCTGTATGTCGGGCATTTTGAACCTCTTCGGGATCAGTTTCGGGGCCGCACTCGGTGGAAAAGGCCTTTGGATGTACCTTTTCGAATTTGGCCCCTTCAGCAAAGGTGGAGCCCCCGGTATCTGGTCCACCCGAGAATTGTATGTCTCGACCCTCTTTTCGGTTGAATCTACCCGTTTCGCCAAAGTTTCGAGCATCTTTAGAACCTCGGTCGAGGAGCCGGCTCCGGAGCCGTTGCTCTCAACCATCCGTACCTCGTTTCTTCCGGTTTCGGCAGCACCCTTTTCCTTTTCCGGCCCTGCTTCACCCTTTCCGCTCTGCAGTTGGGCAATTGCTAATCCTTGCTCGGCGATTTCCGCCCTCTGTTCCTGCAACATTTCAAAAATTAAACGTAAGTTAATGCCGTCGTTTGGTGCGTTCGGTTCTCTCCGGCCCCGATCCCGGGACAATGTAACGGAATTGTGAGTATTTAGTGGATCAGTGGCCGGTAGGGCGGAATTTTCTTGATCCACGGTATTTTGCCGGTTGAGCCCCTCCCTCGAATCAACGGGGTTCGGGTCAGCGGGGTTTGGCAATGCCCGTAGTCCGCTCCCTTCGTTTTCCGCCACAATCTCGGTGTTATTGACATGACCGGATTGTTCGACGTCGGCCATTTAGTCCATTTTCGCAGAGATGGGCAGGGACGCTTTTAATTTTGATGAATATGATATAAATCAAGACCAAAGACCACTATTATCCTAGCCCCACGGTGGGCGCCAAACTGTTTACCCCGAATTCAGATAATCAATTAAATTTGTAAATGGGTATAGGATATGTGCTTTGTTCTTGATGTGTGTTAGGTAGAGAAAACAAGTATTTGAGAGCTCCTTAATAAAACGGCTAATGATGATAGTTTGCTAGTGATACGAACGTTTGTGAACAATGTATGATACTTGATGGATGGAATGCAATAATAATAATGACGGGTGGCCTTGGACGAATCAAATAATGAGAGAGATTGTATATATATGAATTCTTCTACTACAAGTGTTCTTGGAAAATAAAAGGAGCCAACCCCCACAATGGAAGGGGATATGCCCTATTTATAGTGGCACTCCCATGATTCTCACACAATATGAGCTAATAAAATAATAATAACAAGGACTGCTCTGCACGAATTTGGTGGGATTAGACTGACGGCGCCGTCTGACACACGCATGGTAGGTAGTTGACCATGACTGGACGTTACTGGCGCGTGACTCGTCTGCAACGGCCACATGGACAAACGGCCACTCGGGCTAACGGCCATGCGGACCAACGGCCATGAAAGCCCGAGTCCTCGGGCTTGGCCGTTTCAACGATGCAAAGGACAGATCAGTCGGTGCCCTTGCTCAGCTTCGGCTCAGGCACTATTTCGGTCAAGGGCGAATAGCCTCGGGCGCATTATTGTTTCCTCCTCCGGTTCCCGTTCCACCGGTTTGGCTCACATCCGGTTTTTACCGTATACACAATATGCTTGTCTAGAATTGCATTTCAGTTTATTTTTACAATTTTGGTTTCAAATTCCTATATGATGGGATGGGTGTATTATTATATCAGACAATTGATATCATGTTTGAGCTAATCGGAGCTTCAAAGAGTGGTAAGAAATCTCTCTCATTAGAGCCCTTCTCTCTTGAGAATACGTCATACAACTAACATAAATTGTTTATCATGGAAGGTATCATCCTTGAGTTACAACAAATGGTATCAATATGAAAAGTAATTTAGACAACTTACTTAGTAGTTACTCTCTCATCCTTTTGAGTAGGAAAAGTAATTGATGATCTCTATAACGCAAAGATAAATGCAAAACACGACACTAAAATGGTCAATCGAGAATTCTGTTCTTTAAAATCTACAAGAAATTCAGTACACATCTGATTTTCTTTTCTTGTTTTTTTATAAAGACATTATGTCTTACGATTATAATTATTTTTTATTTTAAATTTTAATATTCTAAATTGTATATATATGTTTCATCTTGTAGCTACTTCATCATATGTAGCTTGCGCAGTTGCAACTTTGTCTCCTGAGTGCAAGGAATGAGATGTAGATTTTAAGTTTAAAATGCATCTTGAGATGTCCTTTTGGAAATTTTGTTGCATAGACCATTCATGACCATTAATGTATTTCTCTCTTTCAAGCTATCTACTTCTTTCTGTTTATTATCGTTTTTTCCTCTTGTATATTTTTGAAGTTTAAGGATTTCTAAATGATATTCCCTCATGTTTTCTTGATACCATATGATTATGAGAAGAGTTACTTTTTCAATATAATCTATTTGTAGGTAATTAAAAATAGCGCATGCTGAAAGAAATTAAACCGCAAAGTTATAATTAGATGTATATTGATCGTGGAGACTTTTAAAGATATTATTTGTGCCAATGTATGGACTCTTGCTTACTATATTGTACTGATAAAAGTGTTCTTCTCTACATTCCTACACTTTTAAAAGTTTATTTACATTCAGTTGAAAGCAATTTCCAGTATCTCTGTGCTTTACTTTGACAATAAATATCAAAAGATATAAGTTTATGTACTATTTTTTTTACAAGATATATACTTATTAGCATGGGACACAAATGCAACGCATGTACCCAGAAATTAATATATAAAAAGCTATAAATTCAGTTTACTAGAGCATTAACCAAAAAAAAAAAAGCACTCTTCCATATATACAAGTAGACAGAATTACATTTAGGTAAATACAAACCCATACAAGTACACCATCTTGAGACAAACCAAACATAAGAAAAATATAAGAGGTTACATCATAGATTTTTCTTTTCTTTTTTTTCGTTTTGGGGGTTTTCTTTTTTCTTATTGTACAACAGACAAGCCAATCAATTCAACAAAATAAAGCTAATGATCATGATCACTTATTTCTTCGCTCAACTTCAACGACAAACTCAAGCGAAACAAACAAACAAAACAAACCACATAAGTTGCCAATCGCCAGCAGAATCATCAACCAAACAAGCTAGCTAGCACTCAAAAGAAAGTGTCTTTTGGATTTTGTAGGCAACTGATTTCCTCAAGTTCATGAGCTGAGTGTTATCTTGTTCAATGGGATCAACATCCCAATTCAATTCAGTAACACCAGCCATTAGTGCAGCAATATCCTCTTTAATCCCTTCATCTTTTGTCTCTATACCTCCTTCATATACCACTAATTCTTTGCTCTCAGACTGTTGATTAATCCCCGTGCGTTCAGCTGCCAATGTGCTCAAATCTTGTTTATAAACAACCTTAAGTCCGCACCTCCTTACTTTCGTCCACGGATCCTGCCTTATTCCTATTGCAAGGCAACCACAGACTTTATTCCAATCTTCAGTTGTGAAATCGGGGAAGAGGAGCTTAAAAAGATTGAATGAGATATAAGTTATCCACAGGTGATCTGTTTCGTACACCTCTCCCATCTTTGAAGCAGCAGAAGGCGCACTTTCGCATGTGTATTCTCTGTGGTCTGGGCTAATCAACTTGAAAGTAATGCCTAGTCTTGAGTTTGGAATAAAGCTGTCCAAAAGGAAACACAATGCAATCCCCACAATGTTATCTTGCCTTTCTGAAGGTAGCTGGACTGAGATAGAACCACCCATTTTCTGGTGATCAAACCACTCAGGAATCTTCCCCCCAGCAATCAGTATACTGAATCGACCGTATATGATAGAGTGCCCCTGTAACGTACACACAATTCGGATTCTTAATACTTTGATTATGAAAAGTCGCGATAAGTTTATGAATTTTATTCAACTGCTTGAAGGACATAAGAGCAAGTTCTTAACTTGATTTGGGACATGAGTGTATTTCTCGCTTATATTACCAATCAATCTAATTTATTATGAGATTTTTCCGTTAACTGATAAGTGTATATCGTCATTATGGTACTTCTATCGCATGGTGCTCTTTGCACACACACACACACCCCTTTCATGAATCAACACATGAAAAAGGTGCTCATTATTCTTTATAGTACACAAGCGTTTAATATGTTCGGTAATTCAAAACATCAATGATCTTGCAGCATTCTTCTTCCTATACCTCATTGTTCAATATACCAATACAACAACAACAACAATTCAGATTCTTAATACTTTGATTATGAAAAGTCGCGATAAGTTTATGAATTTTATTCAACTGCTTGAAGGACATCAGAGCAAGTTCTTAACTTGATTTGGGACACGAGTGTATTTCTCTTTATGCTTATATTACCAATCAATCTATCTAATTTATTATGAGATTTTTCCGTTTACTGATAAGTGTATATCGTCATTATGGTACTTCTATTGCATGGTGCTCTTTGCACACGCACACACACACACACACCTTTCATGAATCAACACATGAAAAAGGTGCTCATTATTCTTTATAGTACACAAGCGTTTAATATGTTCGGTAATTCAAAACATCAATGATCTTGCAGCATTCTTCTTCCTATACCTCATTGTTCAATATACCAATACAACAACAACATACCCAGTAGAATCCCACAATGTGAGGTCTGGAAAGGGTAGAGTGTGGGCAGACCTTGCCCCCACCTTGATTTGTTCAATATACCAATGAGAAATTTAAATCAATGCACTTTTCGTAAAATTTTATTTGGTTCAGTTGAAATTGTGAAAGGAAGCCTTTTTTTTTTTCTATAATGAAGGGTAAATGGAGACAACTGTATTAACTGTGTGAAGGCATACATACCTGAAGTAGCAATTCCAACAACAAGTCCGCAGCACAAATGCCGGTTTTCAGGCTTTGTTGGTGCAATTTGAAGCAGCTGAAAAACGAAACCTTCCTTAAGAAGGCATGTTGAGGTGAAAGATTTCCAAGACTGTGTAGGGAAGGGCACTCGTTCGCCTCTATCACAGCAATACTCAATGGAAGATCAGGAAGTACTTCAAGGCTCTTGCACTCTTCCAATTTCAGCACTTTGAATCCTGGGAGTTCAGATATTCTTGAAGGAAACTGAACAAAATTGTTTCGGCTCAAATTTAACTCCTCCAATGAGGCCAAATGCCAAACATCCGAAGCAATTTCATCCACCAAATCAGAGTCACTGAGATCTAATTTCTTCAAGGAACGCAAACCAGATAACGATGGCCTTGCTGCTTGTGGTTTCTTCCTCTCTCCATCTGATCGTTTTATAAAGTTCTTGACATTTGGCAGTGAAGTGAACTTGCCTAAACTTGACATCCCAAATGATGGTTCCTTCTTCTTAACATTCTTGCATCCACTGAAAGAAAGGATTTTCAAATTTCCCATTTTGGAGATAGTAGATGGTAACTTGGTTATAGCAGTTCCATCTACAAGGACTTCTTCCAAAGTTTCCAATTGGCCAAGAGTTTCGGGCAATGTCTCAAGTTTTGAACAGCCAGAAAGATTCAGAGTCCTGAGACATCTCAAACCACAGATGCTGTAAGTTATACTTTCCAGGCTTTTGCAATTGCTGAGGTTTATGGACACAAGGCCACTGATATTTATGAGGGAGTCGGGTAGCTCTTTAATAGCCGTCCCTTCCAAGTGGAGTTCTGAAAGATTTGGCATTAAGCCTATAACTTGAGGAAAATTTCCAAGTCTGGTGCAGTCCCAAAGGAGAACTTTTTCCAAGGATTCAAGGTGAATGGTATCTGGAAGACTCTTTAGCTTTGAGCAATGAGACAAATTCAAGTATCGAAGCTTTGTTAGAGTTCCAAGTGACTCATGAACTCCTAACAAATTCTTACAGTTGCTCAGATTCAACTTTTCAAGATTTGGCATCATACTGAAGTCTGGAGTGGTAGCTAGCCCATCGGAGTAGCTGAGGTTCAAGTACTTCAAGTTTTCAAGGGACTGCTTCAATCAAAAACGAATAAAAGTGAGAAACAATGAAATCAATTATTGCTGTTTCACACTGTACTTTATGGATTTAGAGCCAACAACCTAGCTAAGCTTGTTCCATTGTAGTTAATTTGAGATTTCTTTTATTAAAGATATGAAAAATTCTTTTTGCCAAAAACTCACTGCAATTACATAGCACTACTAGTCACAATAGAAAAGACACCTCAATTAGGAAGTCAAAATTTGTAAGAGAAGCAGTGCTTTTTATCTAAAGTTTGCAGTAAAATCCTCAATACAGTTAGTTTTAACAGCATTTAGCAACGGTTACTACTGTAACAAAGAACAAACTTGAAATATCTTCTGCACAAACAATGTTTAGATGGCAAAGTGTACCTTATCTTCTGTCCATAGTTTCGAAATCAGGCCACGACTTAGCTTAAGTCCAACAAGCTTGTCTCCCTCAAAGTCTGGTGGAAGTGAGGTTGAGGGAAACTTGTGCCAGTTGAGCCATTGTAACTCATTGGGGAGATAGCTTGGACCTTTATTGAAGTAGGCATTGCGGATTTTGAGTAGACGTAGATTTTCCATACCTTTTAACGCCTGCGATCCTAAGTTCAACTTCTCTCTTTGAGGGTAAGCTAATATTATTGCCTCAATCGCTTCTGTACCCTGCACACCAAAAGAGAATTTATGAGTAAAGATCGTCAATTTGTCTGTTAAATTGTAGTCAGTATATGTCAACGACTCTCTAGATGCTGCTGTTAACTACAGAGTCCTGTTCTGATGCTAAAAGTTAGAAAGTAACACCATGTTACCAGTATTCCATAAAATATACATCACTTCAATATATCATATAGTGTGTAAGCTGCTATAATTAGCTAGTAAAAAACTTACTGATTTCTTTGACATAACATCACATATGTCATCAGGAATCCACAACCTGCTGTATTTCTCTTTAGTTTGTCCATGACGAATCATGTACCAAGCGGTCTCTTGAACTAAATCATGCATCTGGAATGTGTCATCATCAGATATGGATAACAGAGATCTTTGAACAAGCACTGGCACTCCAATTTCAGGTTTGAAACCGAAAGCATGCAATTTCTTGATCACGGGTTCTCTTCGTTTCCCCTTGAAGAAACAAGCAATATCAAGCAATATTTTCTTGTCCAGATCATTCAATGCATCAATGCTCACTTTAAATTTCTCCATCACATCATCATGAGGAATGCCTTCCAACCTGTTCAACTGGCTCTCCCATTCTTCCTTTTCTCTTTTGTGCAAAAATGATCCCAACACTTTGAGAGCTAACGGAAGGCCCGACGCACATTTCACAGCGCGTAGAGCTAGTTCCTCGAAAGGACCCATGGGTTGAGTTTCCTTGAAGGCAAATTTGTTGAAGAGCATTAACGACTCATTAGTCCCTAATAGGCTAACTTCATAAACTTGATCCACTCCATGAGCCGATAACAATTGCTTGTTTTCTGTTGTGATAATTATTCTACTGCCAGCCCCGAACCCCTTATGCCCTCCAGCCAGCAAGTTTTCGATCTGCTCATCTTGATCCACTTCATCAAGAACGACAATCACTTTTTTATAGCTCAGCCTGTTCATCAGCAAATTGGTGCTGGAGTAAAGATTGTCTTTAGTCTCTTTCAGTGTCTCAGAGAGTAATTTTTCTGCCAAAGCTTGCAGTCCAAATTTTGATGCAGCCTCTCTAACATTGTCAAGAAAGCAGCCACCATCGAAATTTTCATGGAGTTGATCAAACACAGCTCGTGCAATAGTTGATTTGCCTATGCCGCCCATACCCCATATCCCAATTATGCGAACATCGGTGGCAGAATTTGTGTTCAACAGAGACATTAAGTTTTGTACTTGGGGCTCGATTCCAACTAGACTCTCTGCAATTTTTGGTTTTGTATAACCCAACTTGTTCAAAATTTGCACAGCAATTTGTCTGATGCACCTCGACTCATGCCTGATTTTAGAATGGGAAGTAAGACAGTGAAATGTCAAAATTTGAAGATCAAAAATACATAATCGTATTCCTGCTGCAATAAATTTTACTTGAACCGAAAACTAAGACTAAACAACAACAACAACATACCCATTGTAATCCCACAAGTGGATCGAGGAGGGTAGGATGTATACAGACCTTACTTCTACCGTAGGAAGATAGAGAGGCTGTTTTGAGAGACCCCGGCTCATAGAAAGACAAAAATAGGCATTACCAACAAGCAGAAACAATAGCAAGATAATGAGATAATGGCGGCTAAAGAAATAACAGATAATAATAGAAATCTAAAAATAAGAAAATACAAGAATACTACTAAAACTCCGGGAATGGAAATGAAAAGCGCCCGATCACCCACTACCCTAATTCTCAACCCCCACACTTTCCTAGCAAGGGTCGTGTCCTCAGGGAGCCATGTCCAGTCTAACCACTTCACCCTAATACTTCTACTGCCTACACCTCCCCTTCACAAGCCCACAATGGCCTCATCCCTCTTCCTCACATGCCCGAAGAACCGGAAACGAAGACCAATGACAATTATTATTAATCACTGAAATTTCGATGAGCAGAGCTATTCTGGAAGTTTTGGTGCCAGAATTATCACCTGGTGGCTAGTAAAGCTAAAAACCCTGCGCAAGCAGGATCATTTTGTAGGCACATCTAGAAATTAGCCATATGTAGATATGCGCTCTACATATGAGAAATACGCGCTCTTTAAGAAGAAAATCAATAACTGAAAATTACTTTTAGGTGTTGGAATTGATTTAAATGAACATATAAAAGTATTAAAATTGATAATGAGTATTAATATATTCCGTAAAAAGATGTTGATAGTATTTTTTTTCACTTAAATATCTTTAAAACTATTCGCTATAGATGTACATTCAAAAGTAATTTACATAAAACAGAACGCATGATAAAAATTGAATGGAGAGATAATTCTGAGTTACGTTTTAGGATGAGTATTTTGAAGATTATAAAAGATATTAAGGACAAAGTCATAAAGGGTATGACCTGATCGAACTAAAAGTGTTAGGTGCAAAATCATCAGTTACCAGTGATTAATTTATGGCTTTTAATTAATTTTAATTTATAAGTATTTGGCTTATAAACACTTTTTGTTTAGCAAACATCTAAATAAGTCTTTAAGTACTAATAAGCTTAGTCAAGCACCCTAAAAGTTAAAATACTAAAGTTCCTCTTACTTGCCTATAGTTAAATGAGTGGTGAGAAGAGTTTTACATATCTTTTTATTTACTAGTCTCTAAAAACGTGCAGTTGCATGCTATTCCTAATCAACCTTGATCATCACAATAAATATTAGGTAATATTATTTGTAACTACATACATTAATTTAATGACAATAATCTTCCTATAATATAAGATTATATCCATTTAATATTTCTTTGGAAATGATATTCTTGGTATATATCTTTTTCGCGTTTTCCCCCACATGAGAAGAGTGTTACGACTAAGATAATTTAATATTAGGAATTAAATGACAACAAATCTAATATTAGTGCTGAAAATCATTACTAAACAGAATTAAATCGTAAGAATATCTTTTAATTTTAAGAATATTAGTTATTTAACAAATTTAAGTTTTCAAAAAAGTGAAATATAATATTTATTTATTTTAAATTCAAGTCCTCCCATCGCTATAAATTTTTCTGATTTCATGGAAGTTTTCGTGATGAATGTTTATGGGGAAAGGACACAAATGACCACTGGGCCATAAATAATTCCACACGCTGGCCCATCTATTCCCAAACCCAAAAATTAGCCCATTTTAGTCGCCAAAAAGATTAAAAAGTCGCCATTAAAAGCTCAGGCGCTTTAAAAAAAAAAACATACTTTTTGTGGCAACTAAAGGGCTGGTACAGAAAAATCAGGCTTTTTAGTGGCAATTAAAAATTCGTCACTAAAGGTTAAACATCCCAAGAAATGTATAATATGTGTATATTTAATAAGAAATATCTCAAAAAACTCTGAAACAATTTTTGTGTATAATATGTATCATTTGTTTATAAAAATATGTATCAGTATCTATCTATAATGTATAGAAACTATATAAATTATGAATCACTAAGGTATGTATCATTTTTGTACATAATATGTATCATTTGTGTATATAATGTGTATTATAGAATAGAAAATTGTATCGTATATAATATGTATCATTTTTGTATAGAAAGTATATTTATATAATTCCAACATGTGTGTATAAACCGTATCAGTCTTGTATAGAAAGTGTATCATACGTAAAAAAAAATATATCATAGAAACTGTATCATTGTGGTATATAATATGTACCACTATTGTATATGTAAAAAAAATATCATATAATTATTGTATAATATGTGAATAATAAATGTATAATTAACGCATAATTTATGTATAATAAATGTATGATTAATTGCAGCATATGTATATAAATTGTATCATTCTTGTATATAAAGTGTAAAATTAATTCCAGTATATGTATATAAATTGCATCATTCTTGTATATAAAGTGTAAAATTAATTCCAGCATATGCATATAAATTGCATCATTCTTATATATAAAGTATATAATTAATTCCAGCATATGTATATAAACAAATCGTATCACTCTTGTATATAAAATATATATATAATTCCAACATATGTATATAAAAATGTATCATTCTTGTATATACTTACTAACTATACACATATTATACATATTTTGGGATATTTCTTACTAAATATACACATATTATACATGTTTTGGGATATTTAACCTTTAGTGGCGACTTTTTAAATTGCCACTAAAGAGCCTGATTTTTCTGTAGCAGCCCTTTAGTGGCGCAAAAAGTCTTTTTTTTTAAGCGCCTGGGTTGTTGGGCCGGCCAGCCTTGGCATTATTTTGGGCCGGCCGGCCATTTTTTGGCATTAATTTGGGCCGCCTGAACAGCCTGTGGTATTAAGCCCAAATATTAATCAAATGTGGGATTAGTTTGGCTGACTGGACACACAGTGTCCTTTTCCCAATGTTTATAGGAAGAAACAATAACCATCTTATTTTTTTCAACATAAAAATTTATATCTGCCGACTTGCAAAAGATAATCAATCGATGATAACTAATCTTATTTTTTCTCATCATCCTATTCTATTTAAACATATCCATACTGATTCCCACTATAATATCATAATCGATGATCATTCAACTTTGAATTTATCATACAAAAGTCCTTTATTGTTCTGTGACTAAATATCATCCAACTTAAAATCTATCACACAAAAAATACTTTTTCTATTTTTGTCATGTAAAAAGTCATTTCTAACATTCCTATCTTAAATTTTAAAAACATAAAGAGAGTGAGAAATATATATACTTTGTGTATTCTCCAATAACTAACTCCTTATCCAACTCTAAATATCATTTGCACTTAGAAAGCCTTATGAAACAAAACGGCAGTTCTCATTTTGTTAAAAGAAATTCAAATAATAGAGAGAGTCAAGCAGAAACGTGGGGTTATAAGGCATGAGAATGTTAATTACGGCAAGTGATTTATTGATAGAAAACTACAAATCTAAAATGTATTTCACTTTAATTATGTTTTTAGTTCTTTTCAAGGTTCTTTACTGAATTCTACTCGGAATTGAAGAAAATTACAAATATTTATATTATTAGCAAAGTAAAGAGCTTGTTGTTGGATCGGACTTGATATTTTATTTCCTAAAATATAGGCCTTTGTACAGTCCTTAAAGCTAAAAGTACAAAAACAATATTACTGATGATTGAATTCAAAGTTCAAGAGATTGAAATCTTAAACATTAAAATCTAAGGAAATATGTTTTCTTAATTTTTCCTTCGAGTATACTAATAATATAATTTTTTTAATCTTAAAAAAGTATAATATGTAACTTAAATCCAAACTGATGGATGCAGGAGGAGTTGAAAGGACTCTCAAGCGAAAGGATGAAAATCCGATTTTGAAGATCCAGGATTTTTCTTTTTGTTTATGATCAAAAATCTGAATAATATAAAAGATGTAGTTATATAGTTTAGATGTTTTCTTACTGTTATCCAGTGTAAAATTATTATCCTCTATCCAAGTTCAACTTTAGTCAACTCTAATTAAACAATTACTATGGATATGAATTTAATACTTCTAGAAATCAACTTGAATTAATACTATGATTCTAACCAAACGTGGGAAAACTATGGCAAAGTTAAGACACATTGCATCAATCACCATAAAGGTTTAGGGTTCTAAATTCAATTGTAGTCAAACAATAATAACCTTTTTGTTAAATTTGAAGTCCTAGATATTGGGAAATCTACTTGAATTAATACTATGATTTTAACCAAACGTGGGAAAACTATGGCAAAGTTAAACACATTGCATCAATCACCATAAAGGTTCAGGGTTCTAAATTCAATTGGAGTCAAACAATAATAACCTTTTATTTAAATTTGATGTCCTAGATATTGGGTAACTCCTTAATATTACAGTTATATTCAATATTGAATTTCTTTTTACAAATATTTTAGTTTTTAAAGGTACAAATATCATTCAATATTTGAAGAATATTTTAGTCCACTATATTCGTGCTTTTATAATAATAATAATGTAGAAGATTGGTCATGTCTTTTATTTATTTATTTATTTCAAAACACCAGAATGTAAAGAAATAAATTTTGTATCTAACCCAACCCAAAAAACTAGTTAAGCAAGTATCACTCATCTTTTTTTCTTCCGACATGGGACCGTTCAACAAAAAATGAACATTTATATCAAATGAGTTCAAAGAAATCTATTAAAAAAAAAAAAAAAAATTACTACTACTCCCTCTATCCCCTCTATCCCAAAAAGATTACACTTTTGACTTTTCAAAAGTTAAATTTCTTAATTTTAACTGTATGTTTGAACATAGAATATTTAAAATTTTCGAAATAAAATTTACATATTTAAATTACGTAAAATTTAATATAAATCACCATAATTAATTATTTAAAATATTTAAAAGACATAAAAAAAAATCAAAGGACAACTTGTTTAATTCTCGAATAGCGAAAAATATGATTTTTTTAAGACGGAAGGAGTATAACTTTTTGCTTACCCGTCTTCCATGTGTTGGATGTCATATCCAGAGATACTAGCTGCCTCCTTCAAAGCATCCCTCCATCTTTGGATCTTTTCAGTCTCTCCCTTGAAATTCTCTTCATGTTTTACAAAAGCTTCTTCATAACTCTCCGTCTGTTTCCTCACAATAGAAGGATCAACGCTATAAAACACAGGTATCAAAGTTTGGCCCCTCTTCTTGCATTCAACGATCTTCGTCAGCTCCTCCACACACCACGATGAGTCTGCATAGCTTTTCGAGAAAATAACAACTGCAAACCTGGATTTTTCTATAGCGTTACTGAGTTCAGGGGTTATGGATTTGCCCCTCCTTAACTCTATATCATCTCTAAATACGTGTATCCCTTTGTCATGCAAAGTGGTGTAGAGGTGATCGACAAAGCTCTTTCGAGTGTCTTCACCCCTAAAACTCAAGAATACGTCGTATCTCCATTGTTGAGATGTTTCAACAATATCGGTTGTCTGAGGAGGAGGAGAAGAAGAAGAAGACGACACATTATTGTCTTCCGTATTCATTTTAAGGAAAAGGAAATTAGACTTCTTGCATCAGCAAGCCTAGTTCATATAGAAGCTGAGAAGTGTGGTCTAATTTGCTGGTAGACATTTGCTCTACGTAGAGGCTGTCTTAACTTTAGTTTATATAGAAGAACGAACGACTTGCCTCAGCGATTAGTTTTTGGTCCTGCTGTTTATTTTTCTACCAAGAGCTTGTGTACGCAATTTTTGCGAAATTTACAAACAATTATTACTCCTATAATGTATAAAGTGAAAAATTACCTCCTATCACATTTATGTGACCCGTTGTCATTATGATTTTACATATAAAAGCAATTTAAATATAATCTTTTCATTTTATTGTTAGTGACATGATTTTATAGCTGGGGCATCAGTGATTTTAAAAAAACCAACTTAACGGACCGAGCCAAACTGTACCGAATTAATTTTTAAGTTTCCTTTAAGAAAGCCGATGATTTTTACATAAATTTATAATCGTACTGAATAATTAGGTTGGTTTTTATTTTTATAGAAATACCGAACTGTATCGAATATATTTAAAGGTAAATATATTTTATATATTAAGTTTAGAAATAGTAAAATATTAAAATTTTCGCCTTGGGCTTGGAGTGATGGAAACAACTATGACCGTCAACATAATTAACACCCAAGGTCCTAACACTGAAATCTATTATACTACTATATATTAAAACTAAATTAGTTCTAGGACTAGGATCTCAATTAGTAACATGTAAGCTATAAGGTATTCGAACGATTTTGGTTAGAAAATTACAATATATTAGATATCTTTGCTCTCGTATGATTTAAATTATATTTCTATTGGACTTAATATTTTAATAGGTAGAGCCTTAGGTACTAATCTATTGGACCTTTAGAAACTAGATTTATTAGTACTGGGCACATATGATATAGATAGGGCTAGATATAACGTATGAAAATTTCGGATTTTCGAATATCCAAAAATCCATAGTATTAAATCCATATACAATCCGAAATCCATAAATTTTAAAAATAAAATCCGAAGTCCAATCCATAATCCAAATATCCAAACCAAATATTTAGGGCCTGTTTGTCCTAAGATACCAAAAAAAAAAAATTCACTTTTTTTGGTATTTTGGAGTTGGAATTGTGTTTGGCCATAGTTTTTGAAATGTAGCTGTAAAAAAGTGAAAAAAGTGAATATTTTTGAAAAATAAGTTTTTTTTTGTTTTTGAAATTCCAGAATACAACTTCAAGTTGTATTCGGAATTCTTATGGCCAAACGCTGAAAAGTCAAAAAAGTGAAAAAAAAATCGAAATAAAGTGAATAATTCTTATGGTCAAACGCCCACTTAAAAAGTTTAGATTTTGATTTAGATTTCGAATTGGCCCAAACTGTGCTCGCCCTGATAATAATAGAATGTGGAGTATTGAGAATGAGGATGTTCGTTAAGCAAGCGCAAATTAAGAGTTGGAAAAGTTAGTCAAATCATATGAATTACGTCATCTACATAAGCTATTTAGGTAACACATTTTGTTTAATTTAAGGCGCCAATAGAAAATAATTTTGCCTACTTACTAAAATTATTTAACAAAATACTCCCTTCTTTTATTTTTACTTGTCTATACTAAAACTAAATTTTCACGTTTACTTGTCCATCGTAGCATATCAAGGTAAAAATATTTTTTTTTCCTATTTTTACCTTTAACATATATTGCTCGTCTCAAATCATTTCCTTAATATGTGGAAATTATACACCTATTAATATGGATATTATGGTAAACTATACACTTTATTTATTATTTTTTAAAGAGAGTGCATAGTCCATTTTGAACAATTAGTAAAAGTAAACGGAGGGGGTATACTATATAATAAAAGCTACCAAAAAATCATCGAGAGGTTTGATGGATTGTTAGGATTTCTCCATCATTTAGTTATAGGTTTGGGGGTTGATCCCGAGAAATAAATAATTTTTTTGATAGAAAAAGTTTTACCCTTAATATATAAATATACAGGGTGTGATTATCGCTGAGTCTTTATTTGATAAAAGACGCCCTTGTAAGATGCCTGGTAATAAAGATAGCTTTAACCAAATTAAGTTGTCGTCCATTTCACATGGATATGGAAATGGTAACAAGCATATTTATTTGTGAATCGAATAGTAATGATCATTATCGAGGGCTGCCAATATACCAGAGGTATGGTATGATGAGCTAGGTTTTGGGCGACATAAACTACCTCTCAGGTGATTAAAAAAAGCTTAAAGAAAGAAAAATGGAATTTTCCTAGAACTTGTTCTTTTCCTCTTTATCCAAGCCAAACAAAAGCATGCACGTTGGTTCCCAAGAACATGATTACTGGACAGCATGATAAGTATTACAGTAAATAATTGGAAACGCATGATTGAGAGCTTTAGTGGAATTTACAGTAAGTTTGATGTCACATCCTTGGCGTGAATCACGATTTAGTTTGGTCAAGCAACTGGACAATTCTTTTGGAAATTAAACCCCTACTTTTCTCTTTTAGTTAAAAAAATGGAAACTTTATTAAAGCATCTAAAAAGGTTACTGTAAAATATTAGTCAGTGGAAGTCTTAATCCATGTTTCTTTGTTCTTTCCAATTAATTAATTTAGAATGTTAGTGAATTTGCCATGATGTCCTTATTATGACGAACCGCCATGACGCTTGTATAATATAATCAGAATGATATCATTAATAATTTAATCTCTTTTGTCTCTCCAAAAATTGAAGAAAAGATTCATTGCCTTACTTTCCAAAAGATGATAAGGATCGAGTTTCCCTGAATAATTTCCAACATAAAGCACAAATGCACAATAATTGGTGAGGATACATTATCAAGAATGATAAGGATGGATAAGATACCTCTCACCCTTTCATATACGAGTTCAATAAAATTCTATAATTATAATTTAAATATTGTATTTGTATTAAAAATTTATTATATATGTATAAAATTAAATTTAAGTTCCAGTTACTAACACATAATATCGTTATCCTAAAAGTTATAATCCATAAAATTTAAATCATTATTCTATCTCTACCCTTACCCGAAATTTCATATTCGTGCTTAGGGAATAGAAATCTCTTTTAGTGAGCATTATGAAATATGAAATCGAATTGCTCAAATTCGCAAAACAAATACCAGACACCTTGTATGAAACAAACAAAATAAAAAGGGTGACGATATCTTTTTATCCTGTTTATATATCTTAATCTGTTATTTTGGTGAAAACCCAAGGAGAGATTAATTTTTGTCCTTTTTAATCAACTAGCGAATCTTTTTCTATAACGAGACGTCCTTTTTCTTTTTTTCTTTTTCTTTCTAAAATATATTCGTAACAAACTAAGAATCTGCTCTTTAAAAGAAGGAAGGGAAGTTTTATCTCAAGAGGAATTATTAGCAACTTTGCCATTTTAACTTTTCCATTTTAATTTTTGCAATTATCTTTATAATAAATACATAGTGAAAGGGAATTTTCTTGTGGATCGGACAAAAATAAAGAGTCGAGGAAGAAAAAAGCTCTCCACGCCTTCTAATTATAATATTTGTGATCTAGGAACTAATTAATTTTAATGTTCACGATCACACAGATCAATTAAAACCATTGTGATGTTTAATAAGTATGAGGTGGAGAGGACAAATTGTCATCTATGTATGTTTATAGTAGCGTTAGAGTTTTGTCCTGATTTTCTACTATAGCTAGAATTTCTTTTTTGGTGGAAAAAGTTTTTTCCATATTTGACTGATACTTTTTTAAAAAAAAAGTTTTATATTTCTATAAATTGTGGATTCTTCCTTCACACAAAACAACATAGTATTATCCACAATATAATCTTCAAACGAAGTCTTGTTCAAGGAGAGTGTAGAATAGGGTGAAGAATTTAGGTTGCTTGAGTCAACAAGCAAGGTACTCAGGAAAAAAAAAAATTAAATACACAAAGTTTTTATTTTGTCGTAACATATTTTTAGTTTAAACATTCTCAATTATTAAACATTCCTTTACACCATGCCCCCGCGCAATATAATGGCTGAGCATGAATTTATTTCCTTTTCCATTGTGTATCTCAGCTAAACAAAAGCAATGCGGAGCCCCTAAAAACACTTTTTTCCTTATAGTTTGATTTGATTTAAAAAATTAAAAAAATCCGAGGATAAAAACAAAAACGAAAATTTAAAGAGATATGCTTGAATTTGCAGTTAGAAACCCCTAATACGTCTCATCAGGTAAGGGTGGGCATGGTATGCTAGATATAGATTATCATACTGAAATTAAAAATTTTATGCTGTAATTTTGATATTATGATATTTGGTATATATTTTTAAAAATTATGGTATTTGATATGATATTCGGTATTTATAAAGAGAATATCGAAACACCAAATATCATACCGAAGTATATAGTTACAGATACAATTCATACATATTAGTATTATAATACTAACAAATATATAAGCTAATATTATTTAAAACTAATTATTTAGACGTTGAAACTTTAATTACTTTATCTTGATTGAATGTCTTTTTTGTGTAATTGATTTACGAAGGGGATTGCTTGTACTATCTTTTGAATATTTTTACATGTGTGAGGTGTGAGTATAATATAATTGAGACGTTTCTTGAATATCAAAGTCATAATTCTCTACAATATGAGCATATTTAAGTTGAAGTCGAACAAAATATGATAACTGATTTATCATATTATAAAATATCGAAATCGAACTTGAAAATATCGAACCATACTAAATTAATTTGGTATGATAATGATATAATATTTTAGAAATCGAAAATCAAAATTATCATACCAAAATTTCAAATAGTGTACCATATCGTGTCCACCCCTATCATCAGGTATCAAAAACTATAATTTGGTCAAAACGCAGGTCCCTGCCTTTTGAAATTAGGCCAGAACTTCTGCCCTTTTTGATTAAATAATAATATCCTCAGAAACGAAAAATCACATCACGCAACAAAACAAATCTTTTCAATTAAATATCTTGACAAGTTTGTTGAAACGCAGTACTCCATTATGGAACTCTTGGTCCTATTTTTTTAATTCTTACCCTTTGATTAGTGTGTTAGTGAATGAATAAGAAAAAAAAGAAGTGATCCACTCGTTTGGATTTAAATAAAATTAGTATACATATTCGCGCGATACGCAGTGAGTATTAACTATTTGAATTTATATTTAATCTTTATATATATATATATATATATATATTCTTATTTTTTTATATTTCTACATTAAAATTTTTGATGTTTATATTTTTTTTCTTTTATCGTTATAGGTATTATATTCATTACTTGGTATCATTACATTGTCAAGGCTTGAAATTCTTTTGTTGTTCAATCTTTCTTATCTTTAATTTTGTGTGTTATGGTTTGAGTTCAAATAATCTTATCCAAATATATCTAAACTGTAAAAAATAATTTTAGAAAAAATCTCTTTTCTACGATTTTGTCTATTGTCATTGCATTATACATTACTTAATATTGTTTCATTGACATGTAACTCCATACTAAAATGTCTTTTGTTCACTTTTGTCTATTTAATAAAATGTATAACATAGATTTGCTTACTCTTGAAATAATTGTTTGTTATAATACTCAAAAAAAATATTATTTATAATTTTTCATTTATTTTTATAATAATATTCTATAGATTTATCAATTATATTATCTAAGTTAATTCAAAGTATACTTGAAACAAATGACAGGCTCAAAATGTGAGCTAAGGATGGAAATTGCACAGTAGTTCATGATAACTTGCTCATTATTCAGCTTTGAAAATATATTTTCATTATTTAAAAATAATTGCTTTTTTTCTAAAATTTTAGCCAAGCACCTCAATTTCTAAAATAAATATTATTTTAAAAAAATTGATTTTTCATAAGCTTGGGTTGACAGGCTAAATTACCAAGTCCTCAATCTTCTTTTCTATGGGTAGTTCATCCATATTTCTCTCAAATTTAGATTAATAGATAGATTATCACCATCATTAAACAACAATAAAAACACATACAATCAACCAAAAGATCAAATAATAGCTTGAAATTACGACAACAATTAAGTACCGTCAAATAACTACACATGATGGGTAGTAGAAAATACATGTAATGTGAAATAAATTATATTCATATAATAATTGTGATTATACCAATCTTATTTAAATATTAAATAAAATAAAAAATTAGAACCTTCCATAACACCACTAACCGATGACAAAGCTTAAAATTGCAATATCTATTGCACACAATGCGTTAGTTATTTCAGTCTCCAATATCACTATATGTTTTTCTAATAAAAAAAATAAAAAATACTGCTTGTCCCAAGAATCATTCAGGTATGTCAATGAGATGATGATTATTATTCAAACTTGGAGTTCGATCTTTTAAAGAGGAAGACTTCCCTTAATCAATACCAACAAACAAACAAAAAATTGAAAATGTTTTCAGATTAAACTTCTAAATCTAGTATCTTATCATTTGTGATAAATACGTCTTTTGGCATACTACTTCCGCCTAATGTCACGATTGTAATTACTTTAGACGTTTCAATATAATAAAACTAACATCTTCTCATATTTCATTGATATGTTTATACATAAATAGTCTATAATATTGATAGAGGAAATTTATTTGCGGAGAGAAGAGAGACAACAACTTTATCATTTATGCACGGTTGCATATAAGAGAAAATAGAAAAGGTTAACCATTAAAAGAAACATAAGAAATTTCAATATAATAAGTTTCATTGAAGGTGAAACTACAGTGATAAGATTACCAGTGATTTATTGATTTTGTAAGAAATTTGTTATCATATTTATTCATTGTCATTGCCAGTTCTTACTTTTCCATCCAAGTTTCAAACACTACAAAAAAAAAAGCATCGAGTCGATTAATTAAATTCTCAATAAGAAAATGATTTTCTTATTTATGTATTATCTATCAACAATATTACCTGTTTGAGTTTAGGCCTGAGAATAGTAATCAAAAAAATGATTTATTTGCATCATTTCCTATAATATGTTTCTCACCATTTGCGCAGAGAAAATGAAAATGTTAATGTTGTAGAAATCTTTGAAATATGAAGAATGCAATAAATTTTCACAAATAGAGGTAACGATTGATATTAAAAGAGGAAAATGTCTAACATTATATTTTACTGAAAGAGTATATATATAAGAGGTCAAGGAATTAGAATTCAAAATATTATATAAACTTACCAAAAAGAAGAAGATTTTGTTACCATTTCTTATCCTCGCCTTTTTACCTTTTCCTTACGTTTTATTCTCTTTTTTTCCCTTTCTTTCTTTCTTTCCATTAGGGGTATGATTTTCCTTAACAATGGTTAAACTTAAACCAAATTAATTAATTCCTTATTTAACGTGATTTCGCATTATGTGATGGTTACCCAATTACACCACTCTATTAGACGCAGATTTATATTCAAAATAAAGTTTTAATTGTAATTTAAAAAAAAAAACAGTTTTAATTTCAAGAATTGCAAAAAAAAAAAAAAAATGCCTATTTCGTGAATCAATTCACGAAATGCAAAGGAAAAAAAAAATTCTTGCATTTCGTGAATCAAATCACGAAATAGGTTTTTTTTTTTTTTTTTTTTTTTTGCAATTTTTTGCATTTCGTATCAACTTCGTTCATTTAATTGACGAAATAAAAAAAAATCCATTTCGTGAATTGCATCACGAAATGCTAAAAAAAAAAAAACAGTTTTAATTACACGAATTGCAAAAAAAATAAATTAAAAATGCCTATTTCGTGAATTGATTCACGAAATGTAAAGGAAAATTAAAAAAAATAAAAAAAAATCTTGCATTTCGCTACACATGTAGCGAAATGCAAGAAATTCACCGGCACGGAACAGTACGTTGTGTGGGTATTTCGTTGGTTATCCAACGAAATACCCATTTTGGTCTATAAAGAAAAAACATACTATTTTTATCTAATGGCCGTAAAAATATGTCATTTTGGCTCCGGACTCTAAAATGTCTTTTGAATCATAAAGAGAGAGAGAATACTCGATTCTCTTTCTGGCACCAGACAAGAACATCACCTTTTCACGGAATGAATTATGAATTAAAATGACTGATAAACAACATTTATCCACATCAAATATGAACCATTTGATATATTAAGAAAAATACAGAAGGGTACCAAAACATAGATAGACATACCTCAATAAAGGAGATATATCTGGTGAGGAAAGAGAAGAGTATAATCTGTTTTCTATGTTTTGTTGAAAATATAACACCAAGAATGAAAGAGAAGTACTCCATTATTTACTTGTTCCTCCAAAGTTATAATCCTACTACCAATTCGATTCTTAAATTGGAAATAAATTAATTCAACTTTTATTAGAAAAAAAAATAGATATGAAATGCAGTTTTAATTGCATTAAGATGTGGACTAATTAATGGTCAATGACGTGAGTACGAAGTTGAAGATCATGATTTGATTCTAAATAATAAAGACAAAAAAATGATAAGTGATTTCTTCTCATTAGCCTGAGTCTTATTGATTAGAGTTATCTGAAACCTGTGTTGATGGAAGATAGTGATTAGGTATCTAATAGAATAGTCAAAGCTGCATAAGCTGATTCAAACATGACTGTTATAGGGACATTATACTCCCTCTGTTCCAATTTATCTGACACAATTCAGATTTCAAGAGTCAAATAGTTTAATTTCGACTGTGAATGCGGGCATGAAATTCTTAATTATCTTGAAATAAAATTTACATAAGTTACAATAATTGATAATTCAAAACATTTAAAAGATTTATGAAAATATTACCTCTAAAAAAAGATTTGTTTGAATCTCAAAATTTGAAATGTGCCAAAGCATAAATTGGGACCGATGGAAATATTTTAATTGTAATGCGCAATCTATATGACAGAATCCATTAAAACGTCACTCCTCTTTTTGAACATCAATAATAAAAGACGAAGACTACAACTTTTATGACGGATGAAGCATCGAAAATTTCCTACTCTTTTAGAAAAGAAGAAAATAAAAAACCAAGGTAACAGTACATATCTGGTATAATATAAAATAATATTCATAAAAAATACTGTTGTGAAAAATGTTTTACTTTGAAAAACTATTTGGTTCATTAGTTTTCGATGTTTGAATGAACATAAACTATCTCACAATAATAGTTAAGGGTCGAGTTCGGACTATCGAATTGGATATGAAATTCTAGGTTTGGATATTTGATTTCGGATTAAGAAATTACAATCCAAATCCAATCCAAATAAGTTCGGATTGGATTGGATATTTTAAGTTCAGTTTTGAATTATTTGGTTTGGATATTTCAGATTTTTAGATTTGACTCTCGAGATTTGAGGCAAACTTATTAGGAACGAAATTCATGTGTTAGTTTCACATAAGTAAATCTAAATCTTAATTGCTCAGTAAAAAAAGTCTTCCATTTCAAATTAGAATTAACAAATCCAAGTCATGTCTAACATAGTAAATCCATACCAAATAAAAACATTCTGGAAAAGTAGAAATGAATAAAATAAAATCTAATTAGTCATCTGGAAAAATAACAAAGAACTTTGCCGTGGGTGACACTATCGTGAGACTTTTGAGACTTGAGAAGTAAGAAAATCTTATATTATATTTGATTTAGTAGAGAATTGTATATTGGACTTAATGTTTTAATAGATAGAGCCTTAGGTACTAATTATCTATTGGACCTTTAGAAACTAGATTTATTAGTATTGGACACATATGATATAGATAGGGCTAGATATAACGTATAAAAATTTCGGATTTTCGGATATCCAAAAATCCATAGTACTAAATCCATATCCAATCCGCACTCCATAAATTTTAAAAATAAAATTCGAAGTCCAATCCATAATCCAAATATCCAAACCAAATATTTAGGGTCTGTTTGTCCTTAGATACCAAAAAAAAAATTCATTTTTTTTTTGTATTTTGGAGTTAGAGTTGTGTTTGGCCATAGTTTTTGAAATTATAGTTTTTGTTGAAATGTAACTGTAAAAAAGTGAAAAAAGTGAAATTTTTTTGAAAAACAAGTTTTTTTTGTTTTTGGAATTTCAGAATACAACTTCAAATTGTATTCGGAATTCTTATGACCAAACGCTGAAAAGTTAAAAAAGTGAAGAAAAAAAATCCGAAATAAAGTGAATAATTCTTATGGTCAAACGCTCACTTAAAAAGTTTGGATTTCGATTTAGATTTTGAATTGACCCAAACTGTGGTCGTGAAGTATTCAGAATGAGGACGTTTGTTAAGCAAGCGCAAATTAAGAGTTGGAAAAGTTAGTCAAATCAAATGAATTACGTCATCTACATAAGCTATTTAGGTAACATATTTTGTTTAATTTAAGGCGCCAATAGAAAATAATTTTGCCTACGTACTAAAATTATTAAACAATATACTCCTTTCTTTTATTTTTACTTGTCTATACTAAAACTAAACTTTTACTTTTACTTGACCATCTTAGCATATCAAGATAAAAATATATTTTTTTTCTATTTTTACCTTTAACATATATTGCTCGTCTCAAATCATTTCCTTAATACGTGGAAACTATACACCTATTAATATGAATATTATAATAAACTATACACTTTATTTATTATTTCTTAAAGAGAGTGCATCATCCATTCTGAACGATTAGTAAAAGTAAAAGAGGGGGTATACTGTATAATAAAAGCTACCAAAAAATCATCGAGAGGTTTGATGGATTGTTAGGAGTTCTCCATCATTTAGTTATAGGTTTGGGGGTTGATCCCGAGAAATAAATAATTTTTTTGATAGAAAAAGTTTTATTACCCTTAATATATAAATATACAGGGTGTGATTATCGCTGAGTCTTTATTTGATAAAAGACGCCCTTTTAAGATGCCTGGTAATAAAGATAGCTTTAACCAAATTAAGTTGTCGTCCATTTCACATGGATATGGAAATGGAAACAAGCATATTTACTTGTGAATCGAATAGTAATGATCATTATCAAGGGCTGCCAATATACCAGAGGTATGGTATGATGAGCTAGGTTTTGGGAGACATAAACTACCTCTCAGGTGATTAAAAAAAGCTTAAAGAAAGAAAAATGGAATTTTCCTAGAACTTGTTCTTTTCCTCTTTATCCAAGCCAAACAAAAGCATACACGTTGGTTCCCAAGAACATGACTACTGGACAGCATGATAAGTTTTACACTAAAAAATTGGAAAGCTAAGGCATGATTGAGAGCTTTAGTGGGAATTTACAGTAAGTTTGATGTTACATCCTTGGCATGAATCACGATTTAGTTTGGTCAAGCAAGTGGCCAATGCTTTTGGAAATTAAACCCCTACTTTTCTCTTTTAGTTAAAAAAATGGAAACTTTATTAAAGCATCTAAAAAAGTTATTGTAAAATATTAGTCAGTGGAAGTCTTAATCCATGTTTCTTTGTTCTTTCCAATTAATTAATTTAGAATGTTAGTGAATTTGCCATGATGTCCTTATTATGACGAACCGCCATGACGCTTGTATAATATAATCAGAATGATATCATTAATAATTTAATCTCTTTTGTCTCTCCAAAAATTAAAGAAAAGATTCATTGCCTTAATTTCCAAAAGATGATAAGGATCGTGTTTCCATAGATGCATAATTTCCAACATATAGCACAAATGCACAATAATTGGTGACGATACACTATTAAGAATTGTAAGGATGGATAAGATCTCTCGCCCTTTGATATACGAGTTCAATAAAATTCTATAATTTTAGTTTAAATATTGTGTTTGTATTAAAAATTTACTACATATGTATAAAATTAAATTTAGAACCCAATTACTAACCCATATTATCGTTATCCTAAAAGTTATAATCCATAAAATTGAAATCATTATTCTATCTCTGCCCTTACCCGAAATTTCATATTCGAGTTTAGGGAATAGGATTTTTTAAAAAAAAATCTTTTTTAATGAGCATTATGAAATATGAAATCAAATTACTCAAATTCGCAAAACAAATAAAATAAAAAGGGTGACGATACGGAAAAAAATAAACGGAAAAGGGCTAAATATATCACTGTACTAATGGAAGAGGGTCAAATATATCCTTCGTTATACTTTGGGTTTAAATATATCTCTGCCGTTAGACTATCGGTTCAAATATACCTCTTCTCCATTAAAGTTGTCCACCTTGGACATCCTATCCTACGTGGCACATACATTTAATAAAGTGGATGCCACGTGGCATTGTCACTTCATCACCCCTAACCCATTTTACTTTTCCCCTCTTCCACCACTAAAACTTCCACCCCTCCACCACGATTGCCACCCTTACCGCCATATTATCCTTCAATCCCACCTCCAGTTCCAATTAACTAGAAGTCGTCGGTAGTCAAAATTGTCACTTAGCTGAATACACTTCTCAGCAAGCTTAGTAGAGAAATACAACATTGAACAGTAAATGTGCTATATATAGTTAAGCAATCACTTTTGACAATACTTATAATGCGACACAGTAAAGTTTGAACAATAATTTTGTGGCAAGTGAGTCTGGTTTTGGTGGTGGAAACTAAAGACATTAATTTCATTCGTTTTATTTTACTTTATTTTCTTTTGTCTTGGTGTGAGGTTTTGTTAGAATTGGTTGAATTATTATATTGTACGTATGTACTGGGAATGAGTTTGAGATCTTGTAATAATATTCCGGCTGAATAATTCTGCTCTTACAATGATTTTGAGCTCTTGAAAATTTTGACTAGACGACAACTTCTGTTTAATTGAGATTGATAAAACGGCAGTAATGGTGGTGGAGGGGTGGAAATTTTTAGTGGTGGGAGAGCGGAAGAGTAAAATGGGTTAGGGGTGATGAGGTGGCAATGCCATGTGGCATCCACCTCATCAAATGGATGTGCCACGTAGGATAGGATGTCCAAGGTGAACAACTTTAACGGAGGAGAAGTATATTTAAACCAATAATATAACGATAAAGGTATATTTGAATTCAAAATATAACGAATGGTATATTTGACCCCTTTTCCAATAGTACCGGACTATATTTAGCCCTTTTCCAAAAAATAAAATGCCGTGATGGAAAGAGACTTGATCTTTATCCTGTTTATATATCTTAATCTGTTATTTTGGTGAAAACCCAGGAGAGATTAGTTTTTGTCCTTTTTAATCAACCAGCGAATCTTTTTCTATAACGAGACGTCCTTTTTTTTTTTTTTTCTTTCTAAAGTATATTCGTAACAAACTAAGAATATGCTCTTTAAAAGAAGGAAAGGAAGTTTATCTCAAGGGGAATTATTAGCAACTTTGCCATTTTAATTTTTGCAATTATCTTTATAATAAATGCACAGTGAAAGGGAATGTTCTTGTGGACAAAAATAAAGAGTCGAGGAAGAAAAAAGTTCTCCACGCCTTCTAATTATAATATTTGTGATCTAGGAACTAATTATTTTTAATGTTCACGATCACACAGATCAATTAAAACCATTGTGATGTTTGATAAGTATGAGGTGGAGAGGACAAATTGTCATCTATGTATGTTAGTAGTGTTAGGGTTTTGCTCTAATTTTCTACAATAATTAGAATTTTTTTTTTTGATAAAAAAGATTTTCTAGGTGGAAAAAATCTCTTTCATATTTGACTGATACTTTCTTGGAAGAAAAACTTTGTATTTCTATAAATTGAAAATTCTTCCTTCACACAAAACAGTACTGTAATATTCACAATATAATCTTCAAACAAAATCTTGTTTAGGGTGAGTATAGACTAGGGTGAAGAATTAAGGTTGTTTGCATTAACAAGCAAGGTACTCAGGAAAAAGAAAATTAGATACACCAAGTTTTTTTTTTCGTAACATATTTTTTAAATTAAACATTCTCAATTATTAAACATTCTTTTACACCATGCCCCCACCCAAAATGAGCATGAATTTATTTCCTTTTCCCTTATGTATCTCAGCTAAACAAAAGCAATGCGGAGCCCCTGAAAACACTTTTTTCCTTATAGTTTGAATTTTTTTTAAAAATTAAAAAAATTGAAGGATAAAAACAAAAACGAAAATTTAAAGAGATATGCTTGAATTTGAAGTTATAAACCCCTAATACGTCTCATCAGGTAGGGGTGAGCATGATATGGTAGATATCGATTACCATATCGAAATCGAAATTTTTTATATCATAATTTTAATATTTCGGGTATTTGGTATACATTTTTAAAAATTTCGGTATTTGGTACCGTATTCGATATTTATAAAGAGAATATCGAAACACCAAATATCATACCGAAGTATATAGTTACATATACAATTCATATATATTAGTATTGTAATACTAACAAATATATAAACTAATATTATTACAAAACTAATTATTTAGACGTTGGAACTTTGATTACTTTACCTTGATTGAATGTCTTTTTTGGGTAATTGATTTAACGAAAGGGATTGATTGTACTATCTTTTGAATATTTTTACACGTGTGAGGTGTTGGTATAATATAATTGAAACGTTTCTTGAGTACCAAAGTCATAATTCTCTACAATATGAGAATATTTAAGTTGAAGTGAAACAAATTATGATAACTGATTTATCGTACCATAAAATATCAAAATCGCACTTAAAATATTAAATGATACCAAATTAATTTAATATGATAATAATATAACATTTTAAAAATCAAAAATTAAAATTATCATATCGAAATTTTAAATATTGTATCATACCGCATCACGTCCACCCCAATCATCAGGTATCAAAAACTATAATTTGGTCAAAAAGCAGGTCCCTTGCCTTTTGAAATTGGGCCAGACCTTCTGTTCCTTTTGATTAAAATATAATATCCTCAGAAAGGAAAAAGTTAAAGAGATCACATCACGCAACAAAAAAAATCTTTTCAATTAAATATCTTGACAAGTTTGTTGAAACGTAGTACTCCGTTATGGAAGTCTTGGTCCTATTTTTTGGTTTGTTTCCCTTTGATTAGTGTGTTAGTGAATGAATAGGAAAAAAAGAAGTGATCCACTCGTTTGGATTTAAATAAAATTACTATACATACCTTTGCGATACACACTAAGTATTAACTATTTGAATTTATACTCAATTTTTTTTTTTATATATATATATATATGTGAATTTATACTCAATTTTTTATATATATATATATATATATCTTATTTTTCTATATTTCTACATTAAAGTTTTTAACGTTTGTATTTTTTTTTATCGTTATAGGTATTATATTTATTACTAGATATCATTACATTATCAAGGCTTGAAATTTTTTTATTGTTTAATATTTCTTATCTTTAACTTTGTGTGTTATGGTTTGAGTTCAAATGATCTTATCCAAATATCTAAACTGTAAAAAATAATTTTAGAAAACTTCTCTTTTCTACGATTTTGTCTATTATCATTACATTATACATTACTTAATATTATTTCATTGACATGTGACTCCATACTAAATTATCTTTTGTTGACTTCTGTCTATTTAATAAAATGTATAACATAGATTTGCTTACTCTTGAAATAATTGTTTGTTATAATACTCAAAAAAAATTATTATTTATAATTTTTCATTTATTTTTATAAGAATATTCTATATATTTATCAATTATATTATCTAAGTTAATTCAAAGTATACTTGAAACAAATGATAGGCTCAAAATGTGAGCTAAGGATGGAAATTGCACGGTGGTTTATGATAACTTGCTCATTATTTAGCTTTGAAAATATATTTTCATTAGTTAAAAAAATTGCCTTTTTCCTAAAATTTTAGCCAAGCACCTCAATTTCTAAAATAATTTTTTTTTAAAAAAAAATTGATTTTTCATAAGTTTGGGTTAACAGGCTAAATTAACAAGTCCTCAATCTTCTTTTCTATGGGTAGTTCATCCATATTTCTCTCAAATTTAGATTAATAGATAAATTATCACCGTCATTAAACAACAATAAAAACACATACAATCAAACCAAAAGATCAAATAATAACTTGAAATTACGACAACAATTAAGTACTGCCAAATAACTACACATGATGGATAGCAGAAAAATACATGTACTATGAAATAAATTATATTCATATAATAATTGTGACTATACCAATCTTATTTAAATATTAAATAAAATAAAAAATTCGAACCTTCCATGACACCATTACCCAATGACAAAGCTTAAAATTGTAATATCTATTGCACATAATGCATTAGTTATTTCAGTCTCCAATATCACTATATGCTTTTCTAATAAAAAAAATGAAAAATACTGCTTGTCCCAAGAATCATTCAGGTATGTCAATGAGATGATGATTATTATTCAAACTTGGAGTTCGATCTTTTAAAGAGGAAGACTTCCCTTAATCAATACAAACAAACAAACAAAAAATTGAAAATGTTTTCAGATTAAACTTCTAAATCTAGTATCTTATCATTTGTGATAAATACGTCTTTTGGCATACTACTTCCGCCTAATGTCACGATTGTAATTACTTTAGACGTTTCAATATAATAAAACTAACATCTTCTCATATTTCATTGATATGTTTATACATAAATAGTCTATAATATTGATAGAGGAAATTTATTTGCGGAGAGAAGAGAGACAACAACTTTATCATTTATGCACGGTTGCATATAAGAGAAAATAGAAAAGGTTAACCATTAAAATAAACATAAGAAATTTCAATATAATAAGTTTCATTGAAGGTGAAACTACAGTGATAAGATTACCAGTGATTTATTGATTTTGTAAGAAATTTGTTATCATATTTATTCATTGTCATTGCCGGTTCTTACTTTTCCATCCAAGTTTCAAACACTACAAAAAAAAAAAAAGCATCGAGTCGACTAATTAAATTCTCAATAAGAAAATGATTTTCTTATTTATGTATTATCTATCAACAATATTACCTGTTTGAGTTTAGGCCTGAGAATAGTAATCAAAAAAATGATTTATTTGCATCATTTCCTATAATATGTTTCTCACCATTTGCGCAGAGAAAATGAAAATGTTAATGTTGTAGAAATCTTTGAAATATGAAGAATGCAGTAAATTTTCACAAATAGAGATAACGATTGATATTAAAAGAAGAGAATGTCTAACATTATGTTTTACAGAGAGTATATATATAAGAGGTCAAGGAGTTGGAATTCAAAATATTATATAAACTTACCAAAAAGAAGAAGATTTTGTTACCATTGCTTATCCTTTCCTTTTTACCTTTTCCTTACGTTTTATTCTCTTTTTTCCCCTTTCTTTCTTTCTTTCCATTAGGGGTATGGTTTTCCTTAACAATGGTTAAACTTAAACCAAATTAATTAATTCCTTATTTAACGTGATTTCGCATTATGTGATGGTTACCCAATTACACCACAATCTATTAAACGCAGATTTCCAATCAAATCAATATCACAGATTGGCTATTTGAGGGATTAGAAATCTGCGATCTCGTTTTGATTTAAACTTCTTCTTTATAAGATTTAATTGAGATCTTTTTAGAAGTTCAAATTAATGAACTCCATTATTATGCAATCACATGTATTAATAGGAATTCTTTTAGTAAGTTAAATATTTATATCTTTTACTTTCAACATAATAGAATAGGTTTTTGCTACATTTATTTATATTCTACGTGAGAGATTTACTATATATTATTTAATCTTTGTTTGAAATTTTTTAATTTTTTTAATTTTTACATTTAACTTTATCTTTTATGATTTCAGTCACATAATCTCAATCACGTCATGCTTTATCTTTTATTTTTGTTGAAGCATGTGAATAATCTATAATTAAAGAGGCAGTAATTATAGTTTTCAATATTTTTGGTTGAAACGTGACAATAATTTTAATTTCCTTATGTGACAATAATCTTAACTAATGCAGAACGATGAGATCAATAACTTTATATCACTAGACCTTTTTTCAAAACATAAAATATGTTAAAGTCCTATAATTACTCCCTTTGAGCATGGAATCTTGTTTCAAGACTAATATCCCACTAAACTAGGTTAGTGTGTATTCATTTGAACTTTCAAAATGTTTTATTTTTATCACTCATCTATTTCATATATTTCTCCAATCAATAGTTACCAAAATAGGGAAGTGTATATA
The DNA here is from genome assembly GCF_019175385.1 of Lycium barbarum. NCBI lineage: Eukaryota > Viridiplantae > Streptophyta > Magnoliopsida > Solanales > Solanaceae > Lycium > Lycium barbarum. The sequence continues at coordinate 69,229,454 of NC_083348.1, read as the reverse complement.
GTAATTTCAAATAATGTCAGTTTATATTTTTTCTTAAAATAAGTACAAATAGAATCCACCACCACCACTACTACTATCGTATGAGTATTTTTCATCATCATATAATATGATTCTTAACGATAATATTTAAATTATATTTTTTATTAAGAATATTCTGTGCCGTTTTTTTTTTTTAATTCTATCATGTAATATTATATCTTATATTAGATTCAAGAATATCAATTAATTATATTTCTCCAATAAAATCCAACATATTAGGTGAGTTCATTTAATAATGTCAATTAATTTCTTTTCTAAATTGATACAAATAGAATTTGTTGCCAAGTGACGTGTTCATATTACGCCACTTGACTTAATATTAAGCTAGACTACTCTTAAACCGAAATAGAAATTTTTTATACCGTGATTTTGGTATTATGGTATTTGGTATGCATTTTTAAAAATTATGATATTCGATATTTATAAAGAGAATACCGAAATACCGAATACCATACCGAAGTATATAGTTACATATACAATTCATATATATATATTAGTATTATAATACTAACAAATATATAAACCAATATTATTACAAAACTAATTATTTAGACGCTGGAACTTTGAATACTTTATCTTGATTGAATGTCTTTTTTATGTAATTGATTTACGGAGGGGATTGCTTCTACTATCTTTTGAATATTTTTATATGTGTGAGGTGTTAGTACAATATAATTTAAGCGTTCCTTGAGGACCAAAGTCATAATTCTCTACAATATGAAAATATGTAAGTTAAAATCGAACAAACTATGATAAATGATTTACCGTATCACAAAATATCAAAATCGAACTTGAAAATACCAAACCATACCAAATTAATTTGATATGATAATAATATAATATTTTTAAAAATTAAAAATCAAAATTATCGTACCAAAATTTTAAATATCGTATCATACCGTATCATGTCTACCCAGGTATCAAAAACTATAATTTGGTCAAAACGCAGGTCCCTGCGTTTTGAAATTACGCCAGAACTTCGGACCCTTTTTGATTAAAATATAATATCCTCAGAAAGAAAAAAGTTAAAGAGATCACATCACGCAACAAAAAAAAATCTTTTCAATTAAATATCTTGAAAAGTTTGTTGAAAACGTAGTATTCCATTATGGAAGTCTTGGTCCTATTTTTTTTTTTTTTTTTGTTTCTTTCCCTTTGATTAGTGTGTTATTGAATGAATAGGAAAAAAGAAGAAGTGATCCACTCGTTTGGATTTAAATAAAATAATTTGGTTGAGCATAAAGTTTAAAGATTTTTTTGTTGAAACAATTATGACCTTAAATATTTTATACTAACATTTATGTGATTATAAGAATTTTCAAATTTGTTATTTGAGACATGCAATAATATTAGTGTAACAACATTGTCATCTGTGTTAAAATAAAAAAAGTTCAAATTAAATTATTTTCGAATTTAGGATATAATTGTTGGTAGTGTGTAGATAAAGTCACATGTGAAAAGTAAAAAAGAAAAAGAAGCTAGCTATAAGATGTTGAATACTCTTAATGGTGTGAGGTCTGTGGAAAAATCGGTACGGATTTGGTCCAAAGCAAAGAATATTATATCATGTTACAAAAGTATCTTTGAGCTGTTTTACCCAAACAATAGATATCATAGACAATGGATCGACGAAACGTATGAAACTGGTAGTGGATGGCGTGGGCCGCGATCGGGCAGTACATTTACCTGTTGATGGGTCGGTTTACTACATTTTCTTAAAGACGCATAAACAAAAAAGAAAAAAAGAAAAAAAAAGAACCAATGAGCTTTGGTGGCTACAAATTTGACAGATGTGTGCCACACACAGTTTAAGGTGGAGTTAATCTCCTAATTAGCTCATGAATGATGACGGATCATGTGAACTTATTATTGCATTTCATCCATTAAGTATCATACATTGCTCACAAACCTTTGTATCGCTAGCCAACTATCGTCATTAGCCGTTCTACCAAGGAACCTTCAAATATTTTGTTTTCTTTGTCTAGCACACATCAAGAACAAAGCACATATCCTATACCCATCTATAAATTTAATTGACTACCCGAATCCGGGGTAAACAGTTTGGCGCCCACCGTGGGGCTAGGATAATAGTGGTCTTTGGCTTTGATTTCTACCATATTCATCAAAGCCAAAAGCGTCCCTACCCATCTCTGTGAAAACGGTCCAAATGGCTGACGTCGAACAATCCGGTCATGTCAATAATACCGAGATAGTGGCGAAAAACGAAGGGAGCGGACTGCGGGCATTGCCGAACCCCGCTGATCCTAACCCCGTTGATTCAAGGGAAGGACTCAACCGGCAAAATACCGTAGATCAAGAGAACGCCGTCCCACCGGCCACCGACCCCCTAAACACTCACCATTCCGTTACATTGTCCCGGGATCGAGGCCGGAGAGAACCGGACGCACCAAACGATGGCATTAACTTGCGTTTAATCTTTGAAATGTTGCAGGAACAAAGGGCGGCAATCGCCGAGCAGGGATTAGCGATTGCTCAATTGCAGAGCGGAAAGGGTGAAGCTGGGACTGAAAGGGCTAAGGGTACAGTGGAAATCGGAAGGAACGAGCCACGGGCGGTCGAGAGTAATGATTCTGGAGCCGGTTCCTCCACCGAGGTTCTGAAGATGCTCGAAACTTTGGCGAAGCGAGTGGATTCCACCGAAAAGAGGGTCGAGACGTACAACTCTCGGGTGGATCAGATACCGGGGGCTCCACATTTGCTAAAAGGGTAAAACTCAAAAAGGTATATTCAAAGGCCTTTTCCTCCGAGTGCGGCCCCCAAGTTGATCCCGAAGAGATTCAAGATGCCGGATGTTCAGAAATACGACAGCACCACGGACCCGCATGAGCACGTGACCTCATACACCTGTGCTATAAAGGGCAATGATATGGAAGAAGATGAGATAGAGTCGGTATTGTTGAAAAAATTTGGAGAGACTCTATCGAAGGGGGCGTTGACGTGGTACGAACATCTACCCGAGCATTCGATCACTTCTTTTGAAATGCTCGCCGACGCCTTCGTAAAAGCCCATGCCGGTGCCATAAAGGTGCAGGCCCGTAAGGCTAATATTTTCCGGATAACCCAAAGGGACGACGAGCTATTGCGGGAGTTCGTCACCCGGTTCCAGAGGGAACGGATGGAACTCCCCCCGATACCAGAAGAGTGGTCCGCGCAGGCTTTCACAAAGGGTCTCAACATGCTAAGTTCGGTGGCTTCGGCCAAATTGAAAGAAAGTTTGCTAGAATACGAGACCGTAACATGGGCCGACGTCCACAATCGGTATGAGTCGAAGATTCGGGTGGAGGACGATCAATTCGAGCTCCCACCGGTAAGGATCAAAGTAAATAGAGGTTTCGAGGCACCAAAGAAGGGATACGAAACGAAGTCCGAATCATCGAAAGAGAAGTTTCAGCCATATCCCCATTCAGAGAGACAAAATTTCAGGTCGAAAAAATTGATCGAGAGTCCAAGACATTTCTCTGGACCGGGCAGCAAGCGGGTTGAACGCCCGTCGAACAGTCGGGGACTCTCGTTTAGGAGCGATGCCGGAAGTTCCGCCAGTAATAAAGTTCAGCCAAAAATTTCGGAGTACAACTTCAACGTTAGTACTTCGGGACTTGTCTCGGCTATTGGACGTGTCCCCGATGTAAGATGGCCTAAACCATTGAGGTCGGACCCGGGTCAGAGGGATCCGAGCGTAGTGTGTGAATATCACGGAACCCACGGTCATAGAACCGAAGATTGCCGCCAATTGAGAGAGGAGGTAGCCCGATTGTTGAAAAATGGTCATGTTACGCCCCGGAAAAATTTTGCGTTACCAAAGCTGTAGATGGCCTAGTATAGGCCAAATGAAGAGTAAAGTTACACCAGGATCAAGGAGGTTAAGCTTCTGAGGCTTTGAAAGAAAGTTAGGCAAGGTCTAATACAAAAATTTTGGTCTAAATGGAAGAAATGATATGTTCTAGTATATTAATAATTTTTAAGTAAAACAAAATTTTAAAGTGAAGTTCGGGAAGTCTAGTTTCCAACGCAACAAACCGCTCCTCAATCGGACATCGGGGTAAGGAGATATGGACATTACAAGTTGGATGGGCGAGCCAGGAAAATGGTCTGCGCGAACGCGCAGAAGGCCAAAGGGCCAATACATCGCGAACGCGCGCCCACGTGGCGCGAACGCGCTGAACAAAAATTTGAAAATCAAGTTCGGAATGAAGGTTGTGTTATAAGAAGGTAATAATAGCATATATATGACATTTGGAGACCATATGATGTAAATTAGTTCATATGTTAATTGACGAAAAGCCCTCGTGGCTGCAAGCTAAGTGGGGCCCACACGTCGGAATTTTAAAAAGGTCATATGAAGATACATACGCGTAGTATATGGAAAGTTGAGCAAGTCATAAGAAGGACCCATAAGCCAAAAATGGGCATAAGCCCTCCAAAAGGACAATTTAAGGAAACATTTTCGGATGATCTGACTTCTAAGGGAAAACACGACATTAAAAGTTTGGAATTTGGGAAAACTCCCAGAAATAAAAGTTGTAGATAATTGAATTAGATTTCCAACCATAGGTCATGGTCCCTCACACGAGCCTCGGGGGTGATTCTATTCCTAGAAATCTGAGTTTGAATTTGTCCCTTTTCCATTCAATAGAATTAAACTAAGTTTTTCATAACTTGTTGAAACAAGTGTCTAGGCATCTATGACTTGCCAGATGGAACCGAATTACACTAAAACTATCATAAGTGACTCTATAAAGGTTAATGTACGTGATTTGTGTACGCCACCTCTGTTGACCCGAGGTGGGCCCACTATTCCCGACTCCTCTCCTATTGTTCTGTTTGTCTCATTTCCGTACGATAAGTAAAGGAAACTTTTGGTTATCTTTCCAACTACAAAAAAATAGTTGTTTTAACTACTCCGAGTTTGTTATGATTCGCATGCCTTCTCTAACACAAGTATTCCGCTACGAGTATTCTGACATAAGCAGTTTGACGTAAGTGTTCCGACATAAGCATTCCGATATAAGTGTTCCGACATGAATATTCTGACATAAGTATTCCGATATGAATATTTGGACATGAGTATTTTGATACAAGTATTCCGATATAAGTATTCTGACAAGAATATGCTATGTGAGAAATCCATTACGAATATTCTGATAATATGTTCGATCATTTCATTGAGTCGTGATTTATGTGCATTTAGTTTCTCACTGCTCTGCTCGTGCATATGCTTTGACTTCCTTCTCCGAGTCCCGGGCCGGTTTATATCGTGCGTGCGGTTCCCGAGCTCCTCGCTTGAGGGTCGGGCACCGTATATAAATTCCGAAGTTAGATGTGTTATGGAGTTAGATGTGTTCTGGTTCGCTGAACCACATATGATATGTTATTATGATATGATATTATGATTTGTGTGTTGGAGATTTCGGAGCAATATTTCTGGAGTTAGTTGTGTGTGGCGCCGAGGGCAGGGCGGCGCCACGTTTTTCCCGGGTCTTGCAAAGGACCGGATACTGTTCTTGGCATGTATGGTCTATGGTTCCAGTAAGTTGTTTGGTTACTCTACATTTCGTGCTTACTTTCTGTACCTGTATTCTGTACTTCATTTCTGTTTATGATTTCATTCACAGTATTATATGCTTTACATACTCAGTACATATTCCGTACTGACCCCCTGTTCTTCGGGGGCTGCGTTACATGCCCGCAGGTACAGACAATCGTTTTGGTAATCCGCCAGCGTAGGACATCTCTCCAGCAGTTAAGGTGCTCTTTTGTTCGGAGCCATATTTTGGGTACATATTCTATCGTTGTACATATGTTTATCTGTTCAGGGGTACGGCGGGGCCCTGTCCCGTCATACGATTCTGTTATATTCGCTAGAGGCCTGTAGACATGTATGTGGGTCATGGGTCATGTTTGTTCGGTTGCGTTGTGATTTGTGCCTTAAGCGGTCCCGCTTGCTACTTTGGTCAAAACGGCCTATATGTTTGTATATGTATGTTTGTCTGGGCGACGTATATTCCGCCAGCCTACCAGTCTTGATATGATATATCTGTACGGGAAACCGCTTAAGATGACATCTGTTTTCAGTATCTGTTTAAAGTAACGTATGCTAAATTCGAATCAGTCTTCGATCTGTTGATTTGATAATCGAATGGGTTTGGGGTGTCCAAATAGGTCACCAGTCGCGGCCCACAGGGTTGAGTCGTGACAGGTCACCTCCGAGATCTGCTGAGCGAGCGGGCCAAAAATCATTATAAGGAAAGAGAATCTTATCAAAGGCCCGAACCTGTCGAACCCCAACATACGATCAACATGATAGTGGGGGGCATTGACGCCCCTCGAGAGCCGGTAATGAAGCGGACGAAGATTTCTATTGTTCGTGAAAAGCGCACTCGAGATCATTCGACCAAGGGATCTATCTTCTTTAATGACGAGGACGCGGAGGGCATCATCCAACCCCACAATGATGCGTTGGTAATTTCTATACTTGTCTTTAAAACTAAGGTCAAACGTATTTTGGTTGACCCAGGTAGCTCGGCCAACATCATCCGATGGAGAGTGGTTGAACAACTGGGACTGCTTGGTCAGATCGTACCAGTGGCCCGAGTATTAAGCGGGTTCAATATGGCAAGTGAAACCACGAAGGGAGAGATCTCGTTGCCCGTAAACGTGGATGGCACCATTCAACAAACGATGTTCTATGTGATCGAAGGGGACATGAAATATAACGCGTTATTGGGCAGACCCTGGATACATGGTATGAAAGCAGTTCCTTCAACACTGCATCAATTGCTGAAATTCCCCACTCCGGAGGGGGTGAAAACCATCCGGGGCAAGCAGCCCGCAGCAAAGGAAATGTTCGCAGTAGATGAGGCAGCTCCCCGGCCCGAGAAGCCGGCTCAGGAAGAGAAGGGTACAACCGGAGGGGAGGCCCCCCAATAGCAACTAAAGTATACTGGACCAGATCCAGTGCACGAGGAAGACGACTTCGGGATGCCCAGATCCTTTGTCATGCCGGATGACTCGGACGCGACCAAGTCAACCGTGGAGGAGCTGGAGCAGATCATCTTGTTTGAGTTCTTACCGGACAGAAAGGTATACCTGGGCACGGGGCTCACCCCGGAGCTTAGGCGTAAATTAATTGAATTTCTTCGAGCTAACGCCGATTGCTTTGCATGGTCGCATATAGATATGACAGGTATATCACCGGAAATAGCATCACACAAACTCAGCTTGGACGGGAAGTTTCTCCCGGTCAAGCAAAAAAAAAGGCCCATGTCAGAGCCAAAGCACGCCTTCGTGAAAGACGAGGTAATGAAGCTTTTGAATATAGGTTCCATCCGGGAGGTGAAATACCCGGATTGGCTTGCCAACGTGGTGGTGGTGCCCAAAAAAGGTAATAAATTTTGAATGTGTGTCGATTATAAGCATTTCAACAAGGCATGCCCGAAGGATTCATTTCCATTGCCTAACATCGACAGAATGATCGATGCGACGGCCGGGCATGAAATCCGGATGCACCCGGAGGATCAAGAGAAAACATCCTTCATCACCCGTTATGGGACTTACTGTTATAACGTCATGCCTTTCGGATTAAAAAATGCCGGTGCAACTTACCAACGCCTAGTTAATGGGATGTTCGAAGAACAAATAGGGAAAACGATGGAAGTTTATGTTGACGATATGGTTGTTAAGTCCCTGGAAACAGAGGACCATTTAAAGCATTTGCAGGAAACCTTCGATGTACTCCGCAGATACAACATGAAGCTCAACCCGGAGAAATGTGCCTTCGGCGTCAAGTCTGGTAAATTTCTGGGATTCATGGTGTCAAACCGGGGAATTGAAATCAACCCGGACAAGATCAAAGACATCGAGGTCGTGAACAACATAAAGGGGGTACAGAAGCTCACCGGGCGGATAACGGCGCTGAGTCGCTTCATTTCGAGGTCCTCGGACAGGAGTCACCGTTTCTTCTCTTTGCTCAGAAAGAAGAACGACTTCGTTTGGACACCGGAGTGCCAAGAAGCCCTAAGGGAATTGAAGAAGTATTTATCCAGCCCCCCGTTGCTGCACACACCGAGGTCCGATGAGCCACTCTTCCTCTATTTAGCAGTCTCCGAAATGGCGGTAAGCGGCGTTTTGGTCCGAGAAGAATCAGGTACGCAATTCCCTATCTATTATGTAAGTAGAACTTTGGGGGATGCAGAGACCCGTTATCCCCATTTGGAAAAACTGGCGTTAGCATTGGTAAGCGCTTCCAGAAAGCTCAAACCTTATTTTCAATGCCATCCCATATGTGTGGTAACCACTTACCCTTTAAAAAATGTCATGCATAAACCTGAGTTATCCGGTAGGTTAACAAAATGGGCTATAGAAATTAGCGGTTACGATATCGAGTACAAGCCTCGGACGGTCATCAAATCCCAAATCTTGGCCGATTTTGTGGCAGACTTTACCCCGGCCATGGTCTCCGAGGTCGAGAAGGAACTTTTGCTGACCTCGGGAAAAACCGCGGGCATTTGGTCTCTACATACGGACGGGGCCTCGAATCTTAGAGGTTCCGGCCTAGGGATTGTCCTTAGGACCCCGGCTGGGGAGGTCATCCGACAGTCCGTTAGAACTGCTAGATTGACTAACAATGAGGCCGAGTATGAGGCTATGATTGCAGGTTTGGAATTGGCTCGAAGCATGGGAGCCGAAACAATCGAGGCAAAGTGCGACTCGCTTCTGGTCGTGAACCAGGTGAACGGTGTATTCGAGGTAAAGGACGAGCGGATGCAGCGGTACCTCGAAAAAATACAGGTGGTACTTCATCAATTTAAAGAGTGGACCATGCAGCACATACCGAGGGAGCAGAACAGCGAAGCCGATGCATTAGCGAACTTGGGATCCTCGGTTGAGGGGGAGGAAATCAACCTCGGGGCAACGGTGCACTTATCAAACACGGCCATAGAAACCGGGCACGCCGAAATATACACAATGGGCTTGACCTGGGATTGGCACAATACGTACATCGACTACTTGCGTGATGGTAAGCTCCCAAAGGACCCGAAGGAGTCACGATCGCTATGGACCAAGACTGCTCGCTTTTGTTTGGTGGACGGTCAACTGTATCGACGCTCCTTCCTCGGTCCTTTAGCTAAGTGTTTGGGCCCCGGTGAAACAGAATATGTGATAAGGGAGGTGCACGAGGGAACCTGCGGCAACCACTCCGGTGCAGAAGCTTTGGTTCGAAAAATCGTCAGGGCCGGTTGTTACTGGAACCGGATGGACGAGGACACGAAAAGTTTTGTCCAAAAATGTGACGGGTGTCAGAAGCATGCTCCGATGATTCACCGGCCCGGGGAGTTGCTGCATTCTGTCATCTCACCTTGGCCTTTCATGAAGTGGGGAATGGACATTGTTGGTCCGTTACCTCGGGCACCAGGTAAGGCCCGTTTCATTTTGTTTATGACTGACTATTTTTCTAAGTGGGTTGAAGCGCAGGACTTCGAAAAGATAAGAGAAAAGGAAGTCATCGACTTCATATGGGACCACATCGTCTGCCGCTTTGGCATCCCGTCTGAGATAACCTGTGATAATGGCCCCCAGTTCGTGGGTAGCAAGGTCAACAGTTTCCTCGAGGGGTTGAAGATCAAGAAAATCATGTCAACCCCGTATCACCCGTGTGCAAACGGGCAGGCAAAATCAACGAACAAAATGATAATCCAAAATCTGAGGAAGAGACTTGAGACATCAAAGCATAATTGGAGGGAAATACTCCCGTAGGTGCTCTAGGCTTACAGAACCACATCCAAATCGAGCACGGGGGAAACCCCGTTCTCATTAGTTTACGGAGCCGAAGCCCTGATCCCCGTGGAGGTTGGCGAACCGACCTTTCGTTTCAGATATGCCACCGAAGAATCAAACGGGGAGGCTATGGCCGTGAAGCTCGACCTCGCGGATGAGCTACGCGAAGGAGCGTCGGTCCGCATAACGGCCCAAAAACAGAGGATGGAAAGATATTACAACCGAAGAGCCAACTTTCGGTATTTCCGAGTGAGGGATTTAGTACTTCGAAAAGTCACCTTACATACAAAGAACCCCAACGAGGGAAAGCTAGGACCGAACTGGGAAGGACCGTACAAGGTAACCGATGTAACGGGCAAAGGATCATACCAGCTGGAGTCCATGGATGGGAAATGCCTACGCAACAACTGGAACATAGCCCATCTAAAAAGATACTACTGCTAAGGTATGATCTTCCCGTATACTTTTTGTTAACCGTATTTTTCTTTTGCAGGAAACCGTATTCTAATCCTATAATTAGAATTTAGGAATGAAAGCATGTGTTGCACTCTTTTCCTTAGTGCGGTTTTGTCCCAAAATGGGTTTTCCGACGAGATTTTTAATGAGGCAACAAGTACAACGTGCTACGCAACAAAGATAAAGGGCCAGCACTCGGACACCCTAGGTCACACCTTCCGAGTGGGGGCTTGATAACACTCACCCAACCTCGAAGCTCGGATCAGTGTTAGGGGGGCACAGTACCCACATCGAAGTATGCCACGATAAAGAGAAACAAAGAAGCTCAGCATTTGCCACGACAAAAACAAAGGCCGGCCACCGGCCATCACCTTCGATGTAAGGACCAAACGATTATAATGAATCGTGTCCCATTCAGCATTTGCCACGGCAAAAACAAAGGCTGGCCACCGGTCATCGCCTTCGATGTAAGGACCAAACGATCATAATGAATCGTGTCCCATTTAGTGTTTGCTGCGGCAAAGATACAAGAAATGAAAATTCTCATATGTACAAACACTTGCAATACAGAAACCATTGCAATGGTCGTATTTCGGCACTGTTCAATTTATACGTCCTACACCGGGTACTATGGTCGAAATTCGGCAAGGCCAACGAGGTCATTGCGAACCGGCCACGAAAAATGCCGGTCCTAAAGAAGCGCCTATCATGGGCATGGAAAGATCCGAAGTCACAAAACATTTGGTAAGTCCTATGAGCAGAATTAATCAATGACTACGGATCATCTTGTCCGAAAAACGGACCAATAATTCAAAGCAAAATAAAAACAAGCACTCAAATGAAGAAACAAGAAAAGTGCAACTTTCATATATACAAAAGATACTTTTACAAAGAATACTTTTACACCAAAAGTCAAAAGGCCAGCAAAGGCAAAAAGCAAAAGCCAAGTAAAAATCCTATGCTAGATGACTGGAGGCAGAATTGTTATGTCCCGTGTTTTCGTATAACGGGAAATTGAGAAATAAAGAAGACTTGTGTGAGTTGAGGAAATATTTTGATTCGAGTTGTTATGATTATGTTGGTTATGGAATCATTAATGTCAAGACCTCGGGGAAGGCCGAGGGTAAATTTGGAATTTTGGAAATTAGTTTCGGAAATTACAAAACGGGACGTTTAATGAATTGGGCCAAGAAAAATGCAACACAAAAATTTAGGCCCAAGGGATTAGGGTGGCCGGCCTTTGCAAGGCCCAACCCATTATTTTAATGTCATGTGCATAGCACATGACTCTTAAAAAGGATAAATATCATCTTTTACTTGTAATTATCAAGAACTTAGATGAAAAGTCAAGAACACCAAGAATAGGGGCATTCAGCCGTAGGAGAGAAAGAGAGAAAAAGAAAATTTCCAAGCTTGTTTATTGATCCAAAAATTCTTGTTCTTCACATATTATGAAGTACTCGAGCCCCTCTTTAACGGGGTACAATTATTTTGACGAAATGGCGACGTTTGCGGCGAATCGGAATCTTAAGATCAAGGTAAGATTTCTATGTTTTTATGTTATGAAATGGATATATATGTGTTAGTGATTGGATTAGCATGATGATTTCGGAATGGTGTTGCGTTTGTGCATGGCGGGTGTGTGTAAGAAGGGTGTGTTTGGCCGTGAGTTCATGAGGTGCAAGGCATAGGAATTTTATCTTGTTTAGTTTGAATAATGTGTTGTGGTGATCTTTATGTCGTAAAGGATTGATTAAAGAATTGAGTTGGCGTTAGAAAATGATTTCGGACGTTATCGGAAAGTGTATACCTTTTGTATATTTGTGTATATCATAGTATATTTATGATACTAAAGACTTTAAATATGATTTAGGGTTGATGATAATGAATTCGGAATGAAACGACGCAAGTTAGAATGTTCGTCGTAACTTTTGGTGTTTTGAATGAAATAGGGAAAGTAATGGATTTTGAGAAACTTTGTATATGGTTTGGAACTTGTATGTTATGTGGTGGAATAATCTTGAATGAATGAATACAATAATGTGGACATGAGTTGGAATTGTGAAGTTTGAATATAGGATTACCAACTTATGTAATAGGGTGAAATTTTGAAGCTAGTACGTTTTGATTGTGGTTTGTATTGTGTAATGATGTTTGGGATTGTTGTTGTTATTGTATTTTGAGCCGAGCCAAGTCTCGGGGGTGTTAGATTTATAGGGGAAGTGCTGCCGAAATTTCGGTAGCCAAGTATAGCCCCAAAGATGAAAATGTTAACTCTCATGAATAGTAACTGGTAAAAGTGACCATTTGCAGTTTTCGGACGAAACGGAAATCGCGATTTGGCGAGCGTAAGGCGCCAACCAGGTATGTAAAGCCTACCTATCCTTCTTTTAGCATGTCCTAGTCATACTAGGTTAAGATCGGAATCTCGGGGGTAACTCTGCTCTTGGAAATTTAGGTTCAAGTTTGGGTACTATTCATCCAGCGCAATTGAACCTTTTTGTGGCATTTGGTCAAAAGAATGTTCGAATCGTCATAACTTTTGCTGTTGTGTCCGAAACTCTCCGAAACTTTCGTAGATGGCTCTAGGGAGCCTAAGGTCTGTGATTTGTGTTCGCCGCCTCAATTCGACCCGAGGTGGGCCCGCAAGCCCCGAGGCTTCTCTTATTCGGTTTGTTTGGTTCGCTTGTGTCCGCTATGATCAGTGATCGTTTGTTTATGACTCAATGGTGCGTTTGAAACTTCCTATGCCGTTAGTGAACGTTTTGCACTTCGAGTAATGTGAAATTTTCGGAAAATGACCTATGAACGGCTTTCTAAAAATCTGGCAGTCTGGACTTCGTAACTTTTATACACAAATTTTGATCAATCTGATTCCTACTCCGAGCCCTCTGGCGTCGGTATGTGCTCATCTGTAACTATATGTTGAGTCCGTTAATTTACTTTTGATATGCATATGGTTTCTGCACTACTCCGTTCGTGCTATTTGCTATCCTTTCGTTCGTCGGTACCCGGGCCGACTTTGTGATCGTGCGCGCTATAACATATTCGGGAGTTATGATGTGTTACGGTTTCCGAGGCCTCGCCATAGGGCCGGTTACCGTTTATGGAGTTATGATGTGATATGGCATTTGATATGTTCTGATGATGTGATGTGTGTGTGATATGATGTGTCTGGAGACTATACGGAGATTTGAAAACTTCTGGAGTTATGATGTGTTGTGGCACCAGCGTTGGGGGTGACCACGTTCCTAAACCCTATACATGTTTTCATTTGCATTTGTACATTTGCCTTCCGCACAGGTTTGCTTTGCTACTTTGACGTTTGTGTTTGTTTCTTCTGACTCCAGTTGTGTTTGCGATTTATGTACCTTCTGCTTTACATACTCAGTACTTCTCCCGTACTGACCCCCGGTTCTTCGGGGGCTGTGTTTCATGCCCGCAGGTACAGAATCTCGTTTGGGTGGTCCTCCGGTTTAGGCTACTCATTCTGCTGTGTTGGAGAGCTCCCTTTGATCTGGAGCCTAACTTTTGGTACATACCTTTTGTTGTGTGGGTACGGCGGGGCCCTGTCCCGTCATATGTTCGTATGTTCTGTTTTGTTTAGAGGCCTGTAGTCACATTTGTGGGTCGTGGGTCCGGTGTGTTTGTATGTGAATCTGTTGTGCTTTCTTAAGCGGCCCGTACGCTACTATGGCCAAGACGGCCCCTGAGTTTGTACGTGTGTGTGCATTTGGGCTACGTATATTCCGCCACCTTTCTGATTTTGATTTGACTAATTTGAACGGGCGACCGCTTAAGATAAGTGTTCGATAAATGTTTGTGTCTGGCGTTTGTTGTTCATTTTCGGTTCAAATAACGTATGTTGAGTTTGAATGAGTCTGAATACGATGATCTGGTTGTGAGTCTGTTTGGGGTGCCTAAGTAGGGCACCAGTCGCGGCCCACGGGGTTGGGTCGTGACAAGAATGATCGGACTCGGTTCGTTCGGAATCATCTGAGTCGGACCCGAGGGCATGGTTTGCCTCCTCCTCCATCTCTTTGGCCTGGTTTATCTGGGCCGGAAGATCGGAGAATCCGTGCTCGGCTTCTTCGAGGGTGAGCCGCCGAGACTTCCACTTCTCGTACTCGGCGACGATGGCAGTATGAGCCTCGGCCGCCTCCACGCCTTTCCAGGCTTCTTCCAAATCAGCCTCGACTTTAGCCAACTTAGTTTCCAGCTCGGCCCGGTTTGCCACAACAATATTCCTCATGTGAACAGCAACTTCTAGCTCGGCCTTAAGAACATCGTTGGCGCTCACCGCCTCCTTCAGCTCGGCTTTTAAGCCCTCACATATCCGAGACCGCTCCTCGGCTTTCCCTTCGAAAACTCTCATAAGTTCTTTGTACAGAGCGGTGTCGGATTCCAGTAGTCGATTCCTCTCGGCCAGGCCCGTTGCATCGGCCTTCACCAAATCCAGTTCCCCCCGGAGTTGGGATACGGTGGTCTCCAACTCGTCCAGCCTCGACGAAAATTGGGCTTTGTCTCGGCTAAGGCCAATCTTCTCAGTCTCGAGGCTTCGATTATAATCAGTCATGGGAGCCAATTCACTCTTCAAGCGACGATTTTCGTCCTTGGCCGCATCGAGCTCGGGACGAAGGTTGGCAAGAACAGCCGCCCGACCCAACTCTTCCTCTTTCTCTCGGAGGAGATGCTTATATTTCTCCGTTTCTCGGCCTTGGGCATCTAGTTGGCCTCGAAGATCGTCCATCTCGTGTTGGGCACGGATGAAGGCCTCGTTGACCAGTACCACACTCTGCAAGAAAAATAAACATGAAGAATCAAACAAAGCGAGCATAAAGTCTACTGAAATACAAGGGTGGTTGAGGTTCTTACCCGGTTGCCCGCGTGCATGCCTTCGTTCATAAGGCACTGCCAGGTGACCCCGGTCATTTTACGCTTGTCCGAGTCATAGAGGAGAGGCCGCAAATAGCTTTCTACTCCCACCGGGCGCGATAGAAAGCCGCAATCCTCGGGGACGGTAATTACGGCCGATCTGGTTCTTCTTGGTTCTACGCTCGGGGCTGGGAAGATGGTCACCAGGTTATCTCTAGAACCAGATTCTGACTGTCGGTTGGCCGACCTCGTGACCCGAGGAATTGGAAGATGGCAGAAACCCGCAGCGTCACCGGTAGCAGGAGGAGTGGTTGAAAACATATCTTCAAAATCTTCAGCCCTCGGAGCCGGGGTAGATGAACTTGGCGTGGACTCAATGTTTCTGCCAAAGCCCGGGGGCTCCGCAGTAGAAACAGGTTCATGGTCGGGAGACGGATGAGCGTGAATGGGGGCTTCGGCCTCCGGAACTGGGGCAGTCCTTTGATCAGCTGCAGTGACGGCCGTTTCCCCGGGTCCCTTTCCCCTCTGCAGGGGAGTATCTTCCGAAGAAGTTTCACCTGAAATGTCGAGAAAGTCAAATGACCGAAGAGGAGTCGGGGAACGGATTTCTTCCGCACCTGAAGGAAGAACGGGAATCAAGAGACCTTCGTTAATAGAAGGCAAAGGCGGAACGGAGGCAGTCTCCTCGGGTGCGGGAGCCGTTGACGGAGCCAGGTCGACCCTCCGAACTATGATGTCGGGCTCCGCTTCTTCTCTCGGGGGTCGGGCAACACTTCTTGCCTTCTTCCGTTGGGACGGTTGCCCCTTTTCGGAGGGCCGTTTCCTTTTGGCAGCTTCGGCAAGAACACGGGAAGAACCCGCCGTGTCGAACGCGGATGCCGGTGCAGGGGAAGCGACCCCCCACTCCGATCTGGATGCCACCGATCCCTTCGGCAAACCAGAACGACAAAGGCATAGGCAGGATTGGGAAAACTGACGACCACGAATGGCTAAAGATGCAGTAAAAACGAAGGAAAGTCAAACGTTACCATGATTTTGAGCGATCCATCGACCACGTGACAAATGGGCCATGTTCGGTCCTCATAGGGAAGCTGGATGAGGAGTGTCGTGACCCATTCACTCAGATTGCGAATAACCGGGGGTACAAATCCGTTTGCTGCAAAAAAAAATAAGGGAAGGGCAATGAGCAAATAATACCAAAAGCGGCTGAACAAGTAAGAACGACTGCTCAAAGGATCGAACTTACGCTTGTCGTTCCATTTCTCCGGAAAAGGTAGATGGGCGGCCGGGATTATGTCCTCGGTTTTTACCCGGACGTAGCGTTCTAGCCATCCCCTGTCCCGATCTTCGTCCATATTCGAGAAGAACGGGTTCCGGCTGCGCTTGGTTAGTTTTATGACACCGCCCTAGAATATTCTCGGAGAATACAGGCGTATTAGGTGGCCTAGTGAAAGTTCCTTCTCCGCTCTGTTGGCCAGCAGCCGGAGGCAAGCAACGACCCTCCAAACGATTGGGCCGATCTGTGCCAAAGTCACGCCATAGGTCCGGCACATATCCAGTATGACCGGATCAATCGGGGGGTCG
This sequence comes from Lycium barbarum, assembly GCF_019175385.1. NCBI lineage: Eukaryota > Viridiplantae > Streptophyta > Magnoliopsida > Solanales > Solanaceae > Lycium > Lycium barbarum. Next base: position 69,212,705 of record NC_083348.1, on the reverse strand, counting down.
AGTTTAAGGGTAAAGGGATAAGTGTACACGTACAAGAACCCTTCCCGGTGGTCGGTAATGGATTCGTCCGGCCCGGGTGCAAAAACCCTTACCGGGCGTATGTTCCACAAACAGTCTGCCCGGACTATGTCAAGCTTATCCTCGGTTATGGAGGAAGGATACCCCCTCACGTCGTATCCCCGGTCTGAGACGGTAGAGGGCTTTTCCGCCTCAAGGTTTTTATTGAAGTTAAATTTGGCCGGTATGATATTCGAGGCCGTAGTCTCGGGGTTACTCTTTTGTTTAGCTGGAGACACAGCCTCGGCCCCCGGGGATGAAACCGAGGGAATTTCTGGAGAAGTGGTTTCAGACATGTTGAAGGAATGAAGGGAAGAGGATTTCGGAAAATAATGCAAAGGAAACGAAGGAAATGGTGATTTGAAGAGCAACTGAAGCAAAAAGCAGTTGGCGAGAATGGTGACAAAATTAATCCCCCTTTCACGTGAAAATAAGCGAAGATTTGGCAACAGATTTGCTGAAGAAAGGATGAAGATAAAACGTAGAGGAGAGAAGAAATGAAAGAGCAGATCGTAAAAATGAAAAAATGAGGAAATGAGGGGCTTTATATAGGCATAAGGAGGGGAACGGTTATCGAGGATGGCCAATTGGGGATCGCTACGTGTCCCATCATTAATGCGAAGCGACCCGAAACGACGTGCAAAAGGCGGTTGACAGGAGCGGACCATCCGGAGCAGGACACGTGGCCGGCAAAAGGGAAGACGTGACACAACTATTCCCGCCAAAATAAGGAGATAAGGATAGGCCATCCGGGCGGTCGGTTGTATGATTCATTCACTTCCCGTTACTCCGATGGATCGTAGGTCCGGGAAGTGTGGGGGCTATCTGTATACGGTAAAAATCGAATATGAGTCAATCCGGAGAAACTATGGATCGGAGGAAGAAAAGGGCCGGGAGTTCGCACGAGGGGCATCACACCTTTCCGGATAAGAGCTTTAATCGAAGCTGAGCAGAGACGCCATTTGGCCCGGTCTCTATGCCACCGATGGTTCGGGGACTCTTCCCGAGGGTTCGTCACCGTTGATCCGGACGACCGTTTGTCCGTGTGTTCGTTGGTCCGTTATGACCGTTGCTGAAGCGCATCAGTGGTGTCACATCATGGTCGGCTACCAACTATGCGTGTGTCAGACGGTGCCGTCAGTCCAATCCCACCAAATCCGTGCAGGGACTGTCCTTTTTATTGTTATTTTATTAATTCATATTGTATGAGGCCCATGGGCTCACTGCTATAAATAGGGTATATCCTCCTCCCTTAAGGGGGTTGGCTTTTCTTACTTTCCAAGAGTATTTGTAATAGAAGAATTCTTATATACATATTCTCTCATCATTTTCGGCCAAGGCCACCTGTTATTGTTATTATTGCATTTCATCTATCAAGTATCATACATTGCTCACAAACCTTTGTATCGCTAGCCAACTGTCGTCATTAGCCGTTCTACCAAGGAACCTTCAAATATTTTGTTTTCTTTGTCTAGCACACATCAACAACAAAGCACATATCTTATACTCACCTATAAATTTAATTGACTACCCGAATCCGGGGTAAACACATGATATCATGAGATCCTTTCTTTCTCTCTCTCTTCTTTTCTTGTTCCTCCCGTGAGAACTGATAAGTAGTGCTTTTTCACAGTGAGTTGTGACGTGAGATGAATTTTTTTTTTAATTTGAGATTTCGAGTTTTAACTTTATATATATATATATTTTTTTTGATAATAAATGCTTTCCGTTTAAATGAACTTTATACAGTGCAAATTCGTATTAATTAGAGTCCAATATATATGTACGGATACTGAGTAGGAAATAAAAAAGATAGTGCAATTATTTTTAGCATTTAACGAAAATGACATAAGGAAACAATCCTCCCTTTTCCTTTCCAAATGATGATGGATAAGATCGCTAGTTGCCTAATGGTTTCCAAAGTATAGCTTAATTAATGAGAGAAAATAAAAGAAAGATGAAAGTTATGGGGGAGGGTTGATCTTTATCCTCTTTTATTTTCTTCTTGCTTTTTATTTTTTGCCTTGGGGTGAAGCTTTAGTTGATTCCATCAATGTATTCGATCTATAGGATGATCCGAATCATGTGTTCTTTTTAATTATTATTATTCCACCACAGAATCTTCCTTTTAAGCCTTAAGCAATACCATGATATTAATTCATAGACTACGACTTCTTTTTAGTATTAAAAAATTGTTTTGGGTGTGTAGGATTAGGGAAATCACTATTAGTACAATAATACATCAATAGCCAATATTTAAGTACTTCGTACATTAAAGAGGGAGGCGCGTCCATCTCCATAGAATATGTGAACGCTACAATTAATTTTATTAGCATACTGGTAATAATAACAACCATATATGGTGCTGTAAATGGGGCACATAATATATCTTTCTTTATATAAAGTAGGTACGATATATTAAATCTTCAAAGCATAATATAGTCCCCAGTTATGAGTTAGACATAACATTATTGATCTGGCGTCCATGATATCGAAGCAAATAATTCAATAAAATAGGAGAAACATTGAATTATCGGATGCAAAAGTGGAATAGCTCATTTGCCTTCGTGGAGCAACCTTTCTACTAAAATTACGATGATAAATGGATGATTTGACCTGAATTTGGGCAAATTAAAATGGGCTAACTAAAAAAATGAATAATTTTTCGAGCCTTCCTAAGTAAGAGTTAGTTGGGCTGAGATGAGCTGATCAAAGATGGACTAAATGATGGGTTAAACTCAATCCATTCAAGGGTCATTTGCACTTTTTGCCCTATTTGTGCTGATCTTTAATTTTTGCGCCTCAAATGGAACTTCTGCCTGGCGAAACATAAGTTCTTTAAGGATCCGACACAAATTATGTCGGATTCCTTAAAGGACTTATGCCCTACTAGGCCTAAGTTCCATTTGAAGGGCAAAATTAAAGACCAGCCCATTTGAAGGACAAACCGTGCAATTTCTTCTCCGCTCAACTCTTACCAAGTTTTAGTTTATTTGTTTGTTACCTTATAATTTGTTTCATTAGCAAACAAAATTAATATAAAAAATTTCCTTATAACATATCAAAGAAAAATATTTTTTTTATCTAGATATTTTGATAAAAAAATTTATGGGTCAATTTTGACTATATATTTAGCCTGAATCAGCTACTTCCTCAGTCTCAATTTACGTGACATCTTTAGCTTTTCGAGATTCAAACTTCGTAAGTTTGATCATACATTTGGACGACACAGAATATTTTAGTTTTTCGAAATAAAATTATCAAGTTTAGAAATGACGAAGAGTACTATATAATAATGCAAATAGTAGAACAACCTTTCTGCATCCGACACTGATAATGCAATATTTCAAATTGATGTTTGACAAGGACTAAAGTTGATGGAGATAGGGAAAATACTTCGAACAAGCACAAAACTTGAGATAGACAAGAGAGAGTGATTGATGAACTAAAGCAATGTGATTAAAGTAAACGAGAATGGATATTGATCAAGGTAGGAAAACAATTTTAATAGTAATATGTTTTATAGAACATGCATGATGCAACTGATGAAATGGATTGGAGTCCATTAAGCTTCTACACTTGCAATTGTTTATTTGCCAAATTTATAGTAAATATATATTGTTTATAGTAAATATATATTGTTCATACATGAACTATATATATATATATATATATATATATATATATATATATATATATATATATATATATATATATATATATGACCATTTTCAATATATATATTTTTTAAAAGGAGAATATAAAAAAAAAAAAAAACTGATAAAGGGGGAAAAATAGGGGTCGATATGAAATCATATAATTGTGGAGGTCCTAGGGCGAAGATTGTAGGGTTTTTGGTATGAATTGAGTTTGATATTTTTGGGTTAGGTAGTGAATGGAAAATGAAAAGATCTTGTCCCACACTGAAGAAAGGTGAAGAATTTACTGGGAAAGCACTTATACACTAGCTTCTCGGCTTAGGGGTCAAATGTTCTGAAAAGACACATGCTGCTTGCTAGTTGCTTCCATTGTTTCCCGAAAGGCACCTTTCTATGATTCTAACACCCACAATGTGTATCATTGTATGCTGTGTATATGTCACGGGTATGCCTTGTATAATAATGATATACAAATATAAATGGAGAGAAGGCGTTGTCCAAGGAAAGCACGGGAGAACTTGATTTTCCGGTGGAGAAGCGGCAGCGAGAAGGTAGGATGGGAATATCGGCGTCTATAAATGTGCATTTGTTTTCGTAAATAAAAAGTAGGTACCTAAAAATAATTTATTTTATATTATTTTGCTTTTATGTAATCTGAATCGTCCCACTTTTTATGAGACAGTGGGGATGATATTCAAGGAAACTGAATCAAAGCAACTCGTTGAAGTGTATGAAGACATTGATACATGAACCAACAAGTTTTTGACATGAGTTAGCAAATACTGTAAGTCATTATTTGCAAATTGATGTCTGGTTAGTATTAAAAGAATTATTGCAATATTGAAACAAATTGAAGTATGGTCATAAGTATATGAAATATTAATGCAATGTTAGAAAACTAGTTCAAGAAGAAGAACAACATACCCAATGTAATTTCATAAGTGGGGTCTGGAGAGGGTAGAGTGTACGCAGATCTTACCTTTACCTTGAAAGATAGAGAGACTGTTTCCGAAGGACCCTCGGCTCAAGATTGTTCGAGAAGAAATAATAATTTTTTTTCCAAGTGAAAATCACCTCCCAAAAATAAGATTTTTCTTTTTCGATTGATTTTTTTTCTTTTTCGATTTCAATCCCTACCTTGTATGATACGCTAATTTTGGGAGCGAGAGGATGTAAAGATGACAGAAAATGACTATTTTAGTTTCATGTTGTATAATTCTTGTCATTTAATAGTATATTTTTACTTACCCTTCCAGTATTCAAAATTTATTGTCCGATTAATTTGATTTTGTGTTGTATGTGGACCCATAAAAGCGGAGACACTCATTTTCAAGAGTTTTTCCATTTTCATGGCCTCCGACCAATAGTGAAAAATTCCATCCATCCCACCGCACTCTGTGATGATTTTAGTCATTTGCTTCAATTTATTTGGTGAAAGTATAAGTGGGGTATTTGCTTCAATTCAGCTTTCGAAGAATTGGATAACTAATAGCTCCTCCAGTTTCAATTCCCTTCACTTTAATTTCCTTAGGAATCGAAGGAAAAACCTTTAGCAGCACTTCTAATTTTAAGTCCTCTCACCCGAAGTCGAGGCTAGCTAGCTTAATGAGCTTTTTGCCTTTCACACGGGTTTAAATCTCATCAGTACCGCAGCTGCGCAGCATTCACTACCTCTTCCCCTCCCTAATGCAATCAAAAAATAATAATTGAAAGTCCTCTCGCCCTCTATTCTTTAAAGAGAAAATGGTCAAATATATTATTCTACTTTAATTTATTGGCTAACTTTGTCATCCGTTAGCCAAAATAGTCAAATATACCCCTCCCATCACAAGCTGGGCCCAAATATACCCCTCCCGTTAGCAAAGTTTCAAAAATACCTCTCATTTCTAACATATTTCCACATAAACAAGTCTAGTTATTGGAATTGGGTGACATGGACACCACATGACATTTAACTTATTCTATGTGGTGCCTACATGACAATTTTTTTTTAAAACAATCTAGAAAATTGATTTTTTAAAACAAATCTAGAAAAAAAAAGGCTTTTATTAAAAAATCTGGAATTTTTTTTTTTTAATCTGGAAAACTGTAAAGTATTTTTTTTAAAGTGTCCTAATTTTTTTTTAAAATCGGGATTAATTTTAAAAAATCTGAAAAACTGATTTAAAAAAAAATCATTTTCCAGAGTTTTTTAATAAAAAAATTTCAGCATTTTTTTTAAGAAGTGGGTTTTATAAAATTAAAAAAAAAATCAGATTTTTAATAAAATCCATTTTTAACAGATTTATTTTTAGAAAAATCAAATTTTCAAATTGTTTTAAAAAGAAATGCCATGTAGGCAAGACATAGACTAAGTTAAATACCATGTGGCGTCCATGTCACCCAATTCCAATGACTAGATTTGTTTATGTGGAACTATGTTAAACATGAGGAGTATTTTTAAAATTTTGCTAACGGTAGGGGTCTATTTGGCCCCAACTTGTAATGGGAGGGGTATATTTGACTACTTTTGCTAAAGGAGGGCAAATTAGCCAATAAACTAAAATAGAGAGGTATATTTGACCCTTTTCCCTTCTTTAAACCCATAAAAATATATAGAATACAAAAGTTGAGTATTATTAACAAATTGAGATTTATATATTCGGACTATACTCTCTCTCCTTGAGGAGATAGGTGTATCTGGAACAGTTTTTCTACCCCAAAAAGGTAGGGTAAGGTCTACATACACCTCACCCTACCCAGACCCCTCTTGTCGGAATATATTACTCCCTTCGTCCCAAAAAGATTGTCTTTCTTTCCTTTTTAGTCTGTCCCAAAAAGGTTGAAACATTTTTATATTTAGAAATAATTTAATTTCATGAGATAATTTACAGCCACACAAATATCTAAGACTTATTTTGGACAACACATTTCAAAAGTCTTCCTTTATTTTTTAAACTTTGTGCCAAGTCAAATTAAAATAATCTTTTTGGGACGGAGGGAGCAGTATGTTGTTGTCGTTGCTGTTGGACTATATACTCTCTTGCATTTTGCCCAAACAGTTCTTTAACCACTTTTTCCCTAGAATTTTCAAGTTAAGTTTTGGTACAAAGCTTTAATCAAAATTTTGAACAACTAAATAGTATTTGAGTTTATACTAAATATTAGATCTGTCAAATTTGTATTTCAAAGTCTTTTTTAATTTATTTTCGGAACTGACGGGGACCCAATTCTTGAGTGGCCCCGCATGCCACATACGAATCAGCCCAGAAACCGGGAAGAGCAAGAAAAGTCTTACTACAAGCCCAAAGCAGTCCCTTATAAATCCAGAGATACCTCTCATTCATTTGCATTCACAAAGAGCCGGAGTATAGAGGGACCAAACAAAATAAGAATTAAAAAGAAAAAGAAAAAGAAAAAAAAAAGACATAGTCCACATAGCTAGAACAATATGGCTGAAGTAGTCCTCTACGTTTATGACATGACCAAAGCCGGCGGGCACGATGCACAAAACTTCGCCATAGTCCAAACGAACAAACTCCTCAAAGACGGCGTCAACTTCGGTGGCATCTTCCACACCGCTGTCCAAATCTACGGTAACGACGAATGGGCTTATGGTTACCGCAAGAAGGGCACCGGTGTTTTCAGCTGCCCGGCTGGAAAAAACCCCAGCTACACCCTTCACGAGAAAATTACACTTGGCAGAACTGAGTGTTCCCAGTCCAAAGTCAACAAAATGATAAAGGAGCTTAGCGACTCGTGGCCCGGTAACAAGTACCACATCGTGTCCAAAAACTCGAAGCATTTTAGCAACGAGTTGTTAGAGAGGCTTGGAGTACCTAAGCTTCCGAGTTGGGTGAATAGAGTTGCTAATATAGCTAATGCTGCAAAGGATGCAGTGGGGACTGTGCTTAAAGTGAAAGACGAAGCTTTAAAACGTGTAATGAATCCTATGAATTTCGCTTTTGGCAGTGGATCTAAGAAATCAAGTAGTGCTAAATCAGTAAAAGCTACCCCGTGTGATTTTAATATTAATATCAACTTTATCAGTGAAAACTTTAGGGTGTTTGCTCCTGATATGTATAATGAAGAGGATACTGGGCCTGACAACAACCAGCCTGTTATCAAAGCTATTGAAGGGCCTAATGCTACTATTCCCATAATTGAAGAGGTTGCTGATGATGATGAGCCTGTAATCAACAAAGATGATGACAAGTCTGATGTTATACACAGCGATGACGAGCCTGCTGTTATCCACAAAGATGACGGGCCAACTAGTACTGTTATCCACACCGACAACAAGCCCGTGCCCATGCATGCCTGAGTTTGCACTACTATTTGAGTTCAATGGAAACAGAGTTAATTTCTTTGTTGGCAATTAAATAGAAACTGCTACTATTTGAGTGGCCTTAGCTTGATTGTAACATAGTTCTGTCTTTTTTTTTTTTTTTTTTTTTTTTTTAAGATTGACATGTTTCTGTGTGTTTTCGTTTTTGTCTTGTTCACGTAAAACAATGTTTGTGCCAGATTTAGTTTTAGAAGAACTGGTTCTTTGTTTTGTATATCCTTTGTGTTTTTTTTGTAGGACTATTTACTATATACTCCATTTCTAATCGTAACTTAAATTATGATCATATCAATTAAAGCTAGTTGATCGTGGTATGGTAGCTTTAACTTTTCATTTTTTATATTTTATTTCAGTTAGTCATTTGAAACCCGATGCTTTAAAGTTTAACCGATGAGAGTAGATGATGAAACTTCTAGGCGTTTAAAATCCAAAGTGTGAAGCCAAACTTATGCTTGACCAAATTCTGGAGATATGCTTATTTGAAAAATAGTTTTCGTCTGATGGAGTTTCAAAAACTGTACTTTTCAATACTACTGTAGTAATTTGTGTTTGACGGAATATATTTGAGAAGCACATTTGTGAGTATTGAAGAAATTGGTGCTTGGTCAATCTTTTCAAAAATGCTTTAGAGCTTCGAATTATGAAAAAGGCAGATAGAAGTTCTCTGCACAATTGACGTACTATAGTTTCACTTTCACGTTGGGAACGCAGACAACACTGGAGCTATTTGGAGCAATTCGACCTCAATTTTTTCTTCTCTTTTCTTTTCCTTAAGATTACTATAATTTCTTAGTTCTGCGGTTGTAGGTTCTCTATGAATATTGATATTCGGATGTTAGTTTAATTTTAGTATTAATTTATCGTACTCTATTACGTTAATTATTCAGCAAAAAAAAAAAAAATATCACCTATAGGTACGCCCCTACCTGTGACCTCCACAAAGAAGTACACGTTTCAGTTTTGATCCCCTAGCACAGTTTGGAATATATATTCTCATTATTTTGGAAGTCAAAATGATTTTTGGTCACAAGTCAAAAAGATTTATCCTCTAGTTTTGCCCGGTAAAGTATCGGATGCCAAATTTAACAAAATCAAGTGAAATAACCCTTCCGCCAAAAGATCCCCAAAATAATTTGAAGTTGATCTATGCATTTCTATCATCATGCATGCAACCAGTTTTATTCATATAATAATCGTAGCTGTAAATCAGATGAACAAGTAGTGATAACTACGTACTAATTAAGTAGTACTTCTAGTAAGCAAAAGGAGTAGTACAAATTACATTCGCGTTGCTCGGATCCTCTTCAAATGCCACCGTACTCGTGTCAAAGTTTTCAAAAGTAGTAGTGTATTTTAGAGGATAAGACCAACATAGAACTGCGTCATAAATGAGTAGCGCAGAGATACATATTTCTATACTTGTAGCTAGTCTTAATTAGGCATGCATGTACGTAGCCGTGCTTGTCATTGATCAGAGCGGATAACAGGTGCCGCGACCTTGAAACGGCTAACAGCGCATTTCAAGCTGAACCCAAACTCACTGGGGATATCTATTGCTTTTGAGGGTTTATTAGCAGTAGTAATGCTGAAAGCAAAATCAACTGGATGAAACGCAAGTTTAAACGCCTTGTCTTTCGCTTTAACCACAGTCCCAGCTGCGTCCTTTGCAAAACCACCAATATCAGCAAACCTGTTAGCCCAATTAGGAAGCTTGGGAACGCCTAATTTCTCCAGGAACACGTCGCAGAAATGCTTCGAGTTCCTAGACACCATGTCATATTTGTTGCCGGGCCACGCATCACGAAGATCCTTCAAGATCTCATTGACTTTGGGGGCAGAGCACTCTGTTCTGCCCATTACAATCTTTTCTCTATGCGTGTAATTGGGGTTTTTGGCAGCGGGGCAGCTGAAAACCCCGCTGCCTTTCTCGCAGGACCCGTAGGCCCATTCGACGTTGCCATAAACTTGGACGGCCGTGTGGAAAATGCCACCGAAATAGATGCTGTCTTTGAGAAGCCTGTTCATTTGGACTACACCGAAGTTGAGTGCATCGTGACTGTCACTTTTGGTTATATCGTAAACATGGAGGATCACTTCTGTCATGATCTATGAGACTATAGTTTCTAATTCCTTATTGTCTTTCTTGGTTAGTGCAAATGAATGAAGAGGTTTCTAGGCTATTTATAAGGGCTACAATTTCGTTTAATTTCCAGATTTGCAAGTTTGAAAGAATTTTCTTGCCCTGTTTGGGGATAAATTCCTTGAATCATGGCATCTGGGGCCTCAAGAATTGGGTTCCAATACATGAGACCAACTAGGAAAAAATAAAGTGGAAGGAGCTATATTCCTTCTACTTCCATGCCAGATAATCGATTAAATATTCTTATAAGGTCCGTCATCCTTTCTCTCATGGAATCAAACACAGTGTTAGAGAATTGTTCATATTATCCTTGCATTTTAACATTTGATCAGTTAGATTCCCACATGGGTGGTTGATGGGGACTTCATCACTTTATATGATCTAGTGCAATCTTAACAATCTCGGAGCCAAACTCATCCGGTTTTAGTTTACCCGATCTTGGACTGGCATATTATACTCATTATTATTCATGGTCCAATTGGCAGTCTTGGCAGTATGGGGTGTTGACGAATGAAAATGTACCACATCATTTGATTAATGAGATGAGTGGTCTTCTTATATGACTTGGGCATTCCTCCCCTCATAAGCTAACTTTTGAGGTTGAATTACGTCCAAAATTCATTTCAGCCCGAGCATCTTTCAAGATGCATGACCAATTATACGATAGAGCAATGATAGTTGTTCATGGGGTAATTCTCTCACTCAAAAGGGATACAAGTTGGGCCTATTCTGTTTAAAAGATTTCAACGAATGAAAATGTACCACATCGTTGATTAATCAGATAAGTGGCCTCCTTATATGGACTTGGGCAATCCTTTCCTCATAAACTAGCTTTTGGAGTTGAATTACGCTCAAAATAGGCTCACAGTTATAGTGGAGTTTTGGGACAAATCCTGCAGAGGTGTAGGTTGTGATTTTTTCACCTTTGTGAGTCGGGTGGAAAGTGAAAATATTCTGTCCTTACTTTTTCTGTTCTTTAACATTCCGCAATCTGAACCTAGAACATATAAAGTAATATAAAATAATCCGGTCCATCCACTCGGCAAAAATCAGGCATAACTTAAGTTATATATTTAATCGTGCAAAGTATCACTCTGCATATGTGTTAAAAGTTTACTAAAGAAGTACAAATGATAAAATTCAAATCCAGTAAATTAAATGGTTGGTGGTAGAATTTTAAACTTAAACCCGCAAAGTAATTCAAATCTTGAATCCTCTAACACCAAGTCCTTGGATAGCTTGTGAAACAATCTTCTAAGGCAGTGAAATATGAAATTGAGAAAGAGACTTCGCAAGATAGGATAAAAAAAGGAGGGGTAAAGGGATACCAATGAAAAAATATTTCTAATCAAGTTAATATTTACTAGTAGCTTTTTTTGTTTTCTTAAAGAAAAGAAACAGATTCTTAGGGCTCGTTTGGTACGAGGGATAAGAGATAAATAGTTTCGGGATTAAATTTGAGATAAGTTTATTCGACGTTTGGTTGGTATAAAATTGCGGTATAACTAATCTCGGGATTAGTTATCCCGGAATTGTAGTGTTATTTTATCCCTATGGGAGAGTGGAATAACTAATCCCAGAATAAGTAATCCTGGGATAACTTGTTTCCTAATCAAACAATCCCTTATAGTATTACTAGATACCAGAGCACGGGCCCAACATATATTTATAATTTTATTTTTATGCAATTATAAAAAGAATTGATATATTCTACAACATTTCTTGAAAGTCACGTATGTAAAGATAGAAATTTTGGGAGCACGGGTTCAATAATTTGTGCCATGATGTTTTTCTTTGTTTCAGTTTATATGACTTTATTTAAGAAAAAGACTAATAAACACTTTTTAAACTACGCGTTAATCAAATTTGAACTAGAATTTCAAAACTTATTGAATTTTTAACTATTTCTAAATACGGAAACGTCATTTGAACAACCAATCCCCTAGGCTAAAACGTGAAACTTTTTATACATATGGTGATTATGTATATTGTGTCATATAACATGGGCATAGATGCGGTATAAGATTTCTATCCTTTTTTTTTACTTAACGTATCATAAGTATGTACTAATAAATTATTTTGGCTATTATGGTGCTCCGTATATAACTACAAACTTAAGACATTGGAAAATGCCTTTTGAGAATGTAATACCCGTCTTAGTTTCTTTTTAGGATATTAAACAGTACTGCAATAAACATCCGAGTAATTTATTTTATCAGTTGTAACAATATTCAATTAATTTGATTATAGAATTACAGTTGGTGAGGTACGATATCCCCATGGAACTACAAAATGTAATCAGTTGTAATAGTAACTTTTAAAAAATGAAGCTTGATAATAATATATTCACAACTACTTTTGAAAAATTAATCACCATTACTGACTTAATAGGGGATACATTGGGAATTACATGAATATTGCTTGATCTTTTACTATGGGGACCACATTTTTTTTATATTGCTTATTTTTTAATATGGGGTTCACGTTTTTTTTATATTGCTTGATTTTTTAAAATATGGGGTCCATTTTTTTTTTTTCATGAGTTGGAGGTGGAGGACAAAACCACCTCCAAACTCATGCTTATATATAGTACTAGACGGCGTATGCCCTTGCGCAACAACACTTTGAATTATGGTGTATCTATGTGTATGTAGTTGTGTTTGGCTAGTGATAATATATATATATATATATATATATGTATATAGACACACACACACTATGTTCAAAACACGATTAATATAACATTGTAGTTTGTGTTCTGTATCCAAAATTTTATTATATTAGTGTTTGCTATGAATACAAAGTTGGCAAAAATTTATTAATACTTTTTAAAAGAGAAGACTTGTTTAAAAGGAAACTATTTTCCTCTCTTTGAGATAAAACAATAGCAATATTTAAGCATTAGTTGATACTTTGAATTTTAGTTCAATTAATTTAAAGGTTTAAAATATTCTATTGTTAATGTATGTAGACTGGACCTAAACAATACTTATTATTTTTTATCAAATTTTGATTTGGATAATTCTAATTCAAATTATTAAATTAATTTTACATGTTTAAAACGAAACAAAGTAGAAATTTGATTTTCTATTTAAACGAAGAACTACTATTTTTTAATTTTGGTAAATATTCTTGGTTTAGCTCATTTTACTTGTCATGTTGTCTTTTGCACTGATTTTTAAGGAATCGTCAATTAGAATTATAATTTGACCAATTTACCTTATTAATTATTTGATTTCCATTTAATATTATTTTTTCATTTACGACATTAATTTTTTTTCACATTTATTAGAGTAAGGAAAAAACCGAAAATGTAATTAAATTATATCTTATTTTAAAATATAAATATTTTAAGTATATTTATTTTAGTAAACATAACAAATAAATGACATGGCGGAATAGCAAATACAACAGTTAAATATCTAGATTAGATCTTAGGCTAATATAAGAAAAGAAAGGAAATTGTATGGTTTGGCTACTTAACCTTTTGAAGAAAAGCAATATTATGGGGTCCATATTTTTTTGGTGTACAATAATTTCATTTGCTCCCACTAATCGGTTGATGCGCATGTGGCAATGAATCCACCATTATTGACTTAATGGGGATACTTTGAGAATTACATGAATATTGTTTGATTTTTTAATATGGGGTGCACGTTTTTTTTGTGACATTGTTTTTTTTTTTTTTAATATGGGGTCTATTTTTTTTTTTAATATTGCTTGATTTTTTTAATATGAGGTCCGTTTTTTTTTACATGAGTTTGGAGATGGTGGTGGGATCCACTTCTTTTCCTTTTTTTTAATATTGTTGGTGTTTTTAGTATGGGGCCCACCTGATTTAAAAAAAAAATATTTTTGGTGTTTTTAATATGAGGCCCACTTGATTATTTTTTTAAATGATGACTGACGACGAAGCATTGGTACAGTAGTAATATATAAATTTTAATTTAGAAATAAAAGAATGATCCTTAAAGGAAATCTTGAAGGATTTGAGGATATCTAATCCTTCTTTTCATATAAGCTTCTTGGATACTCAACTGTTTGTGCCATCTTAACGCTAGAGAGTATCTTATTAAGAGTTGATCCCAAGTTTTAACCCCTAGATGAATAAAAGAGATAAGGTAATTAAATCAATTTAAAAAATAAAGTGAATGATAGCCTTTTCGTATATTTGAAGGAACACATGTCAAGTCTCCATCAGTCTCCTATTCATTGTGCTATTCTTTGGAATTAGGCAAGTAAAGATCTTATCTTCATCGTTTGGAAAGCAGAAGTGATGATTGTTTTCTTTTTAATTAAACACTATAGAAATGTAAAATACAACATTATCACTCACAAAGAGAGAGAAAGAGAAAAGGTTTCCCAAGTGCATGGAGTAGTATATAAGGAAAAGAACAAAAAGAAGGACTAAGACTTTAGTACCATTCCAACTCCTATATAGTATACGAGTAGTATTAAATCCTATAATATACGAGTAGTATTAATTTATAGCATGTTTAGTCAAACATCGAAATTCAGCTTATTTTAAAAAGTGTTTTTCAAAAAAATATTTTTGGCAAAAAGTAATTTGTTTTTGACCAATATATTTAAAAAATACTTTTGAGCAGCAATTAGTGTTTAACCAAGCCTTTGAAAAGTGCTTCTAAGTGCATTTTTCTCAAAAGTACTTGGGCAAAAACTATTTTTTTTAGCTTCTGAAAAACTGTTATGCTACTCCCCAGAAGTACTTATTTTTTCCCAAAAGCTTGACCAAACAACTCACTTTTTTAAAATAAACACTTATTAAAAAAATTAATACTTTTGAAGAAAAATAAGCTAAACAAACTATTAAGCTTTAACTTTAAAGTACTGTAGATCCATAGTAAAACTCGTCACCTTTTTTACAAATGAAACGGAAAGAAATGCAAATTTTATTACGTACTACTCTTCAGTCATCATTTACTTAAACGCCTACATGAGTCAAATCGACCATCAAAGCGAGAATGGAATATATTTTGAGACGGAAGGAGTGGGCTTTTGGCTTTTCCCTTTTGGGCTTGAGTTCATTTTCAACGAGACATGCGAAAAAATTATTTTCTTCACTTTTGTCCTTGTAAATCCATCTCTTGGTAGGTAGTATGTATTATAAAATCAAGTCAAAAGAGTAATAATATTACAAGATGAAAGTAATAAAAATGGAGTGACAAGAGATGAGAGCTATCTTATTTCTTCCAAGTATATAAGAGTGCACAACATGATTCTCAATACCTCTATTTATAAGTTACATTGAATAGCAAAAAAGGGTGTCATAAACATGACACTAACCCTTGAGAATGTGGGGTGGGGGGTGCGGGGGTGTGGGAGATGAATGAGGAGGTAGTGCAGAGGTGTGGGTGTTATAACTACACATAATGGTGGAATTACACTTAGGAGTTATGTACATCCACATAATAATATTTACAACACGCATTTGATTATTTGATTATTTCATTAATTTTAAATCAAAATTTGTACATATTTTATCTCAATAGAATGCTACTTTATCAGATAATATGAGCTTTTTTGTTTCTAACCCGAAAGATATTTCATATTGTATACATACTTCAAATGTTGTACATATTTGATCTCAATTTGTAGATATTTCATTTCCAAAAAAGATTAATTTGTTTCTATCCCGAAAGATAATATGAACTGTAAGTATTACTTAGGAGTTTAAGTTTTATATACAAACGGTGTAAGGATTTTATAGATCATCATGTTGTAGAGAAATATAGCAGAAGAAAGGTAAATCGGGAAGACCTTCTGCTAGCCCAAGATCGTTAACTAAGATCGGAAGATTCAACTAAAGAAGAGGAAGCTATGAAAAAGAGAATTTGGTTGAAGAAGACTTTCTTGAATTGGCTTGAATGACTTACAATTGGGTTGGTTACAAATGACTAAGACCACCCCTATTTATACTTGTGTAGGGATGGTTCTAGAAATACTTCTAGATACATCTATTAGAAATATCTAGTTATCTTTATCTCCTACCACTACTCTAGAATATCTTGATATTATTCTAGATACAAAATGATCTAGATAATTCTATCCTCAACTACAAATATCTAAGTGTCTAGAATTTCTAGACATTTCCTAAATACAATATATATCAAAGATATTACATTATAGCTTTCTAGAAACTCTTCTAAATATTTATGATATTTATTCTTCCAAAAAATTAACTTTAATTTTTCACACTCCCCCTTAAAGTAATTTTTTGGAAGCTATCCTGAACTTGTCGCGGAAGAACTCAGACGAAGCTTTTGAGCGTGCCATGATGAAGATCTTAACAATATTTTCTCGACACTTCTTCCTTCTTCAAATGATGATGATTTTCCGCTAATAATTGGGCCTCCAAAGAAACATGAATACGCCTTGATAAAATTTTCATCTCTGTTACGGTCAAACTTGACAATATTTCTTTTTGGCCTTTGCGAACTACGTGAATCATTTTCATGCTGAGTTTCACATTCTTGAGTTTCCAGACTCCCCCTTTCTCTTAGCTCCTTGACAATTGTGTTATTTGGAGAAGCACCTGAGTCAGTGACGATTTGACCGTTAATTTCCTGCGAAGACTCAGCACTACCGTAGGATCCACCACCAGATTCCCTTTTCAGCTCCTCAATGAACTGTTTGTCAGTTTCAGAGCATCCGAGAACCATATTATCTGTCTCTCCATATGAAATTGAGCCTTCAAGGTGAACCTCTTCATTTATTTGACCGTCAGCTTCTCCATATGCTTCCAGTATTTGATCTGAGCTAGTGATTGACTCTGATATGGCAGATGATTGACCAGAGACTTCAACTTCCACTACAACTCCTTAAATGCTTTCTCTAGAATGGTTACCATTGTCATTTATAGTTTCAGAAACTTCATGCTCAGGATCTACTTCAACATCCTCCACGTCCAGACTTTTTTTTACCAATTTCAGGATCTGCTTCGTTGATTTCCTCGATGGCAGCTATCACGTCACCAGTTTGAACATCTTCAATTTTTTTTTTTTGCTTTTTGTTGATGACACTAGTGTATTCTTTCTCATGGACCGTATTATCTGCTGTCACAATTACATCACAATCATTATGTTCTCGGAAGTTGGAAAATTTAGATTCATCTCCAGTGAGACGGTGTCCACATCCTGAATTCACAATCCAGTCTCTTTTGAAATTAAGGGAAGCCAAGGCGTCTACTGCTCAAGTCTCAGCTACAAAGCACCTTCCCCAGTTTGTGTCATGTTGCTTTCTCGGTTTGTGCCATGTTTCTTCTTCTTCTTCAGGAGCTTTCTCGGTTTGTGCCATGTTACTTTCTTTGGCTCGGCAAAATCTTTTTATGTGTCCTACTTCACTACATCGGTAACATTTAATATACTTCTTACCATAATTAGAAGACTCCTCCTTCTATCTTGGCGAGCTTGAACCCTCTTGGAATTGACAATACGTCATCTCTCTTGAGCCACTTTGCTTTTGCCTTACCTTAAGATTCCTTCGGTTAGCTGCAAGAGCATTTCCTTCCCCTTCTTTGATCGACACACCAGCCATCTGTTTGGCTAGTAGCTCCTGTGATGACAATAAATTCTCAAACTCCTCCAAGGATGGTTGTTGAGCCCATCCTTGAATTGATGTAACAAAAGGAATATATTCTTTCTTCAAACCACGAATGATAATTCTTCTCATTCGTGCTTCAGAGATAGCCTCATCCGGATTTAATAATGAGATCTCTGAACATAAGTTCTTAATCTTCAAAAAATATTCGGTAATAGAAAGATTACCTTGAATGGTGTTAGCCAATTCATTCTCCAAGATCTGTAGCCACATTTCATCCTTCTTATTGAACAAACGATCAAGGGTCCTCCAAATTTCATGAGCTGATTTGCACCTTATAATATGATCAAACAAGTTGTGAGAAATGGATCTCTTCAGGATGAACTCCACCTTCGCATTAATTTGCTTCCACTTCTTGTATGCGCTGCTTTTTTCCGGTCTGTCAATAGGAGGACTTGTGTAACTACCATTAACAACATCCCACAAATCCTCTCCCACAAGGTATGACTCCATACATGTCTTCCATACCTTGTAATTGGACTGATTCAACAACTCCATCCCCAGTCCATTAACACGACCGCTCAAATCCATTTAGAAAAACCAGTTGAATCTACCACTAACCCGATCTTGAAATAAAATCCAGAAGCCAACTACGACTATGGCTCTGATACCATGTAGAGAAATATAGCAGAAGAAAGGTAAATCGGGAAGACCTTCTGCTAGCCCAAGATCGTTATCTAAGATCGGAAGATTTAACTAAAGAAGAGGAAGCTATGAAAAGGAAAATTTGGTTGAAGAAGACTTCCTTGAATTGGCTTGAATGACTTACAATTGGGTTGGCTACAAATGACTAAGACCACCCCTATTTATACTTGTGTAGGGATGGTTCTAGAAATACTTCTAGATACATCTATTAGAAATATCTAGTTATCTTTATCTCCTACCACTACTCTAGAATATCTTGATATTATTCTAGATACAAAAGGATCTAGATAATTCTATTCTTAACTACAAATATTAAGTGTCTAGAATTTCTAGACATTTCCTAAATACAATATATATCAAAGATATTACATTATAGCTTTTTAGAAACTCTTCTAAATATCTATAATATTTATTCTTCCAAAAAATTAACTTTAATTTTTCACACTTAAAAGTACTTAAATGCAAGTAATTTGTTTAATAAGTATAAACTGATAACAACAGGTTAAATTACGTATATTTATGGTGTAAGGAAATTGTCTGAAAAATTTCCCTTGTATAAGGCGTTTGTTTTAGAAAAGTTTCGCACAAGTGATAAAGGAAATTAAGCTTATAAAAGAAACATCAAGAGAAGGAACAATCTTCAAAGGGAAGTTGCATCCAATTTCCTCTATAAATAGATAGGTAGATAACATCAGCCTACTAGCAAATCAAAAAACTTCTTCTCTTCTATGCGTGGTTTGCAGATGCAAGCATTCTAAATTCCTCGTCCATTACAATGGACATAGAAGACAATGCGTCTTCTTCTCACACTCAACATGAAACATCTCAACAATGGTCCTATGACGTATTCTTGAGTTTTAGAGGCGAGGATACTCGAAAGAACTTTCTTGATCACCTCTACACAGCTCTGCATGACAAGGGAATTCACGCATTTAAAGATGACATAGAGTTAAGGAGGGGCAAATCCATTTCCCCTGAACTCCTTAACGCTATAGAAAAATCGAGGTTTGCAGTTGTTATTTTCTCGAAAAACTATGCAGACTCGTCGTGGTGTTTGGAGGAGCTGACGAAGATTGTTGAATGCAACAAGCAGAGGGGGCAAACGTTGATACCTGTGTTTTATACCGTGGATCCTTCTGTTGTGAGAAAACAGAAGGGAAGTTATGAAGAAGCTTTTGCTAAACATGAAGAAAATTTTAAGGGAGCAGAGAGCAATAAGGTCCAAGCATGGAGGGATGCTTTGAATGAAGCTGCTAACATCTCTGGATTTGACGTCCAACACATGGAAGATGGGTAAGTAAAGTTACAAAACACTAATTCATCTATTAATTAGTCATAATTAAGTGATAAATTCTATATACAAATACATGTAATTCATCTATTAATTTGGTCTAAACACAGCCTATTGTTTTTAGTGTGGTGTATGCGCTCTTGGACTTTTAATTTCGATTCAATTGGTCAGTTTGATTAGTTGTCATATTGACCCTAAACAATATGTGGAAATTTTATTTAGAATGGAAATATTTGCAGAAAGAAAAAAGAAAAATAGGTTAAAGTAAGAAAGTTGATTGACTATTCATTGTAGTTTTTTTCTGTTCTACTTTAGTACTCAATAATAAATTTTCTTCTTTTAAATGCATTCACTATGAAGAAGCAGATCTGTCCCCGTTTTGACTTTTTTTTTTTTATATAAATTTTATTACATAGGGTCGGGGGAAGGGAAAGTAGGCGTGGGATTACGTGGGGATTCGGACCCTTAACAACAATGTGAAAGTTTAGATAGCCAACTAACCAAGTTACTAAAGATCCTTACACTCATTTTGACTTGATGCTGATCTATAACATTTATTCACGCGACTTGTTTGCATAAAACAGATTACCTACGTCTAATTTAAGTGATTTTTTTATGGAACCCGGAAAACCCGCAATAATTACCCTTTGGGTGCGCATTGGGGTGTATGCATCGCGTCCTCTTCCATACACCGGAACTTAGGCTGAAACTGTAGGTCCTTTGATGTGTACTCTTATATCCTTCAAACAGGAAAAAATGTGAATCTTTTGTTTCTATAATCAAAAAGCCACTGGAAGTGGTGGCTGCAGTTGTATGGTGGTGTCGTGGTGATGGTAGGAGGAGGATGACGGAGATAATAGAAGAGAGGTGAAGTACATTTTAATATGCCTTGATTGAGAGTCCAATAGCCAATAAGTATATCTTCGACTAGTGTTCAATACGTCGGACTCAAAATTAAAGTGTTTCGTTTTGCATTTTCTTATTTAATCTTGGATAAAACCTGGACATTTTACTTGAAATTTGAATTCAAGGGAAATCGAACTGCATCATGCACCAGTTAACAATTTGGATTGCAAATCTGATACTTCATGATGTTTCTTTCAGACATGAATCAAGGTGCATTAGACAAATTGCTGTGACAATTTTGAAAAGATTGGGCCGTATACGACCAAAAGTTGCTGACCATTTAGTGGGCATAGAGCCCCACGTGCAAAAAGTCGTATCTATGTTGAATATGCATTCTGAGGCTGATATTCGCACAATTGGGATATGGGGTATGGGCGGCATTGGCAAATCAACAATCGCACGAGCTGTTTTCGATCAACTTCAAGAAGAGTTTGAAGGTAGCTGCTTTCTTGATAATGTTAGAGAAGTTTCAACAAAATTCGGAATGCAGGCTTTGACAGAAAAAATGTTATCTGAGACATTGAAAGAGACTAAAGACAATCTTTATACCAGCACCAATTTGCTGATGAACAGGTTGAGCTATAAAAGAGTGATGGTTGTTCTTGACGATGTGGATAAGGATGAGCAGATAGACAGTTTGGCCGGAAAGCACGAATGGTTTGGAGCTGGGAGCAGAATCATCATCACCACTAGAAACAGGCAATTGCTATTGGCTCACGGAGTGGATCAAGTGTATGAAGTTAGCCCTTTAGGGAGTAATGAGGCTTTGATGCTCTTCAACAAGTTTGCCTTCAAGGGAGGTGAACCGGAAGGTGATTTTTATGAACTGGCCCCGCATGTCGTGCAATGTGCTTGGGGCCTACCGCTGGCTCTCAAAGTTTTGGGTTCGTTTCTACACAAAAGAGCAAAAGCAGAATGGGAGAGCGAGTTGAGGAGGCTGAAAGAAATTCCCCATGATGACGTGATAGGGAAACTTAAATTGAGCATTGATGCATTGAGCGATCTAGATAAGCAAATATTGCTCGATATTGCTTGTTTCTTCAAGGGGAAACGAAGAGAGCCTGTCACCAGAAAACTTCTTGCTTTCGGTTTCAAACCTGAAATTGGAGTGCCGGTACTTATTCAAAGATCACTTTTATCCATATCTGATGATGACAGGTTCCAGATGCATGATTTAGTTCAAGAAACTGCTTGGTACATGGTTCGCCATGGACAAACTAAAGAGAGATACAGCAGGTTGTGGATTCCTGACGACATATGTGATGTTATGTCAAAGAAATCAGTAAGTTTACACTACATGGTTGATATATTGAACTACATCTAGAGAGTCGTTGACATAAACTGAATAAGTCTTTTTGACAATTTACTTCTGTCATAATAAAAATTACTTGTAACTTCTCTTATTAAATGTGTAGGGTACAGCAGCAATTGAGGGAATAATATTAGCGTACCCTGATAAGCAGAGGATGAACTTAGGATCACAAGCATTAAAGGGTATGGAAAATCTACGTCTTCTGAAAATCCAGAATGCTTACTTCCGTAAAGGTCCAAGTTATCTTCCAAATGAGTTACAATGGCTGAATTGGCACAATTTCCCTTCAATCTCACTTCCACAAGACTTTGTGGGAGAAAAGCTTGTTGGACTTACACTAATTCATGGCCAAATTTCACAACTTTGGCCAGAAGATAAGGTACCTTTTCCCTCTTAAACATTGTTCCCTTGTTTTTCTTCATTGTTTGTACTTACTTTTCTTTGTTAGAGTGACAACCATTGTAAAGCTAACTTTCAGTGTTCAATCTTAAAAATAACTGAAGTCAAATACATTACAAACTAAATATATACCCTAACTTGAGTGTTCATTAATCTCTTGCAATCAGGCAAACGAAGTCACTTATTTCACCAAAGGCTTACTTTTCCCAAAAAATGAAAAGAGTCATGTGATGTTAAAAAGATTTTTTGATCTCATTGTTTAATTTCTCACTCTTTATCTGTTTCCTGATTCAAACAGTATCTTGACAAGCTGAAGTATTTGAACCTCAGCTACTCCAAAGGGTTAATTAGCACTCCAAACTTGGGGCAAATGCCATATCTTGAAAAGTTGAACCTGAGCAACTGTAAGAACCTGGTAGGAGTTCACGAATCACTAGGAGCTCTTACAAGGCTTCAGTACTTGAATTTGTCTCACTGCTCAAAGCTAAGGAGTCTTTCGAAACGCATCCATCTCGAGTCTTTGGAAAAACTTCTTCTCTGGGACTGCACAAAACTTGAAAGTTTTCCTCAAATCATAGGCTTAATGCCAAAGCTTTCGGAACTTCACTTGGAAGGGACTGCGATTAAAGAGATACCCGAGTCCATCATAAATCTCAGCGGCCTTGTCTCCATAAACCTCAGTAATTGCAAAGATCTGGAAAGTATAACTTACAGCATTTGTGGTTTGAGATGTCTCAGGACTCTTAATCTCTCTGGCTGTTCAAAACTTGAGACATTGCCAGAAACCCTTGGTCAATTGGAAACGTTAGAAGAACTACTTCTAGATGGAACTGCAATTATCAAGCTTCCATCAACTGTCTCTGAGATGGGAAATTTGAAAATCCTTTCTTTCAGTGGATGCAAGAAAAAGCAAAAGGATAAAACATTCTGGCAAAACAGTTTTAGCTTTCACTTGAATTTAAAGTTAACTTCACTACCAAATGTCAAGCGCATCACAAGACGTTCAAATGCTAAAAATAAGAAGCCAGAAGTATCACGACCATCATTATCTGGTTTGTCTGTCTTGAAGAAATTAGATCTTAGCGACTCTGATTTGGTAGATGAAATAGCTCCTGATATTTGGCAGTTATCCTCATTGGAGGAGTTAAATTTGAGCCAAAATAATTTTATTAAATTTCCTTCAAGAATATCTGGACTCCCACAATTCAAGTTCCTGAAATTGGACGAGTGCAAGAGCCTTGAAGCGTTGCCTGATCTTCCCTGGAGTATTGAAGTGATAGAGGCAAATGAGTGCCTTTCCTTGCAGAGTCTTGGAAATCTTTCTCCTCAACATGCATTCTTGAGGAAGGTCTCGTTTTTCAATTGTTTCAAATTGGACCAACAAAGCCAAAAATCCAGCATTCGCGCTGCGGATTTGTTGCTGCATTCGCTTCTCCAGGTATGTCTCCAGGGTACTGTTTCAGAACTGCTTGAATTTATAAAATCACTATGTTTCAAAATAAAGCATCAAGAGTTTGAATTTGCTACTTGCGCAACAGGGTCACTCCACCATATATGGTCAATTTAGTATAGTTATTGCTGGAGGAAAAATCCCGGATTGGTTTGGTTATCAAAAAATGGGTCGCTCGATCTCAGTCCAGCTACCTACAGATTGGCAAGATAACATTGCAGGGGTGGCATTCTCTTTTGTTTTCGAGCTCCTTGTTCCAAAATCAAAGCTAGGTGTTACCTTCAAGTTGATAAGCCCAAACCACAGAGAATACACATATGAAAGTGCCCCAGCATCTGCTGCTTCAAAGATGGGGGAGGTCTACGAATCAGACCACTTGTGGATAGCTTATATCTCATTCCATCTTTTTCGTCTCCTCTTCCCCAAATGCACGACAGAAGATTGGACTAAGGTTTGTGGTTGCCTTTCAATTAGCCTGAGACAAGAGCCATGGACCAAGGTGAGGAGGTGTGGAATTCATCTGGTGTGCAAAAAAGATTTGAAAACACCATTGGCACCTGGGAGCAAAGAATTGGTGGTGTATGATGGAGATCATTTAGAAAGAAAAGAAGAGGTTGAAGAGGATATAGTGGCACTAATGGCTGGGGTTAATGATTTGAATTGGGATGATGACTCCATTGGGCAAGATAACATTCAGCTTGCGAATTTGAGAAAGTCGCTTGACTATAAGATTCAGAAGACTCTTTCTTTTGATTGCTAGAGTATTTGTTCTCTAGCTAATAATGTTTGCTTGTATTAATCGTCGCATGTTGGTTCTGGCTTTTGGAGCTGTTGCTTGATGTTTCTGCTCATTGCTGGTACCTTTCTTGGTTTGCTTGTTTGTGATTACTTCCATGCAGGAGATTGAGTAGTACTCTACTACTACTACCATGGGAAATAAGAAGAATCAGAAATAACAGTTGGCTTTGATTTAGTTGAATTGTTTGGTTTCTCGTGCAGTATGAAACGAACTGTGTAATGTGGTTGTTTTTCTTTTGTTTGCTAGTTCGATATAATGTACACTCTGTATGGATTTGTATCTACAAGACAACATGAATGTACCTTTATATCTTTGTATTTATAGAAGAGTGTGTATTTTCTAACTGTGGATCCTACATATCTTTGTATTGATGGAAGAGTGCTTGTTCTCTAACTATATGGATCCTTTTACATTGCTTTTATATAGAAATTTTGTTACTTAAAAGGATATGATGCAACCATTGGGATTTCTAAACCTGTAATATCTATGGTGGGAAAAAATGTGTAATCGCTATCCAGTATTTCCTAGTAGAAGCGCTCAACTATTTAGAACACGGTAATTGCAGGTATCAATCACTTATTTACCTTATTGTTCCAAAATCATTTAACTGTTTTGTATTGCAAAAAAATCACTCAACTTTAACGATGAGACACGCAAGTATCGGTTTAAAACAGTTCAATATTGTAGTGATCCGAATTAACTATAAATAATATATATCTACTTTATTAGCCCCCAAAAAAAGATCTTCACAATGTTAAACATCTCAGCGTTACAATTTAACAAGGATTTAGGTCTTTTAGCAAGGCCTCCTTGTTTGCTTGAATTTGTTGTAAATAGAGACCTAATGTTCGCTCGGTAGTTGATACTATTTGATAACCACATTTCTTCAATAGTCAGTATATTTTCCAAACAACCTTTACTTTTTCGTATTTGCAAGATCCAGAGACTCAATCATTTGGATATGCTACTATTTACTTTATCATCATTCAACTCGTGTAATTGCATCTTACTTACGTCGGATATAATGGAAAATCAGACACAATTTCTTTTGTCCTATTATGGCATCCATGTGAAGGGCGGACCCACATATAATTTATCGGTGCTCGAGCACCCATTAACCCCGACGTAAATTATTGATATCTCTATAGAAACTTTGAAAAATATGGTTGTATTAAATCAGCAGCACCCACTGAACTAAAAGCTTGGTGGGTGCTTTGGTTGGCAGGTTAGATTAAAAACCTGATTTTTATATATCAGGTGCGGGGTTCGATACCCAAGGTAAGCAAATGCTTTTTAATAAACTCATTAACTTTTACTGCTTGTAGTAAATGTTTTCTTCTTTTTGTTTTATTCTTTTTTCTCCATTGCAGATTCTTTTTCCTTATTTTTATATTTTATTTAATGGCTTTTCTTTTTGCTTGGTTTCAACTTAGTGATTCTTATTTTTTTAAAACTTATTTTCGTTGACAAGTCCTTTTTTTCCAATACAGACTGCAGAGTCTTCCTTCTACTTTGTTTACTTTTATGTCTCATTTGCTTTTACGTTTATGTAATTTTTTTTGTGACAAAAAGAGAAAAAGAATAAACTACCAAGCACATTTTTTGTTTTTCCTCAGAAATCTTGGCGATTTGGCTAAGCAATTCTTCGAGCTAATTCATTTTTTTTTAAGTTGAAAAGTTTTTTTTTCCCTATATCAATACTATTAATTGTAATTTTCTCATTACTTGTTTATTATTACTACATTTAAATAATTGTGCACTTATACTATGTGATTTGTAGCAATTTTATATTTATTAAAAAAGTGAGCACCCACGAGCTTAAAATCCTGGATCCGCCACTGTGTGAATCTCTTCCGATTTCAGCCCTATGCTTTTCATTAGGGACTACAACTATACTAAAAAAATGCGCCAATTATTGTAGTTAGGTTTAGCTCAATCATGATAACGTGGCACTACTAAAAATATCTTTATTTTTCAACTGAAAAATGTTCAGTGGTTATTTTTCAATTAATGTCGGTAGGAAAAACGTAAATATTAGTGTTTTCACAGGGAGAAATTATGGAGTTTCCCAAAGCTTCAATAGTAACCTATTTCCCACCATTCATTTTTTCCGGTGAGCTCGTTCGGTGTGAATAAGGTGGGAAAATTATGTTTTATAGCACAAATTTTTCACTAAATATTTGTGAAAAAAACATCTATTTTTAGTAGTGTGGATTTACATGAGATGTTTGGTTATCGAAATCAACTTCGAAGAAAACGTGTGTTCAATAAATTATCCAAGAATAAACAAAAATATGCTTGCAAAAGGATTAGCAACCCAATCTTTTTCTCATTCAACAATGGAGTTAGAACATTATTTCCTCTCTCTTACCACTTTTTTGACACTATTGCTTCTCATTCTCACTGTGAGGTACTTACCTAAGAAAATAGCCAAAAACCAAATTCTAAACTTGCCTCCAGGTCCATGGAAATTGCCTCTCATAGGAAGCATACACCATTTAATTACAAGCCAATTACCTCACCATACTCTAAGAGAGTTAGCCAAAAAGCACGGTCCATTAATGCACTTACAGCTCGGTGAGATCTCTACGATTGTTATTTCTAGTCCTCGTGTAGCCCAAGAGGTATTAAAAACTCAAGATCTTGCGTTCACAAATCGGCCTGAGCTTTTAAGTATCAGGATTTTGTGTTACAACTATTCGAACATAGCTTTTGCACCTTATGGCAATTACTGGAGACAAATGCGTAAGTTGTGCACGTTGGAACTATTGAGTGCCAAGAAGGTGCAATCATTTGCCACTATTAGGGTGGAAGAAGCATACAATCTTGTTGAATATGTTAAATCAAAATCTGGATCAATTATTAATCTTACAGAAAAGATGTATGCTTTGGCAAATGCTGTAATTTGTAGAGCAGCATTTGGGAAGAGGAGAAAAGAAGAATCAGCATATTTCATGTCTTTGATAAAGGAAGTCTCTTTAATGGTAACAGGTTCGGACTTTTTTGTTATGTTTTTTTATTTAAAGGATAATATGATCAGTACTAATATCGCCTGCTTGACCAACAAAATCTACTTATTTTGAAAAGTGATTTTTGTTAGAAATGTTTTATAAAAAAAAATATTTAATTTGAAAAGTACTTTTGCCAATATTGAGCAGCAATTTGTGTTTGACCAAGGTCCAAAATTACTTCCGGGGGCCAAGAACAACTTCTGCTACTCTTCAAAGGCACTTATTTTTGTCCGAAAGGTTTAGCCGAACACCTAAGCTCTCCCAAATAAGCATTTTTTTTTTGGAGAAAAAAAACTAAATAAACATTTTTAGCTTCCTAGCAGCTCGGGTAGAAAGCTATTAATATATTACAAGTCTTTTACAAAAACATTTAAAACAAACGGGGAAGTAAATCATAGTATCAAAAGTTCTTCATAAGCGTCCAAGATCACGGTCCTTTTTTTTTTTTTTTTTTAACAGTTTTGGACATAAGTGAGGTGTTTCCTTCTCTCAAATTCTTGCAAACCATTACTGGGACAAGCGCAAAATTAGTGAAGCTTCACAAGAAGCTTGACAAGATGCTTGATATGATAATAGAGGAGCACAAGGAGAAGCTGCAGCAAGTAAACATGGAACTAAAGGATGGTGAAGAAGAATCAATAAGAAAAGAGGATTTGGTGAATTTGCTATTAAGACTCCAAGAAAGTGGCACTCTTGAATTTCCCTTCAGTACAGACAATATCAAAGCAGTCATAATGGTGAGATTTCTTTAGTAGGGAGTTATTTTTGGTTACATAGACTAAGTGTAAATATTCTTTTATGTTATTAATGAATTTTAACCTATGCAAGTAAGTATTTTATCATTTAACCTATGCAAGCAGGGGCGGAGTTACAGGGGTGCAAGGGGTGGCAATCGAACGCCCTTCGTCGGAAAATTGCAATATATATACGGTGAATTTTTTTATTCATGTACAAATATTAGTTTTGCATCCCCTTAACAAATGAGGATTTTGGATCAGTGGATGAGGCGCCTATGATTGAGCCCGCGGTCACGGATTCGATTCTCGGCAACAACACCTTTTTTAACTTTTTTCATGCAGTCCCTTAAAAAAAAAAATAACAAAAACGACGTCGTACTGGACTCTATTTATTATTATTATTAAAAAAGAAAAACCTGAGCCATTTCACCTTTTTTTAACTTTTTTTTTCATGCAGTCCCTTAAAAAAAAAAATAACAAAAACGACGTCGTACTGGACTCTATTTATTATTATTATTAAAAAAGAAAAACCTGAGCCATTTCACCTTTTTTTCACTTTTTTCATCCAGTCCCTTAAAAAAAAAAATAACAAAAACGACGTCATACTGGACTCTATTTATTATTA
Organism: Lycium barbarum; assembly: GCF_019175385.1. Lineage (NCBI taxonomy): Eukaryota > Viridiplantae > Streptophyta > Magnoliopsida > Solanales > Solanaceae > Lycium > Lycium barbarum. Next base: position 69,183,730 of record NC_083348.1, on the reverse strand, counting down.
TTATTAAAAAAGAAAAACCTGAGCCATTTGGGATAAAAGAATCCCTAATTTCAAAACACATTGTTCTTTGTCAACTCAATTGTGCTGCTGCTGGCTGCCTTTTTATTCAAACCTCTGCTCCTGTTTATCTTCTCCACCCCTGCGCCTACTCTGTCATCTTCTTGGGCCTTCGCCCATGGCTTCCAATTCCAAGGTTCTTCTTTTTTTTTTTTCTTTTTTTTTTTCCACCATACTCAAAATCACAACAAACCCATTATTGTTTCTTGTTAGTTGTTAATTAACCCATTTTGTGAAATGGGTAGCTGACTCATTTTCCATCCATGAACCCCAAGCCTTGATTGTTTTAATTCTTAAATGTTGTTTGTTTGCAAAATTGGTCTTCCAGATCTTTATTTTTAGCTAATAAAAGAATCAAAGTGTAGATTTTTATTTAGTAATCAATTCCCTTTTATGTGTGCTAGATTGTGGTTAAGTTATTTTCTTGCTTATTGAGATATTTGGTAGAGTTTTTTATGAAATAGGATCATCTGTAGGCATTTGAAATGGGATATGCTCGCTTAAGGTTACTGTTTATTTTTTAATTTTCTTGAACCCCCTTATCAAATTTTCTGGCTCCGCCCTGTATGCAAGTAAGTATTTTATCATTTTTATTACATTACATCAATAAGTGGTTTACCTATAATTATCTAACAAGTGACCTGATTATATAAATATTTTTAACCTTAATGCATAAAACTTAATAAAAGCACATTATCAATCTCTTTTAGAACATTTTTACTAGAAGAAACGGCGGTCTTCATTACTAAGGTCCTCTGTTCTACAAGCACGACACATATAAATCTTATTATACTCCTGTTACATTTTAGATGTCACTCCTTAGTCCGCGTTTAAAAAAAAAAAGACATCCTTTTTATATTTAAAAATAATTTAATTTTAAGGTTTTCAATTTTCTATAATACCATATTCTTATAGCCATAGAAATGTCATGACAGGTTTAGACTACAATGCTAAAAGTATTTTTTAAAATTAAAAAAAAAAAAAACTTTGCGTGTCAAATCAAACACAATCATATATATATATTGAAACAGTGGGTGTATTTATTTCGGCTAAATTAGAATATATCCATATGATGACTTACCAATAATTTGAAAGTTGCAAGTTGTAATTAATTTTAAATGCACATATGCAGGACATGTTTTTAGCAGGGACTGAAACTTCAGCAACTGTTCTTGATTGGGCAATGTTCGAAATGATGAGAAACCCCAAAGTTATGGAAAATGCACAATTGGAACTGAGAAGCATCCTCAAGGGAAAGAACACAATATCAGAGTGATTTGAAAGAAGTTAGCTACCTAAAATTGATAATTAAAGAAACTCTGAGGTTACATCTGTTTACACCGGATTCGGAAAACTAATTGAATTTATAAGTGGGTATAGGATATGTGTTTGAATCTCAACAAATACCGTAAGGGATAGAGTATATGGAAATTATGTAGGAACGCAATTGATGAAGGATATTAATGCTTGTTGAATGACATGCAATATTTGTTTGAGGAAATACAATAAAGATGCAAATGGTCACTATGGACCGAATCAGATCATAGAGAGAGAGAGAGTTTGTATATATGCTTTGATGTTACAAGTGTTCTTGAAAATAAATAAGCCAACCCTTTCAAAGGAGGGGGATGAGTCCTATTTATAGTGTTGCCTCCAAGGGCCTCATACCATACAAATTGTTAAAATAAAAATAATAAGGACAACTCTGAACGGATTTGGTGGGATTAGGTTGGCCGTACGGTCTGACACACGCATGGTTGGTGGTTGATCATGGCAGGACGCTACTAACGTGTGGCCTGTGTGCAACGGTTGTACCGGACCAATGGCACGGATACTCGGGGTAACGGCCTCGAGCAACTCGGTGATGAAGGAACCGGACCAAATGGCACGGATACTCGGGGTAACGGCCTCGAGCAACTCGGTGATGAAGGAACCAGACCAAATGGTCATCCCGATCGGTTCCGGACAGGCATTCCTCCGGTTCAGAGTGAAAGTCTTCATGTATGTTCTTGCTCCCTCCTTTCTTCGATTTCTCGTTCCACTGGTTTGACCCATATCCGGTTTTTACCATACACAGATAGCCCCCACACTTCCCGTATCACCAATCTTTCGGAGTAACGGGAAGTGGATAAACCACGAAACTGGTGACTCCGTTGGCTCGTCGTTATCTTCTTATTTTGGCGGGAACGGTTGCGTCACGTTCCCCTTTTATCGGCCACGTGTCTTGTCATGAATGACCGGTTCTGACAACCGCCGCACGCACGTCGCTTCGAGTCGTTTCTCATTAATTACGGGGGACACGTGGCATCCCCCGGTTGGTTGGGGAATCGTAACCGTTACAGTTCCATGCCTATATAAGGCCACTTTCCCCTTCATTCCAACACTTTTCACAACCCATTCCTTCTTCATTTTCCACTCTTCACTGCATTTCCTCATCTTCACCATATTTAGTTGTCTTCTACAGCCAATCTATCGCCGATTTACTGCACATACTATGTGAAAAGGGGGCAACTTTGTCACCATTTCTGCTAACTGCCCTCGTTTGAGTGTTGCTTTGCATTCTGCCGTTTCTCGAATCACCAGTTTCCTCAATCTTTTTGAGCTTTCTTCTGAACCCTCTCCCTTTCATATCTTTCAAAATGTCTGAAACCACTTCCCATGATGTTCCATCGGTTTCGTCCCCGGGTTCCGAGTCTGCATCTCCGGCCAAAACAAAAAGCACTTTTGAGCCCACGGCCTCGGATATTATACCGGCCAAAACCAACTTCAACAAAGACCTTGAGGTTGAGAAACCTTCCTTGGTATCCGATAGGGGATTTGATGTGAGGCGATACCCCTCATCCATTACTGAGGAGAGGCTAGACATAGTCCGGGTCGACTGCGGGTGGGACACCCGTCCGGTTAGGTTTTTGCCCCCGGTCCAGATGAATCTGTTGCTGACCACCGGGAAGGGTTTTTGTACGTGTACATTTATCCTTTCACTCTCAAACTCGACCCCCCGGTTGATCCGGTCATCCTGGACATGTGCCGGACCTACAACGTGACCCTAGCACAGATCGGTCCAATCGTTTGGAGGGTCGTAGCATGTCTTCGGAAGTTGGCCAACAATGCCGAGAAGGAATTTACGCTGGCCCACCTGATACGTCTATACTCCTCGAGGATTTTCCGGGGTGGTGAAATAAAACTTGCCAAGCGCAGCCGGAATCCATTTTTCTCGAAAATGGATGAAGACAGAGACCGGGGTTGGTTGGAGCGATATGTCCGGGTGAAGACCGAAGACATCATTCTAGCCAATTACATGCCTTTCCAGTGGAATAACAAGCGTAAGTTCGAAACCTCGTGTAATTGCTTTGGCATGCTTTGTCAAATTTTGATTTTGCTTTCTCATTGTTTCTTCCTTACTTTTATCAGCCAATGGCTACGTCCCCCCGGTCATTCGCAATCTGAGCGAATGGGTCACAACACTCCTCCGCCAGTGTCCTCATGACAACTGGAACTGGGCCTACCTGTCACGTGGTCGGTGGGTTGCCCAGAATCACGGTAGCCCTCTACTTTTACTCGTGTTTACTGCATCCTTTACTGTTCGTTTTCCTCCTTCGACCTTCGCTAATATCTTTGCTTTTCAAGTTTGCCTAAGGGCTCGGTAGCCCCCAGATCGGAGTCGACAGCTAAACCTACAACATCGGAGTCCGAGTTTGATACAGCGGGTGCATCTCGTGCCCTTGCTGCCGCTACTGCTGCTAAAAGAAAAAAGGCCCTCGGACAAAAGGCAGCAGTCGAAGAAGAAAAGGGTGAGAAGCGTCACTCGGACCTTGCGGGACGAATCAGAGCCCGATATTATAGTTCGGAGAGTCGGTGCCAAACCTTCCGTGGCTCCGATCCCGGAGGAGGCCGCTGCTGTTTTACCCCTTCCTTCTGCTGCTGAGGGGCTTATAGTCCCAGTTTCACGAACAGGTGTGGAAGAAATTCTTTCCCCGGCTCCTCTAAGGTTGATTGACTTTGTCGACATTTCAGGTGAAACTTCTTCTGAAGAAGCTCCTCTGCAAAGGACAAGGAGGTCCGGGGAGGTGGCCGCTGCTGAGGTCGGTCAAAAGACTTGGCCGGTACCGGAAGTCGAAGTTCCTACTGATATTCATCCGGCTCCCGAGCTCGAGTCTGCTGCTACCACGGGGCCCTCGAGCTTTGCTGAAGATACTGGTGCCGTTCCAAGTTCTTCGACTCCGGCTCCGAGACCCGACGATTTTGAGGATATATTCTCGGGGACTCCTCCCGCTACCGGCGAAGCCGCAGGATTCGAACATCTTACGATCCCTCGGGCCACGAGGTCTGCCAACCGGACATCCAAATCTGGGACCAGGGATGGCTTGGTGCGCATCTTTCCGGCCCCAAGCGTGGAGCTGAGGAGAACAAGATCGGCTGTGGTTACTGTCCCCGAGGACTGCAGCTTTCTTTCCCGTCCGGTGGGTGTGGCCAGCTACCTGAGGCCTCTTGTGTCGGACTCGGATAAGCGGAAGATGACCGGGGTCACTTGGCAGTGCCTTATCAATGAGAGTATGTACACGGCCAACCGGGTAAGATTCTTGGTCGTCTTTGTATAACTCTGCTGGTAACCTTAACCTTGCCTCGTTCGCTTTTGCCGATAACTTTGAACTTACCTCATTTTGCAGAGTGTGGTGCTTGCCAACGAAGCCTTCATTCGTGCCCAACAAGAGATGGACGATCTTAAGGGCCAATTGGATGCCCAGGGCTGAGAAACGGAGAAGTATGTGCATCTTCTTCGGGAGAAGGAGGTGGAGCTGAGTCGAGCAGTTGCTCTCTCCCATCTTCAGCCCGAGCTTGACGAGACAAAGGCCAAGAACCGCCGGCTGAGGAGCGAGCTGGTCGCTATGACCGAATACAATCGGAGCCTCAAAGCTGAGAAGATCAGCCTTAACCAGGATAATGTTCAAACTTCCTCGAGGCTGGGTGAGCTAGAGACTGCTTTCTCTCAGCTCCGGGAGGAGCTAGATGCGGTGAAGTCCGATGCTTCTAGTTTGGCCGAGAGGAATTGGCTTTTTGAATATGAGAGTGCCAGGTATCAGGAGCGTGCTAGGGTGTTCGAAGAGAAAGCGGAGGACAGGTCTCGGATGTGCGATGACCTGAAGAACCAACTCAAGGAATCGGCCGATGCGAATGACACCCTCCAGGCGGAGCTTCAATCGTCCATTCAATTGCAGAATGTTCTTGGGGAGGCTCGGGATGCTTTCGAGGCAAAGCTAGCCCAGGCCGAGGCCGAATTGGATGAAGCTCAGAGAAGCGTGGAGGCCGCCGAGGCTCAAGTTATCATTGTTGCTCAGTACTAGAAATGGAAATCTCGGAGAATCACTCTTGAGCAAGCCGAGCATGGCTTTTCTGATCTTCCGACCCTTATTTCCGAGGCCAAGAAGATCGAGGGAGAGGCTAAGGATGCCCTCGGTTCTGACTCTGATGATTCCGAGCGGACGGTGTTCGAGCATTCCAGCTCCAGCCATTCCGGGTAGTTTTAGGGCCTGTATTTGGCTTTTATCTCTTCATTTTTTGCCTTTGTAGGACTTCTGTTTTTTATGTAAAAATATCACTTGTACAAATGAAAAACGCATCTTTCTTGTTTCTTCGTTTTGAATGTTTGCTATTATTTTTGCCATGATCGTTGGTCCGTTTTAGGACAAGTCGACTCATAGTCGTTAATTCACCGTGCCCGTAGGACTTATCCGATGCTTCATAAGTTCAGACGTCTCCGAATTACGATAGGCATTTCCTTTAGGGTCGGTATTTTTTCAGCCTTGGCTAATTTTTTTGACGTAGCAGTCCTCGTTTGGGGGAGTTCATCAAATTTTGGCTCGGATCATTGTGACCTTGTTGCCTTTGTCGAATTTCGGGCACAATACTCGGTTTAGAGTATGGGAATGAGGCAGTGCCGGAATACGGCGGTTATCCAAACTTTTGATCACTTTGTGTTTGCAAAATGTTTGTACATATGAGAATTTTAATTCCTTCTACCTTTGCCGTAGCAAATATACAATGGGACACGATTCATTATGATCGTTTGGTCCTTACATCGAAGGCTATGGCCGGTGGCCGGGCCTTAGTTTTGCCGTAGCAAATGCTAAATGGGACACGATTCATTATGATCGATTGGTCCTTACATCGAAGGCTATGGCCGAGACAATTTTGCCGTAGCAAGTGTTGAGTTTCCCCATCTTCTTTGACCGGGGTCATCTTTGATGCGGGCATAGTATTCCCCTAGCACTTATCCGAGCTGCAAGGTCGGGTGAGTGCTATTAAGTCCCCAATCAGAGGATGTGACCTCGGATTTCCGGTCGCTGGTCTTTTATCTTTGTCGAGTAACACGTTGTACTTGTTGCCTCATTAAAAACCTTGTCGGAAAACCCATTTTTGGGACAAAACCGTACTAAGGAAAAGAGTGCAACACGTGTTTTCAGGCCTAAATTCTAATTATATCACGTTCTTGACTCCCTGCAAAAGAGAAAAGTTAATAAGAGAATACGGGGAGGTCATACCTTAGCAGTAGTATCTTTTCAGATGAGCCACATTCCAGTTATTACGCAGACGTTGCCCGTCCATGGACTCCAACTGGTACGATCCTTTGCACGTTATACCGGTTACTTTATACGGGCCTTCCCAGTTTGGACCCAACTTTCCCTCGTTGGGATTCTTGGTGTGCAAGGTAACTTTTCGAAGCACCAAGTCCCCGGCTTGGAAATGTCGAAAGTTGGCTCTTCGATTGTAGTATCTTTCCATTCTCTGTTTTTGGGCCGCTATGCGGACCAATGCGTTTTCGCTAGTTCATCTGTGAGGTCGAGCCTTACGGCCATGGCCTCCTCGTTTGATTCCTCAGTGGTATACCTGAACCGGAGGGTCGGTTCGCCAACCTCCACGGGGATAAGGGCTTCGGCCCCGTAAACCAATGAGAATGAGGTTTCCCCCGTGCTCGATTTGGATGTGGTTCTGTAAGCCCACAGCACCTCCGACAATATTTCTCTCCAATGATGCTTTGATGCTTCAAGTCTTTTCCTCAGATTTTAGATTATCGTTTTGTTCGTGGATTCTGCCTGTCCGTTTGGACATAGGTGATACGGGGTTGACACGATTTTCTTGATCTTCAATCCCTCGAGAAAATTGTTGACCTTGCCACTCACGAACTGAGGACCATTATCACAAGTTATCTCGGCGGGGATGCCGAAACGGCAGACGATGTGATCCCATGTGAAGTCGATGACTCCCTTCTCTCTAATTTTTTCAAAGGCCTGCACTTCAACCTATTTAGAAAAATGGTCAGTCATAAACAAAATGAAACGGGCCTTACCTGGTGCCCAAGGTAACGGACCCACAATGTCCATTCCCCACTTCATGAAAGGCCAAGGTGAGACCACCGAATGCAGCAACTCCCCGGGCTGGTGAATCATCGGAGCATGCTTCTGACACCCATCAGATTTTCGAATAAAACTTTTCGAGTCTTCGTCCATCCGGTTCCAGTAATAACCGGCCCTGATAATATTTCGAACCAGAGCTTCTGCACCGGAGTGGTTGCCACAGGTTCCTTCGTGTACCTCTCTCATCACGTATTTCATTTCACCGGGGCCCAAATACTTAGCTAGGGGACCGAGGAAAGAGCGTCGATACAATTGGTCGTCCACCAAGCAAAAACGGGCAGCCTTGGTCCGTAGTGACCGTGATTCCTTCGGGTCATTTGGGAGCTTACCATCACGCAAGTAGTCAATGTACTTGTTGCGCCAATCCCAAGTTAAGCCCATTGTGTATATTTCGGCGTGTCCACTTTCTATGGTCGTGTTTGATAAGTGCACCGTTGTCCCGGGGTTGATTTCCTCCCCCTCGACCGAGGATCCCAAATTTGCTAATGCAACGGCTTCGCTGTTCTGCTCCCTCGGTATGTGCTGCATGGTCCATTCTTTAAATTGATGAAGCACCACTTGGGTTTTTTCGAGGTACCTCTACATCTGTACGTCCTTGACTTCGAATACGCCGTTCACCTGGTTTGCGACCAAAAGCGAGTCGCACTTTGCCTCGATTATTTCGGCTTCCATACTTCGAGCCAATTCCAAACCTGCAATCATAGCCTCATACTCAGCTTCATTGTTAGTCAATTTAGCAATTCTAACGGATTGTCGAATGACATCCCCGGCCGGGGTCCTAAGGACAATCCCTAGCCCGGAACCTTTGAGGTTCGAGGCCCCATCCGTGTATAGAGACCAAATGCCCGTGGCCTTTCTCGAGGTCAGCAGAAGTTCTCTTTCGACCTCAGGGACCATAGCCAGGGTAAAGTATGTGTTACACCCCGCACTTGCAGAGCATGAGCATGACACGTACATCACCGTAGTAATGGAATATCGAAGACGTCCCATGATGCTTTGGAAGGTACAAGCCATGGGAAGTATGTAACAATGAAGTAAAAGGACGAATTACGACCTCGTAAGCCGTAATCGGGAAAGACTATTTTGAAACACAAGAATATGGCCATTATCATGTATAATAAATGATAAATATCATGTATGAAGAGTTTTGGAAGGGTTAGAGGTCAAGCAAATTGAAGAAAATAAGTTCGACGCAAATTTGAGAAATGTTGGACAGATTTTTAGTCGACTTTGGAGGGGTATATATCCATGTATATTAGGAGTTTTAATGTGAAACAAAAGCCTAAAATGTAGTTCGTCAAGTCTAGTTTATAATGCAACAAACCGCTCATCGATAGGACATCGGAGTAGAGAATTATAGACGTTACAAACTGAGTTGACAAAGCCGAAACAGAACTGCTACAATACTGTAGCTATAGTATTGCTACAGTACTGTAACTACAGTGATGCCGACCCAATTTAATATAAAAGGGGATAAAACCCATTTTTCTTCATCAAACATATGCTCCAATGTTCCAGAAATTTCAGCCACAAAAAGGGCTTTTAATCTCACATAAAAGTGAAGATTTTGAGCAAAATTTCAAGCTACGGAATACTAATCGAAGTCCGGGCAACGTGTAGACGCGATTAAGATTTCATTTTGGTGTTGGAGGAGCTTGGGAACAAGTAAAAATTGAAGATCTTGTTACTTTGGTAAATACAAGGTATGAATCATTGAATTTCTTTCTTTATCAATATGGATTAAGGAGTAATTGCAAGAATAAAGGTTATATTTTGTTGTGTTGATGTTGTTGATTTATGGATTGGGTTTGAAGAGAAATTTGGATGAAAATACATATATTTATCATGTAGGATGGTGAGGATGTTGTTATTGATGTTGTTAGTATTAATTTCGGCTTCTTTACGGAAATAAAGATTATTAAATAGTCGTATCACAAGTGGGTTAGTTGAGAAATTTAGGAAACATCGTGTGGGATGTTTTAGGAAGTATATTGGTATGGAAATGATTGTATTGATGTTGGTATTGTTATTGTTGTATTGGTTGTTGAATTGAGAATTCGGGCTGGGCATATAAACAGGGGAGATGCTGCCCGAATTACGACAGAATCTAAAAGGATTTTAATTAAAGTTTCGAGACGAGCGTATGATGATGATTCTAATAATATTATGAATGGTTCTATATGTAGATTACGAGGCTATCAATGATCTTAAGTGAATTGCAAAACTGGAAGTAAATTGGAAGTCGAGAAATTACCTTCCAGGTATGTTAAGGCTAGTCCCCTTCTTTCTAAAGGCATGATCCTTTCGATATGAACCTTTGTGTCGTACTCATAATATCATTGATTCCGCAAATGATAGAAGTCCACGAATTTCGTGATCCTTATACTAGTATTGAGCTTCTAAAGGCATGATTCCGATGCTATGGCTTCATAAATGTTTCCATATCTTCCTCGTTTTCAAAAGTTAAATGTTTGCGACTCCAAGGCATAATTCCTTTCCTAATAATTCATAACTGTTTTCCCAAAATGCTGTATTTTTCCAAACCAGAGATTTATGATTCTGTGAGCTCTTATGATAACAACGATGAGCATGTTTTTACGATGATAATGATGATGTCAAAGATGAGGATATTTTCTATGATGATTATGATGATGATGATTTTATGGTTAAAAGTCTCAAGTTATGAGATCAATGTTTTTATGAGATGATTTTCATTCATAGAGATTTCCATGTACATGAGCTTTATGTTATTATGAGGTGATGGAGCTTAATTTTGCAATTTCTTAATTTTCCTTCATTGTTGGTAATCTCACCGTATAATAATTGTTCCTTCGAGGTGGGATAAACGACGATGATTGATCCATAATATAATCGGAGGCTACCGACCTTACGTCACTCCGATATAGTTGTGACTTTTGATTGGGCTCTCATGCATGCGCTATATATATATGTATGTATTTTCTCACACCGCGACGCGCTATAGTTGGTCGGGCAGGCACGTAGATGTGCACACCACTGCAGTGGACATGTTATGATATCGCCCCGGACGCGGGAGGCCTGGACGCAGGCTAATGATGATAACACCGAGCCTTAATGGTCGGGCATGATACTATATATATGACACCGATCCTTAATGGCCGGGCATGGTACTATGTATATGTATAAAAATGTTTTTTTTAAAAGGCTAAGCATGCATGACATCCGCCCTACGAGGCATTCAGATGTACATGTTATCTCTCTTATTCCTTGTTACTTTTCATATCTATGTTATGTTGTTACTCATGCCTTACATACTCAGTACATTATTCGTACTGACGCCCCTTCTTGTGGGCGCTGTGTTTCATGCCACGCAGGTGTATACAGATGAGTAGAGGATATTGCTAGCAGATGTTCCAGCGGGATTGGCGAGCTCCATTTCTTTCCGGAGTGTTGCCGAGTCAGAGTATGTGTGTTATGGTATATTGATTTATGTTAGAGACTTTGCAGACAGAGTCATGTATACAGTATGCTAGTCTTGTAAGAGGCTATTTAAGCCGATGTATCATTATGCATTACTTTACAGATTCACATGATTACAAATTTTATTTGATTCGAGAAAGATGAAAAGAATGTTTTCGAAAAGCTCCCATTGTGCATTTCATTTCATGACTTAAAGAGTCTTGTGAGATTTATAAGTATAACGAGAAGCAGTGGGTTCGCTCGACTCTAAGTAAGGGTCGGGTGCCCATCATGCCCTACCAGGATTTGGGGTGTGACAGTCTGCCACAAAATCGGCCAAGATTTGAGATTTGATGGTCGTTCGAGGTCTATACTCGATAACGTAACCGCTAATTTCTACAGCCCATTTTGTAAATCTACCTGACAATTCGGGTTTATGCATGACGTTTTTCAGAGGGTAAGTAGTTACTACACATATGGGGTGGCATTGAAAATAAGGTTTGAGCTTTCTGGAAGCGCTTACCAGTGCTAATGCCAATTTTTCCAAATGGGGGTAACGGGTCTCCGCATCCCCCAAAGTTCTACTTACGTAATAGATGGGGAATTGCGTACCTGATTCTTCTCGGACCAAAACGCCGCTTACCGCCACTTTGGAAACAGCTAGGTAGAGGAAAAGCGGCTCGTCCGCCTTCGGGGGCTAGACAAGTACTTATTCAATTCTCGTAGAGCTTCTTGGCACTCCGGTGTCCAAACGAAATGGTTTTTCTTCCTAAGCAAAGAGAAGAAACGGTGACTCTTGTCCGAGGACCTCGAGATGAAACAACTCAGCGCCGCTATTCTTCCGGTGAGCCTCTGTACCCCTTTTATGTTGTTCACAACCTCGATGTCCTCGATGGCCTTGATCTTGTCCGGATTGATTTCAATTCCCCGGTTGGACACCATGAAACCCAGAAACTTGCCGGACCTTACTCCGAAGGCACATTTTTCTGGGTTGAGCTTCATGTTGTATTTGCGGAGCACATCAAAGGTTTCCTGCAAATGCTTTAAATGGTCCTCTGTTTCCAGGGACTTAACAACCATATTGTCAACATAAACTTCCATTGTTTTCCCTATTTGTTCTTCGAACATTCCATTAACTAGGTGTTGGTAAGTTGCACCGGCATTTTTTAATCTGAAAGGCATGACGTTATAACAGTAGGTCCCATAACGGGTGACGAAGGATATTTTCTCTTGATCCCCCGGGTGCATCCGAATTTGGTTATACCCGGAGTAAGCATCGAGAAAACTTAACATCTCATGTCCGGTCGTCGCATCGATCATTCTATCGATATGAGGCAATGGAAATGAGTCCTTCGGGCATGCCTTGTTTAAATCCTTATAATCGACACACATTCAAAATTTATTACCTTTTTTGGGCACTACCACCACGTTAGCAAGCCAATCCGGGTATTTCACCTCCCGGATGGAACCTATTTTTAAAAGCTTTGTTACCTCGTCTTTCACGAAGGCGTGTTTTGGCTCCTCCATGGGCCTTTTTTTTTTGCTTCACCGGGGGAAACTTCCCGTCCAAGCTGAGCTAGTGAGTTGCTATTTCCGATGATATACCTATCATATCTATATGCGACCATGCAAAGCAATCGGCGTTAGCTCGAAGAAACTCAATTAATTTGCGCCTGAGCTCCGGGGTAAGCCCCGTGCCCAGGTATACCTTTCTGTCCGGTAAGTATTCGAACAGGATGATCCGCTCCAGCTCCTCTACGGTTGACTTGGTTGCATCCGAGCCATCTGGCATGACAAATGATCTGGGTACCTCGAAATCATCCTCTTCATGCACTGGATCCGACCCGGCATACTTTGATTGCTATTGGGGGACCTCCTCTCCGGTTACATCTTTTTCTTCCTGAGCCGGCTCCTTGGGCCGAGGCCCCGCTTCCTCTACTGCGAACATTTCCCTTGCTGCGGGCTGCTCACCTCGGATGGTTTTCACTCCCTCCGGGGTGGGGAATTTCAGCAACTGATGCAGTGTTGAGGGTACCGCCCTCATGCTATGTATCCAGGCTCTGCCCAATAGCGCATTATATTTCATGTCCCCTTCGATCACATAGAACACCATTTGTTGAATGGTGCCATCCACGTTCACGGGCAATGAGATCTCCCCCTTCGTGGTTTCGCTCGCCATATTGAACCCGCTGAGTACCCGGGCCACCGGTACGATCTGGTCGAGCAGTCCTAGTTGTTCGACCACTCTCCATCGGATGATGTTGGCCGAGCTACCTAGGTCAACCAAAATACGTTTAACCTTAGTTTTAAAGATAAGTACAGAAATTACCAATGCATCATTGTGCGGTTGAATGATGCCCTTTGCGTCTTCGTCATTGAAGAAAATAGAGCCCCCGGTTGAGTGATCTCGGATGCGCTTTTCACGAACGATAGAAACCTTTGTCCGTTTCATTACTGGCCCCCGAGGGGCGTCAAAACCCCCAACTATCATGTTGATTGTATGTTGGGGTTCGACCGGCTCGGCCCTTCGATGAGCTTCTTTTTCCTTGTAATGATTTTTGGCTCGCTCGCTCAGCAGATCTCGGAGATGATCGTTTTTCAATAACGGGGCTACCTCTTCTCTCAACTTGCGACAATCCTTGGTTCTATGGCCATGGGTTCCGTGATATTCACACACCATGTTCGGATCCCGTTGGCCTGGATCTGACCTTAGCGGTTTCGGCCATCTTACATCCGGGACGCGGCCGATGGCCGAGACGAGGCCCGAAGTATTAACGTTGAAGTTGTACTCCGAAATATTTGGTGGACCCTTATTACCGGCAGAACTTCCGGCATCGCTCCTGAACGAGAGCCCCCGGCTGCTTGATGGGCGTTCGACCCGCTTGCTACCCCGGCCTGAGAAACGGCTCGGGCTCTCCCTTGACTTTTCCGACCTAAAATTTTGTCTCTCCGAATGGGAGTATGGCCGAAACCTTTCCCTCGATGATTCGGCCTTTGCTTCATAACCCTTCCTCGGCTTTTCAAAACTTCTATCCGCTCTTACCGGGATCGGGGGGAGCTCGAACTGATCATCCTCCACCCGAATCTTCGATTCATACCGATTATGGACATCGGCCCATGTCACAGCCTCGTATTACAGAAAATTTTCTTTTAATTTGAACGAAGCATTTGAACTTAACACGTTGAGCCCCTTTGTGAAACCTTGCGCGACCTATTCTTCTAGAACCGGGGGAGTTCCATCCGTTCCCTCTGGAACCGGTTGACGAACTCACGCAGTAACTCATCGTCCCTCTGGGTTATTCGGAAGATATCGGCCTTGCGGGCCTGCACCTTTTTGGCACCGGCATGAGCCTTTACGAAGGCATCAGCGAGCATTTCGAAAGAAGTGATCGAATGCTGGGGTATGTGGTCATACCACGTCAACACTCTATTTGATAGAGTCTCCCCAAATTTTTTCAACAGCACTGACTCAATCTCATCTTCCTCCATATCATTGGCTTTTATGGCACAGGTGTATGAGGTCACATGCTCGTGTGGGTCCGTCGTGCCATCATATTTCTGTATATCGGGCATTTTGAACCTCTTTGGGATCAGTTTCGGGGTGCGCTCGGAGGAAAAGGCCTTTGGATGTACCTTTTTGAATTCGGCCCCTTCAGTAAAGGCGTAGCCCCCGGGATCTGGTCCACCCGAGAATTGTATGTCTCGACCCTTTTTTTGGTTGAGTATACCCGCTTTGCCAAAGTTTCGAGCATCTTTAGAACCTCGGTAGAAGAACCGGCTCCGGAGCCGTCGCTCTCAACAATTCATGCCTCGTTTCTTCCGGTTTCGGCGGTACCCTTTGCCTTTTCCGGCTCTGCTTCACCTTTTCTATTCTGCAACCGGGCAATTGCGATTCCTTGCTCGGCGATTGCTGCTCTTTGTTCCTGCAACATTTCAAAAATTAAACGTAAGTTAACACCGTCGTTTGGTGCGTCCGGTTCTCTCCGGCCCTGGGTCCGGGACAACGTAACGGAATTGTGAGTATTTAGAGGATCAGTGGCCGGTAAGGCGGCATTCTCCTGGTCCACGGAATTTTGCCGGTTGAGCCCCTCCCTCGAATCGACGAGGTTCGAGTCAGCGGGATTTGGCAATCCCCGTAGTCCGCTGCCTTCATTTTCCGCCACAATCTCGGTGTTGTTGACATGGACGGATTGTTCGATGTTGGCCATTTAGTCCGTTTTTGTAGAGACCGGTAGGAGATGTTTTTGATTTTGATGAATATGATAGAAATCAAGACCAAAGACCACTATTATCCTAGCCCCACGGTGGGCGCCAAACTGTTTACCCCGGATTCGGGAAACTAATTGAATTTATAAGTAGGTATAGGATATGTGTTTGAATCTCAACAAATACCGTAGGGGATAGAGTATATGGAAATTATGTAGGAACGCAATTGATGAAGGATATTAATGCTTGTTGAATGACATGCAATATTTGTTTGAGGAAATACAATAAAGATGCAAATGGTTACTATGGACCGAATCAGATCATAGAGAGAGAGAGAGAGTTTGTATATATGTTTTGATGTTACAAGTGTTATTGAAAATGAATAAGCCAACCCCTTCAAAGGAGGGGGATGAGTCCTATTTATAGTGTTGCCTCCATGGGTCTCATACCATACAAATTGTTAAAATAATAATAATAAGGACAACTCTGAACGGATTTGGTGGGATTAGGTTGACCGTATGGTCTAACACACGCATGGTTGGTGGTTGACCATGGCAGGACGCTACTAACGTGTGGCCTGTGTGCAACGGCTGTACCGGACCAATGGCACGGATACTCGAGGTAACGGCCTCGAGCAACTCGGTGATGAAGGAACCGGACCAAATGGCACGGATACTCGGGGTAACGGCCTCGAGCAACTCGGTGATGAAGGAACCGGACCAAATGGTCATCCCGATCGGTTCCGGACAGGCGTTCCTCCGGTTCAGAGTGAAAGTCTTCATGTATGTTCTTGCTCCCTCCTTCCTTCGGTTTCTCGTTCCACCGGTTTGACCCATATCCGGTTTTTACCGTACACAACATCCACCACTTCCTCTATTACTTCCAAGAGAATGCAGGGACCAATGTGTAATTAATGGATATGACATTCCAATAAAAACAAAAGTAATAGTGAATGCATGGGCAATTAATAGAGATACTGAATTTTGGGAGGATGCTGAGTGTTTTTTACCAGAGAGGTTTATTAATGCTAGTAATGTGGAATTTATTGGACAAAATTTTGAATATTTGCCATTTGGTGGAGGAAGAAGAATGTGTCCTGGAATTTTATTTGGTTTAGCAAATATTGAGCTTCCTTTAGCACAACTAATTTACAATTTCAATTGGAAGCTGCCTAATGGGATGAAGCCTAAGGATGTTGATGTGACTGAAACTCCTGGTTCTAGCTGCAGAAGAAAAGATAATTTGTGTGTAATTGCTACTTGTAATACTGGTATTTGATTGCTAGAATTAATAAAGCAGATGAATAAGAAGATGGAAGAAATGTAGACTTCAGGTATAATGAGATATCAGTAATTAATGCTTTATTATCTTTTCCTTTTCCACAATTTTAAATTCTTCTAGTTAATTCTAATATCTGATCGAATAATTAGTAGTATCTTTCGTAACAATATGATATAATCAGACCTCTTTATGGCAGCGTTGTTATGATATTTTTTTGCTGCTAGCTTGCTTTAGTGAAATGTCATTATAGAGAGCATATAATATAACATAATATGAGAAATCAATTCAAAAATTCACTTGGCCTTTAAAATAAATGTTCTTATAGAGAATAATTGGTATAGCAATGTGTCAATCTCGGGTCTAACTCAAAATCAAAACATGAGATAAAAATTATCAAGATCATATAAGGAGATAATGAGAGTTCATTCAGTCAACCAATGGGTACACTTAACAGTTTAGGAAATAAGAAATTTCACTAGTGTCCTCCTTAATGACTGATGCTTAATTTTATGTTAAAGAAAATTCGTGCAAATATATATCCGTCTGAATTTCTGCTCATCTTCCATCATTTTTTTTACCCCTTCTCTGAGGCTTTTTTGGCTTTATTGTTAAAGAAGACAAAGTAGGTCTATTGATTTTTGAAGATATCAGTTGATGTAACCATTAAGAATTTTTAGGATTGATATTACAATGGAGGATATCAGATTTGGAGTCATTTGTAGTTGATCTGGATCAATTTGGAACTGTATTGATGAAATTTCTTAAAAACTTTTGGTGATCCGTCAATATGTGGACAATTTATTTCAAAATTATGACATAAATTGTCCTAAAATTGTAGACTTTTTTTTAAAAAAATTGTTATTATTACATAGGGGGTAGGAAAATGGGAAAGGGAATTACAACGTGGAAATTCGAACATGCACCAACAAGGTAAGAGTTCAGGTAGTTAAGCAACTAAGCTACTAGATCCCTACTAAAATTGTGGACTTGTGTCAAGTTAATCCATTAAAAAACTCCTAGTGACCCTTGAATTTATGAACAATTTCTCCAAAGTTATGACACAATATTTTTACTAAAATTCTGATAATTTGACGGGACTTGCGGTAAGCCCATCAATTAGAATTTCTGATGATCCGCCAAGACTTTTTGTACTAAATTTCCGTTATCTGTCATGATTTGTGGTTAGGAAGTCTTATGGTGATTAGCCAGGAATTGAACTCCAATTTTTGGCACGAATATTAATTAGTTTTGCACAACTTTCTTAAGGGGAAAATATCGAATAATGTCGCAAAATAATTCTATTTATGTAGATCACCCAAAATAAGGGGATATATAAGAATAGGCATTAACTGGCAAATTGAGAACTGAGATAATAAGGTGAGCTAAATTAAACTTGTATTTATCAACCAAACATTATGTCTAATTAATCACCAACAGTGTTTGATTAGAACACGATGATGGACCACTAAAAATAGTGTAAAAGGCCACTTTCTTCATGATTTTTTTTAAATCTGGTGGCCCTTTCATGGCTGTCAACAAGTTATTATAGAACCATTTACGACTCCTTCAAGAAAATATTTCAACCCTTCTCATCTTTCACCCCTATTTAAATGAGACTTTTTGATACGTAACGATCAATATCTAAGTCTTACATATAATTTGGCTATCTAACTTTCAGCAAAATATTTATGCCAATCTGGAAACAGTTTTTAGGATTAATTTTCCCTTTTATATAGTCTTTCTTGACAAGTAGTCTGATAAGACGTGACGTTTTTAAAATTTGGACTTTTTTGTAAAGCTGAAAGTGAAAATATTTTGTTTGATGTTTCGCTTTTTTATTTGCCTCTAAAGAATTCCAATCAATGTACACATGATCCTCGCCAACTGATAATGTACATAGTCGCACAAGTAAATGAAATACTAGCTCAATTTATTTTCAATAAAGTCGTCGGTGATATTAGCATAGAAATGTGATGTTAATAGAAATATGATCAGTAGTTGGTGGGAAAAGACACAGGGAGTACTTATCATAAGCTAAACAGATACCAATTGGCCAAACCAATAGTTTTTGTTCCAACAGTGTATTTGTATTGAAAAGTTCATTAAATGTATACACATGCTAAATTTAGAACTTAATTATTAACACTTAAAGTTGTTCGAAAATTCAAAACCTATAAGATTGAAATTTTAAATTCGCCTACAGTTGGTTGATTTGTTTGTTTGGAGGTTTTAATCTTGTAATTAGTGGAATTAAGTCGTTGCAATAACATGGAAGGAAGTAATAGAGTGATCAGGCAGAGAGTCTTCCCTGTTTTATTACTGTTACCTACTTGCCTATATTGGATTTCGTTAGCCCTATTATTTTCCTCGGGATGGGATCCCCTCCAGTAACTAATGGTCCAGTAATGTTCAATAGTACTCTAGATTGGAGCCACGCGTCCCATAAATTTTCAAAGGCCCAGATTCATTTCTCCCAAATGAAAGAGCAAATAGGGAACTCCAACCAAGTAACGAAAAGCTCATCCAATAGAAATTTTCTTTCTACAAATTCGAAATTTAAATTTATTGAAAATGACCAATTCACAAGCTATGAGGCCGTTTGAATTAGCGGCAAAAAAGTGACTTTCAAGTATAAGTGCTTAAAGTATTTTTGAAGTACTAAAAGTTATTTTATAAATAAGTAGTTATGTGTTTGGATAAAAGTGATAAAGCTGAAAAAAAGTTGTTGGTGTGTTTGATACACAAGTATTGTTAAGCACTTTTTTTGACAGTGAAGGTAACATTGGAATTAAAAGAAAATATAAGGAATAGAATAGTAAAATCGTTAATCAAATCAAAATGACTTTTAAGCAAAAAGAAAAAAGTTGGGGTTCCTAACTTCTTATTTTTGGCTTATTTTAAGTATTTTAAACTTATTTTAAGCACTTTTCTATTTTGTCAAACACGCAAAAAAAGTTAAAAATGACTTATAAGCTGTTTTGACGAGCTTATAAGCTAATCCAAACGGGCTCATAGCTTTTTCTCTAATTCGCATGCTGCGTGTGACCTCTCAGTTTTCAAGCGTATTAACACAGTTTTATGTAAAGCACAGTCAGTTTTATGTAAAGCAGACATTCTTTTATTATGGCAATGTAGTCGAAACAGATCTTGTGTTCTACTCTGACTTGGGTTACTTCATGCATTGGCAATCTCTGTGCTATAGTGAAATTAGATACAAGGAGAGGAACACAATTAGTGTAGTGTGTATAATTCAATTGCTCTCTGGAAACAAAGGAAAAGGCAAGTTGACATTGCAAGCTAGATTAAATGCAAGAGCAGGATACAACGTTGTGGCCTCCGTAAATATTTTTAAGGTGAGAGAAAGGGAGTTATGGTAGAAAAGAAGAGATGTAATCTGGGTATTTAAAAATTTATGAGACACGTGGCTTCAATCTAGAGTACTATTGAATATTACTGGACCATTAGTTACTGGAGGGGATCCATCCCATTGTCCTTGGCCTTCTTAGTTAAGTTTCATTCTTTGTTGGGCAAATGAAATCGAGGTACTAAATGTGTTTCTGTACGAGCTTCTGAGGAATTCTAGAACTTATGTCATATATATTTCCTCTTTTACCTTTATATGATACTTCCCCCATTTCAAAATATTTATCGTGATTATTAAAAATAGTTATCTTAAATTATTTGACGTATTAGAAGTTCAAAATATAATTAATTACTTTTTTTCATTTTATCTTTGGTAGAATTTTATCATTAATGAAAATGACATATAAATAGAGTAAATATTTAATGGAGAGAGATTATAATATAATTTGGATATAAATAAGGGTAAAGTAAGTCAAATACCCCTCCTAATTAATTTTTCTTAATGGGCGAGTAAACAAAATAAAGCAACAAATAATTTGAGACGGAAGGAGTACTATTTTTTTTATGTACGTTTAGAAAAGAAGATACCTAATTTTCCAGCAATTTCTCTCTTACTGACCTAAGCCACTGAATTTTAAACAACTAAACATGCGAGACGGGAAAAAAAACTAATTAACGACAGAAGAAGTATTTGTTGCTTGGCATTTACTTGGCCAGGCTTCACTAAGGATTATTAAAGGGAATTGACTTGAATTAAATATCATATCTTTTATGTTTGAAGGATATTTACATCAATTTTTTAAACTTAATCTTCTTGATAGGCTATGGCATATATGTTCTTCCTGTAATTTTATAGATGGTGACAGATTTGTTGAAAAGCTTACCTTTATACTTTGTGTTTTGAGTCAAGACCAAAAATTGGTGACAGATCTTTTTTCCGCTGGGGGATTGGTAAGTATGGTAAATGTAAATTGGTGGGTAAATTTCACAAATGATCATATAACTATCATTTTTTTCACCAAAGTCGTTTAACTATATTTTCTAACACAAAAGTCACATAAATTTGTTTTCACCAAAGTTACTTAATTATGTTTTCTAACACAAAAGTCACAAAACGAGCTTACTAACACAAAAATCACACCTACTAAAAAATTCAACTGCCGATGGGTAATATTGTTTTATTCTTTTTTATTTTTAATCTAATAGATACAAACTCAATTAAAAAGAAACGACCCATCTAAAACTTATACGTGGATATTAAAATTCTAAAATAAATTTGAAAAAAATTATTACTTCACATGCAAATAATAATAATTCTATTACTCCATAAAATTTGATTTCCTGCTATCCAACATAATGTAACTTTCAATATATATTGGAAAAAATGGCCAATATGCCCTAAGATTGAAAAAAAGTTGGTAAATATTTATCTATATTTATATCAACCAATATAATATTTACAAAGGTAATTAAATGTTTTTCAAGAACAATTCTCCTCAAAATTTAGTCGTTAAGCATATAATTAAATAATCAAGGACAAGCTTATCCATGGGTATTTCCTCCTCTAATACTTTTGTTTGCGTACCACAATCATGAGATTTCCATCATTCAACAGTTAGCATCACAAGCCACAACATTTTATTTTCGCTCATGAAAATGAATCAGGAAAACATTTTGAATTTAATTAAAATTATTACAAGAAAAGGAAAATTATCAAAATGAAAAAGATTAATCCTAGAATGAACATTTTATTTCCACGCATTTTTTGCTTAAGAGCTCCTGGAGAGAAGGATCCTTCATTTGTGGAAGGATTGGTTCTGTTTTTTTAATATTTTAATTTCTACATATGAATTTTGGGTTGGGCTGTTTCTTTTTAATTGAGTTTGTATCTATTAGATTAAAAATTAAAAAAAAAACATAGACAAATATTGTCTATCAAAAGTTAAATTTTTTGATAGGTGTGAATTTTGTGTTAGTAAGCTCGAAGTTTTGTGACTTTTATATTAGATAAATAGTTAAGTGATTTTGATTAAAAAAAAAAAAATGAGAGTTATGTATGATCTATGAAATTTACTCCTAAATCTATCAAGTGCAGTCAAAGAGAAACTTTTTGCAATCAAAGGCATGATGTTGTCCGCTACCTTGGGTTTGAGTTTAATCTACTTTTGTTCCAACTTTTTTTGTTGGAAAATATCAACAAAGACTTACATAGATGACCTGAGAAAACATTAAGCAGTAGATGAGACAACGTTGAAATTGTAAAAAGATGAATGGACTGATTGTCTTCTTTAACCCAAAGTAAAGAACAGGGTCGCTCAACTTTGGTAAAAGTAATTAGTACAGTATATGCATATGCAAGTAACGTTAACAAATATCATCTTCTCTTTCATTTTAACTTCTTATGTTCTTATCTTTTGGTGGGCCGGGGGTTTTGTGCAGATATTGTAACGTTACATGAGATAAGCTACTATATCGGGCAGTGGCGGATTTAAAATTTTCACTTATGGAATTCGAAAAAAACACAAAATCTAAATATAAAATACTATGTTGTCCTTGGAGATCGAACCTAGGATGCTAGAGACAATTTTGAACACCTTGAACCGCTTAAGCTAACATTTTACATTTGTTCAGGGTGTTTAAAAATTAATACTTATATGTACATAAACACAAAAAATTTACCCTATATACACTGTAATTTTACCTAGGGTGTTCACCTCCACGTACATCCACCCCTAATACCGAGTATAAGAATAAGACTAGTGATCTCTTTAGAGTTTAGACATGAATATTTTGGTAGAAGTCTTGAGATTTGATGAAACATCATCGCCCTTTATTGTAAAAGTGATAAATTGATTTTATAGCCTTTTACATTGACAGTGCATATAATTTAAGCTTATGTAGAAATACAATAGTTCTCATTGGTCACCTTTCGGTGATGTCTTAGTCGCTTTTTTGTCATAAAATTTTAAATTTCACAAGTGAAACTTCAGGATGGTGACGATTTTTTAATTAAAGGGGCTGAAAAGTGTTATTTGTGAATTTTAGCTGGTACACATACTCTAGAGAAAATAAATCAGTAGAGCCCTTTAAATTTGTCATATCAGCATTTTGTGTCTAATAGGTACATTGTGAATAACTTAAGTGGTCAATAGGAACATGTTCGAGTTAAGGTGTTTAAGTGAATTCTGTGTACAAATTTAAAGAGTTATCTATGACTTAAGCCATAAGTTTAGTTATACAAAGTCTGCGTTAGGATTTCTTACATATACCATCAGCTCAGGTCACTTTTTGTTGTAGCAAGTTATCTATCTTATTTTTAAACTTACAAATTCTACGATATTTTAAGAAGACTTACATGTTACTATGTTAGTAATAGTCTTCGAATGCACTTGATTGCGTAAAAAAGAAAAATTTACTGTAACAATACGTGTAAGTTAAACTCTTTCAACATAAATTTACTACATGTAAGTTAAACTCTTTCAACATTTATATAACCGCGTCTAGTTCTATCGGCGAAACTATAACCATCAGAGGCGACCTAAATGAAAGGGCATGCACTTCCACCCTTCAGAAAAAATTATGTATATATACCTTGAGAAGTTAGTATATATTTAATTGTGCATTCTAACAAATGAAAGTGTCTTTGGGGCATGTTAGTTGCAACTACTGCTTCCCTTATATGTCACATCGGATCGAACCCGAATGTCACTTTTAATTATTTTTTTGAGCCTATTTTTAGGAAAATAATAAGCGTTAAATGAGCTCGCCTAGATTCGAACCTGCACTATCACCACATGTTGCACAGCCTTAGCCACTGAGTTATCTCTTTCATTTGATTCACTGTGTTAAATTTTATTTATTACACATATTTGACCTACATACTTGAATTTTCGCTACTGCTACGCTATTAGTGACCGGTCCGATATGGTATTATCTCTCAGTCGTCATTAAATTTTTGTTGGCGTTTATGTTAAGATAATAGTACCCCGCCGTCTTAAAATCCTGGGTCTGCCTCTGATAAGCATGCATATGAACCAAGATAAAGGTGCTAATATAAATTTGAAGCTTAAAAAAAACTAGAAAAGGGAATATAATGTCATGTCGTTTGCAATAAAAACAAGCTGGACATGCAAGCCCTTCCATCCAGAAGAAAACAAGAAGATTATACAGGAAGGAGTGAAGATGGTGGCTTTCATGGCGATTAATCAGCTTTGGTAAGAAAGATCCAAGAAGAGCAAGCACATGCATAGCTAGCTGTTTCTCAGAAGGAAACTGAAAACTAAGTCTCATAAAAATCAGCTCAAAAAGGGACCCTTCTTCCCTACGTACTGCTCTCTTGTTATCCCCCAACACCACCCAAAAAGAAAAAAGAAAAAGGCAAACTCCAGCTTTGGATACTATATGGTGAGCGAATAGATTGACAAAATTGTTTTTTGTATAACTAATGGTATTTGGAACTTACTGTCCAACTATTCTAGATTTGCACTACCTAAGATCTTTTTTATTTTTGTTGGTGAATAAACAAATTTATTACTAAAGTGAGCTTTTAAGAACACACTACATAGAATTTATAAAGGAGAAAGAGCTTACTATCAAGAGTTTAATTAATTTCTACGTTCAATTAATTTCTACATTCCTAGGATTATAAACCAAGATTTCTAGTTGAGGGTGGATGACTGTCTTCCATGATCCCACCACATCAATGGCGTGGTAGATATACAAAATTGTGGATTTTATATATACAAAATTAAAGTACTCTAGGCACAAAACAATATTATTCCTCCTCTAGTTTCAATTTATGTGTCCTGATTCAAATTAGGAAGGTTTAATCAACTAATTTTCAGTATGAATGAGGACATAAAATCTTCAATTTTCTTAAAAAATAAAACTTTCACCCTAAAAGGCTACATTAAAAGAATCATAAATCACAATAGTTATAATTCAATATATTTTAAAAGTATTTGAAAAGGTCACGGTAAAAAATGTATCCCTTGACTCTTCAAATAGTAACTAAGACAATAAGAATTGCTTGATTAAATTATCCTTTCATTTCTCCTCAAGATGACTAATATCTGTTGATAGATTTCTCAAATAAAAATCATATAAGTCATTTATTGGAGCAGGAATAGATCTAATAAAAATAATTACTAATACTTTCTTGGTTTCCGACAATGATATTCATTTTGGATAAAATTTAACATTAACATCTAAAATAGACGTAATGTAGTATATTATATGGTCATCCTTCCTTGACTTGTCATAATTACACGCAGTCTCAACTTAACACATACATACAAGACCAATCCCTACTTCCCCTTAATCATTGTGTTCCTCAGAGTACTTGCACTTTTTAGCTCATTTGGAATTATAGCCTTGTCCACCCCTCTTGTTGGTATCCATTTTTAGTTTTCTTATTTGTATAAAGAAATTTAAAAGGCGAACCATGCATCACTTTGAACAGAATATATATAGTTTAACAATATTAGCATGAACCTTCACAGGTACTCTTTCGGTAACCCATGCAAATTAAATATCAGGGACTTTTCTTTTATAGAAAAAGAATATTTTACTTTTTGTAAATGCTCCGAGTTTATTTATCAGCTAAACGTCACTATCATTTTCCACTATAATTACATATATTTGTCTTATCGTGAATATTTTAGGCATAATTGGAATTTTTGTTTCAAGTTTGGTGAACAATCCGTAGTGATCTAGTAGGCACTAACATCATATACTAACACTAATTAAACACGGTTTATTGAATAATATGTGCAGAGAAAGTAATATTTGTCTTATCTTTTTGGGCATGGTGGTGGAAACAGCATACATTTTCAGCTTTATCAAAGTGAAAATTAAAGTGAAAAAAAAAATACTGAGGGACCCTGACATTAAAATGATGAGTCCATGGATGCATGTCTTGAAAAGATAGAAATGATCAAATGTACTACTACTATTACTTACAAACATGAATTTCCTGATCTTTGCATTCTCATTACCAAATGATTAAATACAATCATAACAAAAGTTGTGAAATTCCCATCAATATTACAAGCATTTTACCAAAACCATAATACAAGACAAATATTTAGGCTATGAGAAGTGTATACATATCTTTAGAAACCATAAATTGAAAGGCACGGAGATAGAGAATATTCAAGAAGATAATAAACCTTTTTTCTCTTGATAATTACCTATTTGAAATGGGATTTGGACCACTAGGAACTTCATGGGCACTAGCATCCAATGATTTATCTCTCCATAAATAAGATTTTTGTGATCGATGATGAACTTTAGGGTACTCATGGTGCTTTCCTTTTCTTCCCATTATTTTTGTACTAGAAATTTGATCTTCTTTGCAGTTTCTTCTCTCCATCAAAGGTTTGAAAATGTTCTTCTTGATAGCATGATCTCCCGATAAATTATACTTAACTTGTAAAGAATTCGGTTGTACTTGTACTTGTCTGCCCTCGACCATAAGAGTGACAAGAAGGAAGAAGAGAGTAAGTAGTGAGGCAATGTTGTAGAGAGAAATGAAAGGAGGAGTCATTTTACAAGTGAGAAGCTAGAAAGCCATTCCTAGCCATAAACAAATAAAATATACGTACAGGAAGATGAATTATTCAAAACTAGATATATGTGGGCGAGAATAAGAGGGGCAGTTTACCATGTGAAAACCCTAAAAAGAAAAAAAAACTGAGGTAGCTAGCTGATTTAAACTAGTTTGAACATTAGGGATGTAACTTTAGGAGATGTAGGTCAAAGATAAGATGTAGAGAGAAAGAAAGAGATAAAATAAAAGAGAGAATCTTGAAAGAGATAAAGTGGGAAAGGAGATACATGAATTACTTTATTAATGTCTTGTGACCTTAAAAGATTACCCAAAGAGAGAGACAGAGGAAGACATAGAGTGAAGGATAACTTTTTTGTTTAATTATTGTATCCGAAATTCATAAGCTCGACTAATTTAGACAAATATCGCGTATAGGATTCATTTAAGGGGTTAATTTCATAGACTGATCCAGATTTTTTAATTTATGAGTTTTTGACCATATATAATATCTTTATGCTTACTGAGTTCTGGACAATATTAAATAAAAAAAACACAAATATAGAGTTTAAGTTAAAATTGCTAGGTTCTATTGAATCCATAAATATGATGGCAGCTCGCCCCTAATTAAATTTAAGTTCTACCACAAATTTTTTATTTTTAAAATTTGAACCTAAAAACCCTGATTAAGGATGACAAGATTCCATTCTATCTGACTGTATTCTTAGGTGGCGGGGGTATTTCGTCTAGTAGTAGAAAGACAAAAGGTGTAGGTGGGTGAGATGAGCAAGAGAGACATGAGAAGAGACATGCAAATACTGACAAGTGCGTCCTTTGGAATTTTGGATGATTGGCGCAATTTGTTACGGACTTTGGACACTATGAAAATGGACAAATTCCATAAAGGGGAACAAAAAATCCGGGGGGTCACATAAGCCAGAAAATAAAATGGTCACAGATTTGAAGGCAACAGTTTCTGAGTAGAGATGATACTCCCATCCCATAATTAACTGCCAAAGGGGAAAAAGAAAAAATATATCAAAGGGTTATTACAGTGCATTAATAGCGATGAAATTAATTAATTAGCTTATGAGTGTGAATGTATATTCTCAAAATTAATAAACATCCGCCCGATGATGAGCCATCATTCTTCATCTTATGTTTGGTAAATGGTTTGACAAGACAAAAACGGAAACTCGAAATGTTTGTTTAATTTGATCATTGTGAAAACTTTACTTAAAATGACAACGTTTTAGAGAATACATTTCCCTTTCCTAATTATTTTAATGTGTAAATTGGTGGTCTAATTTACTATTGGAAGTCCTTTTTACATACTCCTACTTTTGCCTTTAATTTAATTATTAAATTACCGTACATAAGATGAGAATTACTTACTATTCAACCCACCTTTTATTTTTCTTTTAGTTAATAAATTAAAGATTACGTAAGGGAGGAATTTATGAGCATTGAATTAAATGTATACCACTTTACAAAGATATCATGCTCGATTAATTATCAGTAAATCATACAGATACAATATCCCGGACAACTCATCTTAATTTCAACCTTTAAAGAAGATGGAATACATATAAATTAATCTTATCAAGTACTACCAATTAAATAGTACTAGCACAATTTTACAATATCCTTTGCAGTTTAATTTGCAACTTTCGAAACTTCAAAGTACAAATTACATTAGCATAGTAAAAACCCGAAAAAGGAACAAACTCATACTGATAGCGTAAAAGAATCTTCACACTACTGGTATATATAACTTAACTTTAAAAAAAGTCAAGATTTTAATAAGCAGGACTATTGACGCGCGCACAATTGAGTCGGACTTCACCATCAATGCTTAGATAATCTTGAATATTGCCCATCTTGACCATAGAAGCTGCAAAAAGATTTTCAAAAGTGTCTGGCTGAGTAGCCAAAGCTGTGACAATTGGTGCAGTTCTTGGATCTGTGTAGAGCAATTGGTCTGTCAACAATAGTCCCATTCCCCTTTGCAGATTCTTGTAATATTGGACATCAAATTTCTTGGGAGTAACAGCATCAAGATCAACATATTCAGATGCCCATCTGCATTTTCTATCTAAGTAATTTAAGTAGTGATTATCGAGTCTTGAATCTGATTTCTTAGTTCCGTTGTAGTGGTATAGCCTGTATTGTAGAGATTCACATGTGGTTCTTCCAATTGTGTGAGCTCCTACATATATAAAACACAAATTAGATCAACGTTGATATTCAATAATTGCAATTCTTATAACAAACGGAAAAAGGGCCCAAATTTATCCATGTGCAATTCGAAATTCCTTAATTTTGAGATTTGTTACACTTTTGGTCTATTCGTATCTCTGCAGTTAGCAAATAGTCTTGTATTTGCTTTTATCATTAACCGAGCTTCAACTTAAAATGTGTGGACTCGTGCCCAATATTTTCCCAAAAAAAAAAAAAACAATTTTACTCGTCAACCATTTACCACATGCATCATTTAAAATTATTCTCTTGTTGGAGCCCCAGTAGGGGTCAATGGCAAAAAAAGAGACGTTTCCTAATGTCGGGAGTAATTTTAGACCGGTGGTTTAACGGTAGACAAAGTTGCATCAATTGAAATAAGGGATAATTGTACTTTTGATCCCTCAATTATTGGTAAATGTTGATTTGGTCCTTATAATATTGGGCTATAACCTTCAATTAACTAATTTGGTCCTTTTAAAGAAATTAAATTTTATCGATATTTGAGGGACTAAAACTGTTAATTTCCCTTGAAATAACATAACGGTGACAATTTCTTCAACCAAAAATAGCTACTAAGATGAGTAATTAATTAATGTTAGCTAGTTAGTTGGAGTACTCACCAGAGAGGACAACCAAGTCGAGAACATTCAAGCCTTTAGACTGGAAAAATTCAAGCAAATCAGTAACTAATTCATGACCCACAGGAATTAATTGATCAGCTTCCTTAGCCATTGAAACTGTACCATCTTTCCTACCATATGGCACCATCCAAAATGGACCACCTACAGCAAGTGTTGCGTCTCTTGCAGCTGCTGTTAGAATATCAGCACACGACACTGTCTTGGGGCAGGCTTTCTCTAATTCAGTTTTGATATCATCAATTACTTCAAATCCCCTTAATGTCTTGCTTGCTTTGGCACTTCTCTCACTTTCATCGTGGTCTAATAATATTGAAGCATCACATCCCTAGGTACCATCCATAACAATACAAACTTAATTAGAGAACACGTATTGTTTTTTTCTTTTCTTTTGGCATCTACTAGCTTGGTACAATGTAATTGTAACTTTGTGTCAAAAATCTTGAAAGAAATATCAAATAAAAATTCCAAAAAGAGAGATATAACTTTACATTAGACTTTTTTTTTGTTGTTAAATTAGCCATAGTTTAACTTACTATTGTTCAACTAAAATTTGCACAGGAATAGAAGTTATATCGAAATGTATATTTATGGTTTACCACCAAATGAATGTGGTAGCTAGGATACAGGGGCGAAGCAAAACTTTTCGTTACATGGTTAGCCGAGCCAATACCTTTTGATCAAAATCCTGCATTTGTCTTAAAAATTCATATGCAAATTGTTAATTTAAAATCTAGTAATTTAAAAAGACTAAAATCTCAAATACATAAATTTTAAATGTTGGTTCCGCTTCTAATGGAATGGATGAGATCCCTCAATCAACCAGAACCCAAATTGAAGCCCCATAAATGGAAGAACTCCTTGTTGGGAGCACTTCCTTTAAATGGGTCATATGCATGTGGCCCGATTCTAAATAGTCAGGGCATGAGTCTCAGATACCGAATGATTAATAAAAATAAAAATAAAAATAAAAGTGTGTTGTTTAACTTTATTAAATAAACATTAACTAAGTAGTGAAAATAAATAAAAGTATATATATGTTTAATATTTACGTACCCTAACGAAGCAGTCATGGAAATGCAACCTCATGAGGGCAGGAGCAAGAGAATAGTCTTTTTTAACCCATTCCTCCATTTTCTTGTGCACTATACTCTCAAGATTTGGACAGCTAAGGCTATAGTAGTCAAATGGAAGGTCGACGTCGTCAAATAATGAAGCAGACACGGCAGCCACAAGAAACAAGGCCGCGAGGGAAACAAAAGTGATTCTACTCGAAAAACTCTTCATTCTGAGAAATTTGAAATGGAAGAAGCTTCAAATGGAAAGTAAATGATGAAGAGGAATGGCTTGATTTGTTAATGTACACTTATTACTTATCTATATATAGTTTTTTGAAGTTGCGATGTGATCGAGCATATATCTACGTGAGAAGCACATCATTTGGTTTCACAAACTCGAGACGTGCGAACATGTAGAAATGTTGAGCTGACAATATAGCTATAAAAAGAATATATGTATATGTTTGGATTTGAGATTCGGGATTCGGTTGGGAGGCAGAAAATATTATAGAAAACAATTAAGCAGATTATTATATTATTAAAAAAAATGTATGAGTTGACTATTAATAGAAAAATATAAAAGGAAGTGCAATGGATTTAGCTAGTACGTATTGTTTGGCTAGAAATATCGTACAGTAGTAATATTAATTTTGGAAAAAATCCTTTTAACATACAATACAAAGTTACAAACAATTAAACATTAATTACTTCTGCCTGAAACACCACCAGAAGGCTCAACCTTCACTTCCCGCTCGACAAGTGTGCGACCAACCAATACTAAAAAGATATAGTAAACAACAATTTTCTTATAATAAAACATTTACCAATTGGCTAAGTTTAAAGTTAGTTACACTTCAAATTAAAGTATTTTTAGGGTCAAAAGGACAAGTATGAGAGGGTTTATTAACAAAAATAGGTATGAATTAGCCCAAAATATAACAAATTACAGTAAAATTAAGATATTTCGCATTTTCACCTCTTTCCCATCGTGGAACCATCAATGAAGACTATATAATTAAACATCTGCCTTTAGTATATTAATTGCCGTGCTCAAGTTTTGAGATAAGTTCTAGATTTTCGCCTATCATTTAAAGCTCATATAAAATGTCGGCGAAAGACGTGACATTAAGTACTTCATATGCAGCTGAAAGTGTCAATAAGAAGCATGATGAGAAGTGTAAACGTATAGAGCTGGCTCTCCTTTAAAAAGGAGGCCACCCTTCAGAAATAAGGGCTAATTGTTAGAACCAAACAAGGATATGGTTGATTTTTCATCTAAAGGCCATGATACATGGCACGGCACAATTTGAGGTTTTCTTTTCTTCTTCATAAGCTGAGGGGAGTCTTGACGTAACTGGTACAATTTTTGCCACGTAATCAGGAGGTCATGGATTCGAGCCGTAGAAATAGCTTATTGCAGAAATGTAGGATGGGATTGCGTAAAATAGACCCTTGTGATTAGGGCTTTAATTTCCCCTAACCCTACTTATAGCGGAAGCTTAGTGCATCGGGAAGGTTTTTTTTTTTTTTTTTTTTTTTTTAAGTTAGCAACTGCATCATTGGGACAAGTGAAATATACAAGCCTGACCTTGTTGAGGTATTGGTCGCTCATGGTCTCCGGCCCTCATCTCATTGGCGGCCCAAATTAGCAGAAAACTGAAACAGAAATGGAATGGAATTACAGAGAAAATGAAATGCCGGCATATAAAGGGCAGCTATACAAGAGGGGCTGAAATTCATTTTCTCCACCAACTTTGCTAAAAATCAAACGCCTGCCACAATTTTGATCTTCAAAGAAAATTGGAGGGGAAAATTATTTTCACCTGATAAGAGGTCATCGAAGTACAACTATGCCACCAAAAAGAAAAGAAAATTACTCCATTATTAATTATACTTCATATTTCATAATGACACATCAGCACTTAAAAGCTAGTTTGGATTAGTTGATTGTCAATAGCTGATAAGTTTTAAGTGTTACAATTGACTTTATAAATAAGCAATTACGTATTTTGATAGGAGTGTTGAAACTAATAATAAGTCATTGACGTGTATGGTGAAAAAATGCCCATAAGCTATTTTTTGTTAGAAGGACAATGATAACCTTGAAATCTTTATAAAATGTTACTCTACTACAAAAAAATTATTTTTAACTGAAAAGGAGAAATGAGGAATATAGAATGAACAAGAAGTTAGGGGTTTTATTTTGGGAAAATATTTTGAGAACTAAAAAAAAATATTAAGGATAAAATAGTTAAAGTTTGGTCAACTAAAGATGTTGAAAAGCCATAAATTAAGGGTAATCAACTTATGACTTTTGATTGATTTTGGGATATAAGCACTTGACTTATAAGCACTTTAATCAATTAGGTCTTTACCAAATGCATAGATAAGCCAAAAAATGTTTATCGTCATAAATAGCCTAACACTCTTTTAAGTGTGGTATTTTGATGCTATATATTCATGCATATGATATATATGCACCAAATTTAACAGGCAATATCTCGAAAGGGAAGAAGTTATAATAACCAGTATTTCACTTTCAATATTTAAAAAGGAAAAGGGTCAATATTTACACGTACTCATGTTTCATGCTATAATATCATGTACTATCGAAAATAATTTAAATATACCCTTGTTATATTTTCGATCTAAATATACCCTTGCCCAAAAAACAATAGGAATTGAGCCAGATGATAATTAACAGGGATTAACAGTGAATATAAAAATGAAATCCACCATGAAAGAACAAGGTTGGAAGCTTTGGATATTGAAAAGAGATGAAGAAAAAGATGAAAAGAAAAAAAATGGGTTGGGTTAAACGGATGATTTCTAAAAGAATCGGGTATTTAAAATTGGGGATGGTCATTTGATTCTAAGCTTGGCACATGTTCCTCCGTCAAAATTAAGGACAAATTTGTGCCAAAGTATAAGAGCGGTTTATATAGACCGAAAGTATAACGGTAGGGTATATCTGGACCGAAGTATAATGAGGAATACATTAAAACTACTAAAATTTACTTGGCATAGCTTACGTTATTACATATTTATGGAACATAACTAAACTTTACAATAATTATATTTAGTAGCTAAAATATAACATATTTACTTCCTATAGCTACCACTTTTTTACCACTCATCTGATAACTTCCCACGCCCCTAAATTTAAGCAAAAAAAAAAAAAAAAACGTCTCTTTCTCATATCCCCCTAAACACACGCCATTATGCCCAATATCCCTTAATTTCCTCCAATTTCAAATCAGATTTACAATAGTTCATCTTCCTTGTTTATCTCTA
The DNA here is from genome assembly GCF_019175385.1 of Lycium barbarum. NCBI lineage: Eukaryota > Viridiplantae > Streptophyta > Magnoliopsida > Solanales > Solanaceae > Lycium > Lycium barbarum. The sequence goes on along the minus strand of NC_083348.1, from coordinate 69,150,195 downwards.
ATTAACTACTCATTAATTTCACTCATAATTCAAATCTAATTCCCAAAAAAGGTAAGATTGTATATTGATTTTTACGTTTCACCATGTATTTAACCTATATATTTATGTTGTATTTTTAGTATATTTAGTTCGTTTGTATTTTTTAGTTTAGTTATTACAGATCTGTGACTTAACCAGATATATTTTATGTGCATTTTAAGTATATTTTGTATTGTTTATTTTTTTCACATGTTTCTTCAGCTAATTCGTGTTTATTGTTCTTCACCATAACTGTAATTTTTTGTAGTATATTTAACCATTTAAATACAGTCGAAATATACAACAAATATAACTTAGATATATTCCATAAATCCACTTTTAATGTACAGTGTGTTACAGAAGTTAAAATTTCATCAGAATACACTCCCAATATATGTAAAATATATATGAAATATAGTTAACAGTAAACCAGAATAAGTAGTATCTAACAGATCAGTCAAAATGCAACTAAATATAGCCAAAATATATACGAAATACAACTATTAAAACATAAATCCAAAACAAAAGGTCAAATCAGTTTATATAGAGTAGACTTTTCAAATCTTATTAAACCACCAATATAACATAACATCTTGTTAGCTGTTTGAATGAGATATGAGATCAGATATGGAATGGGACGATATTTGCGTGAATCAGGGAACATTAAAAACTGATTTTAATTTAAATTGGAATAGATTTTGTTTCCATAAATATAGTACTTTCAGTTTTCTCAGCGTGTGTATGTCCGTTATATTTATCATATATTTAAGTCGACGCGTCTACTAGCTAAATATAGGGTCCTCCAGCTACGAATTGTAAATGTAGAACATGTAGTTATAGGTTGTTAGAATGAGCTAAAAGGTAGTTGTTTGTAAAAATTTTACTTAAAACTATTCTCAATAGTACAGGGGTATATTTGACCCTTTTCCGTATCTAAAAAAAGAGAAAAACAAACAGCAAACTCATAAGAATTTGAACTCCTTTCTAATGTTAGATTACTAAAATACTAACGGGTGAATATTACATGTTAGCTTTCTTTATTTTAAAAAAATTTCTCATCTAAAAAGTCCTTGTCCATCAAGCACAATCTTAAAATGGCTCATCTCCTATAAGACCATACGCTAAAGTAATTTTCATCACAAAGTGCTTATATATGTACTCCTTTACTTTCCATGGGCTCTCACTGTAACATGTACTAAGTGAAGGATGCAAGGAGTCCGGAACCAAAATGCCTCCAAAAAAATCATTTTGAACTAAAATACCCTAACAAAAAAAAAGTTACCAAAATACTTTTAGCGCAGTAAAATACTGCGCTATAGCACTTCACGGAGACGGAGCCGTTAAGTGCTATAGCGCAGTATTTTACTGCGCTATACAAAAGTTTCTCTCACCTATATCGCAGTAAAATACTGCGCTATAGGACTTTTTCTCTCACCTATAGCGCAGTAAAATACTGCGCTATATCACCCCACTAAAACCCCATCGGGTTCCACCACTGGTCCCTTCAGTGGCAAAAAAAAAATTGAAAACGCCATTGGAGGCGAGCCAAGGTGGTCCCCACATCCAAAAAACGTCGTTTCTATTAAATTTCATCCGGAAAGTTTAGATTCTCGGTATATTCAAGACAAGGAGCAAGATTCTAAGTTTGAATTTTGAGAAAAAGTGGCATACAACTCGACTAAAATAACTCTACAAAAAATCTTCGATTAAGGTTTTCTACTATGAACTTTTGTTATTATTTTGTTATATACATTATATTGCATGCATGTTTAACATTTAATCGTCGTTAATTTTCAAAAAAAAAAATCAAATTTCGTTTTTTTTTGTTTGATCGGGCTGGGCAGTGGCTTTTGCCACTGTTCCGTTTTTTTTTTGTTTGTTTAATTAATTATTTGTTAAATGTTTATGAATTGTTAATTTGTTAAATGTTTATGAATTGTTAATTTGTTATATGTTTATGAGTTATTAATTTGTTAATTATTTATGAATTGTTAATGAATTATTATTTTGTTAATTGAGTATTTGTTAAATATTCTTTATGAATTGAAAGAAGTTGATTGGTAATGAATTATTATCTTGTTAACACTTTGTTTGGGTGATTGTTATGTATTGTTTTGACATTTATCGTATTGTGTTGTATTGTATAGGACCAAATCGGTGGTTACATAAAATAGAACCTTTCGTCGTTACATAACAATAAAATTAAAGTAGCAATCAAAGCAAACATTTTATTTAAACTAACAACATAATATAATACAATAGGTAACAACCATCCAAACAAGTTGTAAACGATTATGAAATGTTAATCTATATAATTTTAAAAGCGTGAATATATATGTTAAATAAAAAAAGATTATCTTAAAAAGAATAGTTAAAGTTCTTCTTTTCATAAATACATAATCTAATGAAAAAATGTAAAGTTTGTAGGAAAATATGTGGTCGACGAATATACTCTTTTAGTTTAATTTTATCGTAGTTGTGTTGGCTATTTGGTCAACTAAAAATATATCACATATTCAAAATAGAGTTTCAAACAAATATTACTGTTGAATTTCGATTCCCAAACTAATTAACTTAACAAGTCTTTGCCATCACATAATTCAAAAGTAATTAACTTAAAAATCTTTGCCATCACATATGTGTCCTTACTATCACATATTAAATTTACTGCATATCCCATGTTAATTATCCACAAGATATAATACTACATAATTCACATATTCCCTATAAATTATTAATTAGTTAATATAATTTATCTTTCATTTCAAGAATAATGACTAATTTAGTTTGTACAGACCGGACTCTTTCATGGATCCGAATGTTTCCCCTGGGCCCGATGTTCCCCCGACGCCCAATGCTCACCCGAGGCCCAATGATCACCCGGGGCCTGCTGCTCACCTGGGGCCCGCTGATAGATCAGTATTGTCTTTGCAAGACAATCATAGGTCAGAGTTATTATGGGCTGGTACTATAGATATCTACTAGGCTCCGTCCCCGTAGGCTGCAGAGAGCGTGGACTCTTTTACGCGAGCACCCCCCACACCCTCGCGTGTTGGAGATATTGTTTCGGGGCGGCATCTACCGACTACCGTTACGTGTCCGTTGGTCGGGTACAACATGATTGGGCGCTCATCACGGCCATGGTTGAGCGGTGGAGGCCAGAGACACATACCTTTCATCTTCGTACTGGTGAGGCCACGATTACACTTCAGGATGTGGAGGTCCTCTTTGGATTGCGGGTAGATCGAGAGACACTATACAGTCAGTACGAGCCTCCTCCTAGTCAGACGTGGGTGACAGAGTTGACTAGGCTCACCCACTTCGTGCTTGATGTCGCGGCCCAGATATCGGGACAGAGTCGGGTTCAGATTAGTGCACTCTGCACTTATCTGGAGGGTCTGGATCCGGTTGTGGACGGCACCCCGCAGGACGATGTTGATCGTCATGCCCGTTTGTACCTGCTTATTATATTCGGGGGCATCTTGTTCCTGAATTCATCGGGTGCCTTTGTTAGTTTACGTTACTTGGTTTTCTTGGAGCATCTGGACCGCTTGGGAGACTACAGCTGGGGCGGTGCTGTTTTGGCGTATCTTTACAGATGCCTGTGCCGAGCGTCTATTGGTGCTGTCAGAGATGTGTGTGGATTTTTTGCTCTTCTCCAGGCAATATTTTAAGTGTACGTTCCTTTAATGTCAACAAACCTCTTGAAAGGACGACTAAAAAAATCGTATTTTCTAATATCGCTTACAGTTATAGGCGTGGGAGAGGATGCTGCCTTTTCAGCCCGTACCTAGGCATCACCTCGAGATTGACATGCCTTATGGGAGGAGGTGGACAACGATTTTTGACAGGGATGTGGATACGCACCACAGTATTCTTCCATTCCGGGACCAACTTGATCACATGATGATTTTTTGGCTTTCATGGATGTCCAGCTCCACCGTTGGGAGAACAGGTTGGGCACTTTAGCGGTGGTCGGCCATTTGACTCCCATTGAGCATTACATGCACTGGTATCATCAGATCACACGCCGATTAATTGGCAACCCAGCTTTGCGTCCCCCTAGGGATGTAGGATACTCAGCACTCGCGGAGCAGTACGAGGCACTGGTAATTTTATCGTATTTAGATTTATTTAATTACATTAATTGTTACGTTTTAAAAATAAACTTTTTTGTTTCTGTTAAACACAAATGCAGCTGGTGGCCGTACAACGTTTACGCATCTTAGGTTTAGAGCATATGCCTTACCCTGGGCTTGCGGGGCTTGCCGCGGAGATGGTTAGGATATCCGAGGATGGTATCCGACAGGCAGGCGAGATTAGGCGCATGGCGGAGCCTGTTCTGGAGGCTGAGTATCAGGCAGCACCGGGAGCTCCCAGAGGAGGAGGCCGTGCTGGCAGAGGACGCCGTGCTGCCGAAGGCCGCCGTGCGCGTAGAGGACGCGACCTGCTACTAGAGGACCTGGTGGTGGAGGACACCATCTGGTAGATGAGGCGGATGAGGCCGATCCCATTCCAGAGGGCGTTCACGGTCTAGTCCATCCGCAGCCATTCCAGGCCGGTGGCAGCTCACCTGGGGACTCACCTACGTTTACGCCGGCACTCCTACTTGCTGAGATACCCGGGTCTTCATCACAGCCGAGCCAGAATGCATACATGGAGGAGCGTGATAACGTTGATTGGGCGGCGTTACGTGCTTCATTCGCTGATGAGCGGCCTGTGAGGAATTTAGAGGGTGCCCGGATTCTTGACTTCGATGAGTTTTTGATCCCGATTAGTATTTAAAATACTTATTTGTTCATTTAAATTATTTATTTTAAATATATATATGTTACTCATTATTTAGTACTATTTTATATTTTAGGATTCGGCGCCAGTGGGTCCACTAGAGCCACCCACTCAGGCATTTTCTCATGGGCCTGCCGATTCAGCGATGTCTTCCCATGTGACTGTCGAGCCACATGTAAGCTTTTAATTAAAATTAGTTTTATTCAATATAAGGTCAATATTTAATATACATATTTTGATCATTTAAAGTACTTATTTTAAATATGTATGTTACTTATTATTTCATTTTTTTTCATATTTTAGGATTCGGCGTCAGTGGGTCCACAGGAGCTGCCCATTCCGGAGCATTCTCATCAGCCTGCCGAGGCAGAGGTGTCTTCTCATGAGACTACCGAGGCGCTTGTAAGCTTTTTACTTAAAACTAATTTTATTCAATATAAGGTAAATATTTATTTAATTTTTATAACCTATACTTGGACTTCGAACAACATCTCGTCCAGGAGACTTCCTCATATTCACCACCACACCCATCTCAAGATCCTACAGACCCATCTCAGGAGCCTACTCAGGCGCCCGTTAACACATAGGTTTGATTAAATAAATAACGTTAATGTATTCAATATAAATAAGAAATGGTACTAATATTTATATACTTTTCAGGTTCATCCTTCGGCGCCTGCGGTGGCAACTCCCAACGAGGAAGAGGTCGAGTTTCCAGACCCAGCTCAGCCTGAGGTTCTGAGCGTGCCAGCGGAACTAGATCCCAAGAAGAAGCACGTTCTAGTTAAGGGTGCAAGGGCTAGGGGAAACGGAGATAATCATGACTTGGAGCGCCCGGTTATTAAGAGGAAAAAGGGCGATGGAGACGATAGTGAGGGCGGTGGGGATGGTATGAGCCTTAGGCCTAGGGATAGTCTCCGGCATACTACATGTGGGACTCATCCTCGATAGTGTATACACATTAGTGTTGTACAATTTATCGTAAATATTATCTATTTTTTGCATATTTATAAATATTATCTTAGTCTTTATTATTGTTTATAGTTTCACATCCTAAATTGATAATAAAAAAAAAGTGACACATTCGAAATAAAGTTAAGCATTAATTTAAAACTAAGACGAAACCCTAAAAGATAAATAACTTAAAGCTAATGACTACAAGTCTTCAAATAAAAAAGGACTTCGAGCACTTTTCAACCACTAAAACGGCAATCCAAAGTATTGCGTATTCTTGATGTGTTGAGCCTATTTTATTAATTGTACAAATATAACTAGAGTTCTATATAAAATATTGAAGTTCCGGAATCTCAAAACATGATTAATATACGGCTAAACTACGTAAAAAAGATAAACTACGTAAAGAGGAGTGAAAATGTGATGTTATTGAAAATGACGAACTCCTATAGCGCAGTTTTTTACTGCGTTATAGGTGAGAGAAACTTTTGTATAGCGCAGTATTTTACTGCGCTAAAGGTACTTTGGTAACTTTTTTTTTTGTTGGGGTATTTTGGTTCAAAATAGTTTTTTTGGGACATTTTGGTTCCGGACTCATGATGAAAGCAAGATATTAAGGGGCCCTTAATTAACTTCTGCAGCTTGATGCTTTTGCCTTCCGATTGCAGTTAAGAATGGATAAGTGCAGTCTTTAGCATCCAATAAGCAAAGATTGGAGCAAGCGCATAACTTTAATAATAGTTAATTCATTGCGTTAGCCTTTATAAATTTATCTTTAGTTGTATGTCTTTTTTATAAGAAAATTTTAGTTCTACATATAAGAAAAAAACACAAAAAAAATCTTTGCAGTCTTTTTTTTCTACTCAAAATGTAAAGGCCTATGTTTACCATCTCCCCGTGACACTTAAGGTGACTTGATTTGAATTTGGTGATCCGTTTTATCAATTTCTGACTGCCACTACTTTTCCAAAATTATATGAATATGAAGTAATAGCAAACAGTTACAAATGTATGAATATGAAATAATAGCAAAAATCTACAAATGTAGGATATGACTACTACCCAAAGGCGAATTTATGTACAAAAGTTGTGTCACGTGAACCTATGGTCATTCGACTAAATTCGATATATTATGTGTATAAATTTGAAAATATATCTAATATTAATTGAAGGAACACATAGTCAAATCAGGCCGAATGGAGCACTGATTAGGGGCTGAGTTTAATTCCTGAAGTAGGGGGATTGAATCCGACTTGTTGCATATTTTTTTTCTTCTAAAGTAGCCTTTAACTTTCCCTTTTTAAATTATTGCTAAACCCTTTTACTTCTTTAGATCTAATAGCCAAAAGCACAAACGTTTTCCTTTTTTATATTACATCTAATTGCCTTTTTTTTTCTTCTAATTATCCAAGTCCTATGCAAATAACTATATGCATCTCTTTAATGCCGTTGTGATTATAAAACAACTTATTTCATAAAAATAATGTAATTAATTATCTTTTGCTCGTCAAGTTGATGTCACTATAAAATTTTATATTTTATCTTAAAGCCAATGGTGAACCCATCCTCCGAAATCATTGATTCGCCTCTGCTACTACCAATTTTTATTTTTATTTTTGTTTGAAAGCTATATGTTTGGATAAATCTGGAAAAGATTTTTGGAAGAAGATTTTGTTTTTTCTCCTCGTGTGAGATTTACATATTATAGCAAAAACTGCCTTCTGGTAGCTTTTGTAAAACGTGGAACTTTAACGTTTAAAATTTAATATACCTTTTTTCTGGTACAAACCTTATTATTCTCCAAAAAATTGGATATTCTATGTGTATGCATGGATGTTACAGAATAATTAACTCGTTAACACTTGGTAGCCAAATGTCCAAAGGAGTATCATAGAAAACCTCTATAAATAACTCTATTCTTTGTCCTCCACTTTATCGTCAAATAGCCCCGTGAATTTGAATGGTTAAATCTAAAATCTTGCAATTAAATGATAAGGATGTTGATAATTTGCTTATTCACTTTCCATGTGATTTCATAACTACATCATCACAAATATAAGAAAAAGATTATCTGATTAAATTGAAAAACATACGAAATGAAACAAAGATTTTAATTTCCTCTATCTCAGTTCATGTAGCACTCTTTTCATATTAATTTGTTCTAGAAAGAAATATATCATATATACTATATTACGAAACAATTTTACTTTAAACTTCTTTTCGTTGTACTCTTAGTTAGGCGTGATTTGGTTGTGTAATTGAGAAATTAATCCCAACACAAAATCCAGCATTAAATAATACAGTTGATTGACTGCATGAGAAAAATATAATCACCGCATAATTAGTGTAGCGCTTGGTTGGCGGTATTAAATAATATATGTACTTCCTCGTCTTAAATACTTGTTGTCCTTACTAAAAACATATGTCTCAAAATACTTGTCATTTTATTTAATCAAAGATAAAATGAAGTAGTTTATTTTCATTTTATCCTTGTATTAATTACATTAATGAGCTGATGTTATATGAGTTCACATACAAAAGAAAATTAGTTGTCCTGTGTTTTTTAACCATTTACTAACACTTGGAAATAACAAGTTCAATAATTGCTTCTATATCGTGTTTGGGTAAAGTTAAAAAAGTATTTTTAAGTACTTGTTTTTAAGCTAAAATAACACAAATAGCCAAAAGTCAAAAGGTAGAATTTCTAACTTATGACTTATGCTTAAAAGTCAGTTAAAATAAGCCCATCCAGACCGACTCCTAATCTTTATTCTATTGCATTTTTAATAAAGAGGGTAATATAGTCAAGCATTTTTTTTATTAATGTTATCTTAAAGGGCAAACAAACAAAAAACATGATAAGTATTTTAAGTCCACGGGATTATTAAGTTTTTTTTTTTTTTAATTTTTATTAAAATAAATAAATAGATACAAAGGCAGATAAAACAAAGCAACAAAGACAAAAAGGGAAATGCTAAAAGACACTTTCCTAATCAATACTTCAAATGCATCTACCGACAGTTGCCTTAAATTTTCTCCCCTGCGAAGCTGGAGAGCATAAAGGTTGCGTCGGAGCTCCTCTTCATCGCATTTCAGAAGCAAACCATCTTCAAAGGTAAAAACTTCAGCATCTTTAGACTGATTTCACTTTATTTCACTGATTTCACGGGATTATTAAGTTATGCGAAAATCTTTGTATTTTTTATACGGAATAGAATGTAGACTAAGAACACTTGTACTAATTAACAATGCAACTATTAAATGATTTAAAGATAAAAATATTCTTTTACCACATGGCAATTCCTTCATTACTAATCATGATAATTTTTAATTATTAATCACCACATAAATGGTACCTATATTATAATTAATTTGCGCATAGCTAGTAAGCGAAACCAAATGACCCCCTTAATGACGAGCTTTAATAATAAAAGATATGCATATTTAATATTATAAACTCCAAAAGTCTTTTTTCTTAAATTTAATTTGTGTCTAGTCAGCAAGAATCCCGAACCAAAATGTCCCCCAAAAAAACATTTTGAACCAAAATACCCCAATAAAAAAAAAATTACCAAAGTACCTTTAGCGCAGTATAGCACTTGACGGAGACGGAGCCGTTAAGTGCTATAACGCAGTAAAATACTGCGCTATACAAAAGTTTCTCTCACCTATAACGCAGTAAAATACTGCGCTATACAAAAGTTTCTCTCACCTATAACGCAGTAAAATACTGCGTTATAGGAGGTTGTCTCTCTCCTATAGCGCAGTAAAATACTGCGTATATCACTCCACTAAAACTCGATCGGGTTCCACCACTGGTCCCTCCAGTGGCAAAAAAAAAAAATGAAAACGCCATTGGAGGCGAGCCAAGGTGGTCCCCACATCTAAAAACGTCGTTTTCTATTAAATTTCGTCTGGAAAGTTTAGATTCTCGGTATATTCAAGTCAAGGAGCAAGATTCTAAGTTCGAATTTTGAGAAAAAGCGGCGTACAACTCGATTAAAATAACTCTACAAAAAATCTTCAATTAAAGTTTTCTACTATGAACTTTTGTTATTATTTTGTTATATACATTATATTGCATGCATGTTTAACATTTAATCGTCGTTAATTTCCAAAAAAAAAAAATCGTTTTTTTTTTTTTGTTTGATCGGGCTGGGCAGTGGCTTATGCCACTGTTTTTTTTGTTTTTGTTTTTGTTTAATTCATTATTTGTTAAATGTTTATGAATTGTTAATTTGTTAAATGTTTATGAATTGTTAATTTGTTATATGTTTATGAGTTGTTAATTTGGTTAATTATTTATGAATTGTTAATGAATTATTATTTTGTTAATTGAGTATTTGTTAAATATTCTTTATGAATTGAAAGAAGTTGATTGGTAATGAATTATTACGTTGTTAACACTTTGTTTGGGTGATTGTTATGTATTGTTTTGACATTTATCGTATTGTGTTGTATTGTATAGGACCAAATCAATGGTTACATAAAATAGAACCTTTCGTCGTTACATAACAATAAAATTAAAGTAGCAATCAAAGCAAACATTTTATTTAAACTAACAACATAATATAATACAATAGGTAACAACCATCCAAACAAGTTGTAAACGATTATGAAATGTTAATCTATATAATTTTAAAAGCGTGAATATATATGTTAAATAAAAAAAGATTATCTTAAAAAGAATAGTTAAAGTTCTTCTTTTCATAAATACATAAGCTAACGAAAAAAATGTAAAGTTTATAGGAAAATATGTGGTCGACGAATATACTCTTTTAGTTTAATTTTATCGTAGTTATGTTGGCTATTTGGTCAACTAAAAATATATCACATATTCAAAATAGAGTTCCAAACAAATATCACTGCTGAATTTCCATTAGTTAATATAATTTATCTTTCATTTCAAGAATAATGACTAATTTAGTTTGTACAGACCGGACTCTTTCATGGATCCGAAAGCTCCTCCTGGGCCCGATGATCACCCGGGGCCCGCTGTTCACCCGGGGTCCGCTGATAGATCAGTATTGTCTTTGCAAGACAATCATATTTAGCTCCGACACTACCAGCGGGACGATCGGGCTGCCGTTGATGATGATTTTTTTGGCATTCATTGATGTCCAGCTTCACCGTTGGGAGAACAGGTTGGGCACTTTAGCGGTGGTCGGCCATTTGACACCCATTGAGCATTACATGCGTTGGTATCATCAGATCACACGCCGATTGATCGGCAACCCAGTTTTGCGTCCCCCAAGGGATGTAGGATACTCATCACTCGCGGGGCAGTATGAGGCATTGGTAAGTTTATCGTATTTAGATTTATCTAATTTCATTAATTGTTACGTTTTAAAAATAAACTTTTTTTGTTTCTGTTAAACACAAATGTAGCTGGTGGCCGTACAGCGTTTACGCATCTTGGGGTTAGAACATATGCCTTACCCTGGGCTTGCCGCGGAGATGGTTAGGATTTCCGAGGTTGGTATCCGGCAGGCAAGCGAGATTAGGCGCATGGCGGAGCCTGTTACGGAGGCTGAGTATCAGGCAGCACCGGGTGCTCCCAGGGGAGGAGGCCGTGCTGGCAGAGGACGCCGTGCTGCCGGAGGACGCCGTGCGCGTAGAGGACGCGGCGCTGCTGCTAGAGGACCTGGTGGTGGAGGACACCATCTGATAGATGAGGCGGATGAGGCCGATCCCATTCCATAGGGCATTCACGGTCTAGTCCATCCGCAGCCCTTCCAGGCCGGTGGCAGCTCACCTGGAGACTCACCTATGTTTACGCCGACGCTCTTACTTGCTGAGATACCCGGGTCTTCATCACAGCCGAGCCAGAATGCATACATGGATGAGTGTGATAACGTTGATTGGGCGGCGTTACGCGTTTCATTAGCTGATGAGCGGCCTTTGAGGAATTTAGAGGGAGCCCGGATTCTTGACTTCGATGAGTTTTTTTATCCCGGATAGTATTTAAAATACTTATTTGTTCATTTAAATTATTTATTTTAAATATATATATGTTACTCATTATTTAGTACTATTTTATATTTTAGGATTCGGCGCCAGCGGGTCCACCAGAGCCACTCACTCAGGCATTTTCTCATGGGCCTGCCGAGCCAGCGATGTCTTCCCATGTGACTGTTGAGCCACATGTAAGCTTTTAATTAAAATTAGTTTTATTCAATATAAGGTCAATATTTAATATACATATTTGATTAGTTAAAGTACTTATTATTTCATTTTTATCATATTTTAGGATTCGGCGCCAGTGGGTCCACAGGAGCTGCCCATTCCGGAGCATTCTCATCAGCCTGCCAAGGCAGAGGTGTCTTCTCATGAGACTACCGAGGCGCATGTAAGTTTTTTACTTAAAAATAATTTTATTCAATATAAGGTAAATATTTCTTTAATTTTTATAACCTTTACTTGGACTTCGAACAGCATGTTGTCCAGGAGACTACCTCATATTCACCACCACACCCATCTCAGGAGCCTACTCAGGCGCCCGTTGACACACAGGTTTGATTAAATAAATAACGTTAATTGTATTCAATATAAATAAGAAATGGTACTAATATTTATATACTTTTCAGGTTCATCCTTCGGCGCCTGCGGTGGCGACTCCCGACGAGGAAGAGGTCGAGTTTCCAGACCCAGCTCAGTCTGAGGTTCTGAGCGTGCCAGCGGAACTAGATCCCAAGAAGAAGCACGTTCTAGTTAAGGGCGCAAGGGCTAGGGGAAGAGGAGATGATCATGACTTGGAGCGCCCGGTTATTAAGAGGAAAAAGGGCGATGGAGACGATGGCGAAGGCGGTGGGGATGGTATGAGCCTTAGGCCTAGGGATAGTCTCCAGCATACTACATGTGGAACCCATCCTCGATAGTGTATATACATTAGTGTTGTACAATTTATCGTAAATATTATATATTTTTTGCATATTTATAAATATTATATTAGTCTTTATTATTGTTTATAGTTTCACATCATAAATTGATAATAAAAAAAACGTGACAAATTCGAAATAAAGTTAAGCATTAATTTAAAACTAAGACGAAACCCTAAAAGATAAATAACTTAAAGCTAATGACTACAAGTTTTCAAATAAAAAAGGACTTCGAGCACTTTTCAACCACTAAAATGACAATCCAAAGTATTGCGTATTCTTGATGTGTTGAGCCTGTTTTATTAATTGTACAAATATAACTAGAGTTCTATATAAAATATTGAAGTTCCGGAATCTCAAAGCATGATTAATATACGGCTAAACTACGTAAAAAAAATAAACTACGTAAAGAGGAGTGAAAATGTGATGATATTGAAACTGGCGGACTCCTATAGCGCAATATTTTACTGCGTTATAGGTGAGAGAAACTTTTGTATAGCGCAATATTTTACTGCGTTATAGCACTTAATGACTCCGTTTCCGTCAAGTGCTATAGCGCAGTAAAATATTGCGCTAAAGGTACTTTGGTAACTTTTTTTTTGTTGAGGTATTTTGGTTCAAAATGTTTTTTTTGAGGGCATTTTGGTTCCGGACTCAGTCAGCAACTACAATCATAGTATTAATTTGGAAAATGAGGAAATAACCTTTTTTTTCTTTTTTTTTTTCTCTTTTTTATTTTTTTTTATTTTTAACATTTACTTATAGGAGTATTCATCTATTAATTTGAAGGGACACTCCCAACTCCCAGCGGTGTGTTATGCTTGAAACATTGAATTCTGCCATTGTACCTCTAACCATAGTGAACATTATTGCTCACCATCCTCAACGCTCGTGACATTTAATCCTCTTTATGGCAACTTTTATGTTCCAACTCCTAAAAACTTGGCTTTACCAATCCATGACCTATAACATGCGTACACATTTGGAGGATGGTTTAATTAATCAATTTCCTTTAAGAAATAGAAATGAAAATAAAAGTGTAGAAATGGGTAAAATAGAAATGACTCAATGCACCTAAGGTTGTGGCCCAACGATTACAAATCATATCAATTTATCATAGTTAAGTTAAGTAATTTAATAATGTGAAAATATATATAGATTAATCATATTTAAAGGAGATGAGTTTATGAACAAAAAAACGCCATGCATCTATTGATTTAGTGAAAACATCTGATACGGATAAATGTTTACCGCAATTTAATGATTAATGAAGTGACTGAAAACCTTGAAGATCGGGATTCAAATTCTAATCGAGACACAAAAATACCAGGTGATTTATTTCTATTTGTCTAGATTTTGGTTGATAGAGTTACGCGAAGTGGAGGAGCCATTATTCGAATTATAGATTCGGTTGAATGCAATAATTTTAACTGAAACTATGTATTTGTATTTAAAATTCAATTAATATATATAAAAATAATATATCCGTACTTCACTAAATAAAAATAATTATGATCCAGTATTAATTAATTTTCTTGGCTCCACTTCTAATTACTACGTAGATACTTTTCTTGGTGGAGGATAATAAATACGTATTGTACTTGGTAAAATAGTTGAAGTGAAAAAGAATAGTGTGTAAGAAAAAGGATGACGCTCTCATGAGAAAGATACGAGGCATGTGAGTAAGGAATTGTTTGGCTTTACCGCAAAGTAGGAAAAAGTAACTTAAGAAACGGAGTGATTTTTATAATCCAATCACGACCCCACATTTCTCCCAACGGCTCAAATCCAACGTCTCTCTATTCTCCCTTTTTTGCAAGCTCCCTCATTTTCCTACACCAAACTTTGATACTACACATATGCACTTACAACTGTTCTATTCATGAAACACAACAACCTTAGCAAAAAAAAAATAAAAAAACACAACAACAATAACAACAAGAGCACCGCACCACATGTCCACACCTTTCGTCTTGTTTACGATATTTGTTACACGAAGTTCCCATCTTTGTTTGTTTGCTCCTCACTTCACATCTACTGTCCTCTTCATTCTTGGCCACATAACCCCAATTTTTTCTTTCTCCTTTATTCCTTTTTCCATGTGGAAAATTCTGAGTCTCTGTTTGGAACAATTTTGATAAACTTACAAAATGAATGACGCGAAATAATCGGCGAGACGTGCGTTCTCTGCTTATTGACCTGTTTTGACGTTTTAATTACCCGAAAAAATAACTTCCTCCTTTGTCTTGCATTCAATTTATTGAAAGACAGAGAGAGAGAGAGAGAATGGATTGTTATTGTTGGTGTTATTCTTGAATGTATCTTTGTTTATTTTTCATTGTGTTTCTCCTAATATCTTCTTCTTTTTTGATAGACGAGTCATTTTCAATTAATGGGTTGTTTCCAATTTTCAATCTTTTACTTTGGGGTACGTTGAAATGTTCAAACTTGTCTCATTTTTGTCAACAAAGAATAATACACATAGCATTCTTGATTGAACAAGGGTCTGAAGAAATGGCATCTTCTCAGGTAGAAATTGCTTCTTCTTCTTCTCCCTTTGGTCATGTCCTTAGAGATCGTAATAGACGTGATCGATGTACCCCTAGAGATACCAATACTTTCCAAAAAAATCTCAAAGATTTGGTCCATACACATATACATTCTTCTTGCATTTCATCAAGTCAACCCACCCCTGTTAATTCTTCTGATAGAAATGAAAATTCACATCGTAGACATGGTCATAATAATAGTCATGTTGACTATGCTGATTTATGGGTTCACAAACCACAATGGGACAACAATGAGAATAGTCCAACAGCCACTAATAACAAGTGGGATAAAGCTAGAGAAATGGTTCTTTCTTCTAAGCCAAATAATAAACAGAGAGATATTTCTTCTTCTTGTTCGCCTGAAACTGTTGAAGTTCCTAATTCAGGTGGTGTTTCTACACTTGTTCGTCGATGGAGAGATTTTGAAACGGTGTCAAAAAGCGTCAATTTGGGTAACAATTCAAATTCAAATTCAAATCCAAGCAGTGCTAAAAGCAATTGTGAAAATGCTTCATTTGCTGATACGTGTGATGAAAGTTCGGTTGATGGAAGATTTGAAACTCCGGTTATGAGCGTGAATGGCGAATCGTCTGGTGATTGGGAACAGGCGTATAAAATGGCTATGAATGATCAGGTTAGAAATTCGGATAATAATAAAGAAAGTGAGAAGATCAGAGTTGCTGATATTATTAGGAAATTGGCAAGTGGTGAAGAGAATAATCATGAGAATGAGCCTAATTGTAATAATGTTGCTGTTCTTGCTAGTGGCGAATCATTGCCTCGAATTAAAACATCATTTGATCATTCAGAACAACAACTGCAACAAAGGAATTTTTTCCCGGTTTTGCATTCGCCTCGAATCATTAGAGGTCGACAGGCATTGAGCGATTTGCTCTTGCAAATGGAGCGTGACAGATACCGGGAACTTGAAACTTTTAGGGAGCGTAAAGCTGTTTCTAAGTTCCAACAAAGAGGTCGTATTCAGGTTTGCATTTTGCTCTCTAATCTTTAATTTTACTGATGAATATTGGAACGATCATTTACCATTAGCTGATTATTCACAATCCAACAGGCTTTGCTTAAAGTTAGATTCCTGCGTCGTGTCGCAGACGCCAGAGGTGATCGATCAACCAATGGAACATCGTCCGAATCAAATAGAGTGTCTAATTCTGCAATCATGCATATAAGGTAAAGGTCCTTGTTTAAATCATTTCCATCCATGCCTCTATAGATTCCAAATGTCCATTGCAAAAGAGTAATCTGCATTTACCTTATGGAGAATGTTATTGATCATAAACATGTTTTTCAACTGCTTAAAGTATGAAAATTTTAGAGCAAGGATGCTACCATCTTGCTCAATTGGAAGTACGTTTTGAGTAACATGACGAGAGAATGAAACTTTTAACAGTTCCTATTTGTTTGAAATGTTAAGGCAAAGAAGACTATAGTGGGTTGATGCAGTCGAGTGAAAAACTATGTTACTCGGACTCTTCACTTTCGGTGCCGCACCCGTGTCGACACGACATGGGTGTAGGTGTGGGATCCGTACCCGATCTAGTCAACCAATTTTGGATACTTTGACCAAAATTGACGGAGAAATTGGGGACAGATTCAATGATTTCTTTAATCAAAACAAAAGTTAAAGGTGAAATTGAAGAAAATGGATACCTTGTATCTAGAAATTTCTATGTCACTCCTTTTCCTTTTATCTCCTTCCTAGATTCTCCCCTTGATCAATATTTTTTCCTCAAGTTTTCCATATAATATCTCATAATTTAGGTTTTATAACTCGATTTTTAGATATTTGAATTTGTTTTAGCCGAATCTTCGCACCCATATCCATAACTGGATTCTTATCCCTGAATCTTAAATTTTAGATCATGAAGGATCCGACCTCTGGATCCTCTCCCGTATCGAACACCTGCACCCGAGTCCGAGCAACTTAGGGGAAAAACCAATCAATTGGAATTTTAGCTTCCATTTGTTCAATTTTTGCGTTCTCTGAATATATAGAATGATGGTCAGCGTAGAATACCTTTTGTGGAATGTATAAGAAACTACCAGTTGAAGCTGAAAACCTGTTAATGCGAGTAGTAGGTCCTGGTCCGTAAGAAATTATCGCAAGCCTTGACTTTCCCTTTAAATCAGCTTTTCTTACGAGTTTGTGTGGTTCAAAATTAATCTATTATCCATTTGGTTCTACCTTATGGAATCAAAGTAATGGAATACATCAAAACTTAGACATTAATTCATTTCAGGGAAAGGTTCAATACAGGAAGCCAAAATGGTGTAGCTGACTCAAGAAGCCTTTCAAGAGAAGCGGCAGATAACACCCAGGAAAGCCGGAATTCCACACCTAATCAGCAAAAAGCACAGAACTGTGATAGGGAGAACAAAGGCTGGTTAAGTTTCCATAAACTGGCTGAGAATCATGCTGTAAAAGTTGGAAACGAATTACCATCCCATAAGCAGAGAGAAGGGAATCAGCAACGGGAGATTATCAAGGGGAGCACTAACAGTCCTAAATCAGAATTTCCTTCCACATCTACACGAGAGAATAGTCCTCTAGAGCCTAGTGAACCCGTGACTCTCTGCATAAAGTTGATAGATAACAATTCGCAAGTTGGAAAAGTTTTTGCATCCAATCAATTGCGAGAAGAGAATCACCACGGGGAAGTAAATGAGAAATTAAGTCCCCGAAGGATGAAAACAAATGTAAAAGTTACTAGCTCATCAAATCCCCAGAAAGAAATGCCATTTCATATCCGACATACTGACAATTCTTGTAGTCCGAACCATAATGAGGTAGACCGTAGTCATCAAGCGGTTAGCCCCAGTTCAGATATTTCCCATGACCAAGCTAGCTGGGAAAATACATGCTGTCAAGATAACCATGACAAGCCACTCGAATTTGTAGAGACCCCAAAATATCCCAAGGATAGTGAACAAACTGTCCATAGAGAAGAACAAGATGCAAATAACCTGCAGCATGCAGGAACTAGTAATGAGTGGTCTAGTGGGAGCACCAAACCTCAAAGTGACTGGGAAGAGGAAGCTACCAACCAGAATCTAGTGGACAGTGATTGTGGCTGGGTAAGTGATTATTCTCACACACCAAGTGGATGGGATGAACTACAGTCAAACTACCAGCAGCAATCAGAATCCAACCAAGACTGGGTAACCGATATTTCTCGTCCACGTGAAGAGTGGGAAGGTCTTAGGCAAGCAAGATACCAAGAGATGCTTGATCCTTTTGTAGAGAAGCATGATATTCGCCAACTTCTAAACAGGTAATTACAATTCCTTGCATCTGATCTGATATTAATCATATATATTTATTCTAGTCATTGTTGCACCACTTGGATTTAGGTTTATTTTGGTATTTATGTATGATCCGTACGATCCAAAGACACTTTGCCTGCCCACATTAATGAAGCATAAAACAATCAAGGGGGAATATATAGCAAACCATTAGAATATGATTTTCACCAAGAGTATCAGATAGAATTGAACCATTGTTACAACACGAAGGCTGTCATAGACAGAGCTCACAGAAATGAAAGTGATACTCGAATGAAAGAAGGTCATAGTTTTTTTTTTTTTTTTGATGAAGAAGAAGGTCATCGTTTAGATGTTATAGTACCCCTTATTGCCAATGGAAAGTGATACTCAAATGAAAATATCTCAAGTAGCTGCCTATTAATTACTAAGCCTCTGTAGTATAAGCATAGTCTGTGATTTGCACTTACTTTTGCTCTTTATAAATGTGCAGAAAAAGTGTTTCAATATTTCTTAACAGTGGTTTGAGAGAGAAAATAGATCGACTAATGGCATCTCGCTCACAACAACTACCTAATGCAACGAGCGGCCAGCTTGAGGAAGAAGTACGGGCACATTTGACTAAAGAAGCGAGCAAGGAGGAGGAAGTGATATCACATAACGAAAAACGAGGGGCCGAGGGTGAAAATGATGAGGAAGAAGCAGACTCGGGTTATGAGGATGACTTTGAAGATGACAATACTCCAATTAGACAACAATACCTCGAACCTGTAGAATTAATTGATCAGAACAAAGCTTCACATAATTTACATTCGTGGAGCAATAATCAAGACCGGGGTGTCAGTGATGACTCCCATCACCTTCCATCTAATTCTTTACCACAATCTCAATCATCCAATATTTACTCCCATCACAATCAACAATGCTCCTCCAGTTGTCACCCTTCAATTGTAAGTTATTTTGTTTTCCCTTTTTCTTATTCTTGCAATGGCTTGCGTGATATCCTGAGTTTGAGACTAGTCATAACAACATGGCATTAACAGGAAATGGAACTGATATATGAATTGCGAGGACATATGGAGCAACTCCACCAAGAGATTTTTGAAATACGAAGATCAATAAACAGCTGCATGAACATGCAAATGAAATTACAAAGTTCCATTAAGCAGGAGGTTGCAGCTGCAATAACTCAGTCAGGTGAGTTGGTTGACTGAAATGTGAAAATATAAGATACTTACTATGCTCCATCATCGATCATAAAACTATTTGATAGTTTTTGTGTTTTCTAACTTCATAAAACCCTTCGTAACCTATAAGAAAAAGTTGGTAGCGGAAATAACCAAATCGTGAAGTCGTTTCACTTCTAATGTTCTTTGCCTTATTGAACTTTTTTTTTTTCCCGGGAGATAAGCTTACCTTAATGAACACTTTTGAAT
Organism: Lycium barbarum; assembly: GCF_019175385.1. Classification (NCBI taxonomy): domain Eukaryota; kingdom Viridiplantae; phylum Streptophyta; class Magnoliopsida; order Solanales; family Solanaceae; genus Lycium; species Lycium barbarum. The sequence continues at coordinate 69,130,293 of NC_083348.1, read as the reverse complement.
AACTACCAAGTAACTTCCAAGATCGGGCTTCACATACGAGCTTCATATCCATGTGATCTTTTTCTTTTCTTTTCTTTTTTCCCTCTATTTTACAGAGAGAGTGGAGAGTAACATTTTTGTAATGCAGGTCCAATGATTGGGAGTAATTCAGATAAGAAGGGAACAAGCAGAGCAAATTGCTGCATTTGCTATGAGCAGCAAGTTGATTCGCTCCTTTACAGGTACTTGGGCGTTAATTGCAGCAGAATTTTTCACTTAGGCAACTTAAAGTATACACTAGAAACAAGTAATATTAATAACATCTGTCCATTCTTTTCAGGTGTGGGCATATGTGCACCTGTTTCAGGTGTGCCCATGAATTGCTTTGGGGCACCGGAAAATGCCCGATATGTGAAACCCCCATAATAGATGTTGTCCGTGCATATATACACTCATGACGTACAGGTTAACCGGATTTTGTTTTGCTGATGCCTAACTTTTTGTCCTATGAGAGATGAGCAAAAGGATGAACTTTTTGTTTCCTTTCTTTTTTTTTTCTTTTTTTTTTTTAAATGAATCTTGTAAGCCATGGAACCGTTTTATGGCTAATTTATTTGTCTATAACAGGTTTAGAGTTAGTGGATGAATGCTCACCCTCCGCTGGTTTACACTAACCATCCTTTGTATACAATAGGAGAAAAGAAAGCAAAGTTCTTTCTACGACATTATATAGTGCCTTTTCAAATTCTTTGTAACAACAATTCAAATGAAAATTGGAGAGTTCCTTACATGCAATGAAGCTACAAGCATCTCAGAATTATCTTCTCATTGGTTTCTTCTTATTATAATCCGAATGAAAGTAGCAAAACTTTTTTGAAAGCAGGGGGATGAGGAAGAAGAGGTTCACTCCTATCAAGCTGGTATCGATGAAAAATAGTACAGAATCAATCTCTATAGCTTGGGGAATGTTATAACTCAATTGGTTGGCTACTTGGCATTCCACCTTCTCGGTGAGGGTGATTCCCACCTTATAATCCCCTCGCAACCTCCCCAGGGTCTCCTTCTCCTACCCTATGTATGAAATCTTTTTTGAACATGTCTCTGTAGCTTATAACTCTTTTGGAGCATTAGATTCAGCGTAAATTTGTTCAGCTAGAGTTTATGATGGTGCTGAATAGAGTCATCAGCACTTAGCGATGAAATTCCAGCATTGAGATTTGGAATAAAGAAGCTCTTGCCTTGGCCCCGGGGCTTTAGTCTATTGTTAAAAGCACGGTGCCTCATGTGCACGTCATGAGTTTGAACCATATACCGAAAATTTCTCGGTTATCAAATAAAATTATAAAGGAGCCTTTGCTTTTCAGGCTTATCTATGTTCAACGTAAAGCATATTGTCAGATAAGGCATGTGTTAAGAGTTGCCCATATTAATGGAAGAAGTTCCTACACTGATACACTGCCTGCTTTCTGTCTAATATATAAGCAGCAAGAGTAGCATGTAAAACTCTCACCGGTGCATTTGTTGTTGCATGGGTTAAATCACCATTGCAGTTTTTGAGTGACCTTCATTACCTTGAACTTCAAGTATATTTTCTTGGGAAGTGCAATGATAGCCATACAGCAGTACTATTCTATTAGCTTGTAGCACTTATTCTACTAGTTTCGCCGCTGCATAATTATTAGCCAACGACTGCAGACTCAACACACACAGAAAATTACATCTTAAGGACAGAAGAAGACATTTTAGTCAAGAAATTCAGATCGAACTTAGCTAAGTTAGACCTATGATCACTACTAGAATAAAAAAGTTTTTTTCCCATTGACATTCAGTGAGAAATTTGTGCTATAAAATATGATTTTACCACCTCATTCCCGCCGAATAATCTCTTTCAGTGGGAAAACGCATGGTGGGAAACAAGTTTCCAATAAAATGCTGGGAAACTTCACAATTTTTCCGTGTGAAAACTCTACATCTAAGATTTTCCCACCAACATTCAATGGGAAATCAATGAGAAAATAGTGATTTTTTGTAGTGGATTTTCGATACCGTGAGATCTTTAATTTCCCAAAGAAGGAGGATTGAGCCTTTGATTTGGTCGTGGTGCAGGTTACCTCAACTAAACCATCAGATCTGAAAAGTTTAATGTCATTTCCATTGAGGCTTTACTCTAGACCATACATAGATAAAGACTTTAACACAAGTTTAAAGGTTAGATTTAATCACCAAGTCTACAATTTCAGTCACCTTATAATAATTCGGCCCAGCCAAAAGGATATGATATCTAGCTGAGATGGATAGACCAGCAACTGAAGTGAACCATTCACTAAATCCATCATGCGGGCTTACAATTCCAAGATGCATGACAAAGGTAACAAAAAAGGAAAAATACATGCTTTATTCAATACGAGTTGTAATCAGCTTAATCAGCTAGAAACTTATATCAAAACATATCTATCTACTCTTCACATTAAAGGAGAGTGGGTGGGGATACTGGGCGTTCAAGTCAATGTGCTATTCATCATCTTCTAGCTTCAGTGCTGTTTCAAACTTCATGATCATACATCAGTCATAATCTGCTTTGAACTTGGAACAATCAAAAGTGCATCCTGCCAAAAAAACAGAAACTAATTCAGGTACTATTGACTGTATCTGCAGTTATACGATTTCAGTTTTTTTCTTTGGGAAGTGGAGCACACGTCACGTATTACATCACCATATTCACAAAAAAAATAGGTAAACAACTGAGCATTGCCACCACTTCCATTTCTGTAAGTTCATCTACACAACAACGCCTTAACACCCATCGAGCAAGTCATAACCGAGAAATCAGAGTCTATTATCTTCAATTAAACACTAAGAGTAGCACCATGCAAAGACAATTAACCATCATGGGATAGCATAGTCAACCTTACAACTTGCAGAGAAGTCAGAGCAGAATCAACTAAATCCTACTTAATATGCTGCAACAGAAAATCATAATTCTCTTTATACTGGAAAAACAGGAAAGTACAAAGACAGGAATCTTGAAGTTGGTTAAGGACAGGATTAGTAAATTCTAGCCTACAGTTAACTTGGGTCCCTTACATATTTCTTAATTAAAGTTGGACTTGACTAGTACACTTGGTTTTCTCTTAGCTCAATTACATCATTCTACATGAGTAATTATATAACTGCGTTTACAGTTCCACCAAACCCCAGAATTACTCAAAGAAAATGATATAATCTTATTTTTCATTCTTCATCAAAACCTGGCATATTACCATTCCTGCTGGTGTTTGAAGCAGAATTCCACGTTTGAGATTTAAAGAAATCATAATCGTTGGTAAGTGGTAACCATGTCATTAGCAGAATTAAAAACCAAAAGTGGTGTACAAGGTAGAAAAACTTGTGAAGTGCATAAGTTAAAAGGCTCAGAATTTCCAACAACCCATCATCATAAGGAGCTGGATCTCCTTGCTTATAAACAGTCACCAAACTTTAATAAAACCTCGGAAAGCTTGATAAAGCAATGAACAAAGGGAACTTTGTGAAACTCAAGACAAACAAGTTCACTGAAAGGAAAGATTAGAAAAGATTCTTTGGCACGCTGCAGATGGCTCTGGGAAGCAGCAAGGAGCCTTGGAGTTGGAAGAGGGCAGCGGCAGAGAAACTGGGGCTAAGGACTACGGATTTCTTTACTCTGTTGATCATGAATGAAATTGAAAGTGAGAGAAAAACCTAACTTAGTACGTACTAATTTTGTATAATATAAAATGTGTAATAGTATGCAGAAATTAAAATAATCATATTAGTTAGGTAATCGGATTACTTAGAAAGTACTAATTTTGTATAATAAAATGTATATTAGTATTTTAAAATTAAAACAATACTAGTTAAGTATTCGGTTTAAACCAGATATTTTAAGAAAATCAAGTGCTGAACCAGGTACACTGATAATTTAAAAGGAAGAACTGAATGACGAACCGATTTTCCAGTTTTTGTTGCTCTCATTTTGGGAAGTTGGTTTAGGTTTGGTTTTGAACAACCCTAATTCCAACCTATAAGAAAGTGTGCTTCTAATACACTTTATTTTTTATACATTAGGCATATGTTTAAACATGTACGTACTTATCAAAACCAAATGCTCTAAGTATGTACGTGGAGTATAGCAGGTCGAGAATTGGTTATGCAAGAGCTCTAGCAAGAAAACAGAGAGGGCTATACTTTACACGTTAGGAAATGCGCACTTTAAATCTAAGGCATCCAATTTGTAGGCACTTACAGTAAAGCAAGATCCACTTCTATGTCATCTTGAAGGAGAGAACTGGCAGAAGATCCATCATTTTCCTTGAGCTGCCATTCTCTTGCGTATTTCGAATGCTGTATTGAATATCCCAAGGGTTGGCTGGTTGCACACATAGCACTTCTTATTCTTTGCATGGTGCTGTTAACCACAACCACCAAAAGGAAAAAAAGATTAACTTGCAATCCGCACATAAGATACAAATAGAAGTGAAACATAGCTGTGTGCACTAGGTGACAGTAGCTCAAACTGATTTCAATAGTCTCTATTGCTTGCCAAAAGTCCAAACCAATACAAGAGGCAGATTTTACTTAAATAAAAAAGGTAAATTAAAATACTTGCTGCAGCAGTAACTCGTGCCTATTTCAATTGGTACTTCCATTATATACTAGTGTCCATAGAAAAAGGCACCAAGAAGTCTTTTACAGCCATCTCAATCTTTCACTCTGTTGCAATTCCTTATTTTAGGTGGCTTTGGGGAAATGGAAAGGTACATAAAAGGGGTTCTTGTTCAGAGACCCCATGAAGAGTAAAAGGTAATTGAAATTACCTTTAATGCGCAATGCTCACAGAAATAATGCTTGCATTTGGTCACAACAGGATCAACAAAAGGCTCTCTGCAGATAAAACAAGCAAATGGTAATGCGTCATCGTCATCGTCATCTTCATCACTCTTCTCTGCATCCTCGTCATCCTCCTCGAGCATCCCCATGGCCAATTTTCTTTTCCTCTCTTTCTCAGCTTCCTCCCACTCCTTTTCCATCTGCCAACCAGACTTATAATCTCCACGGTCATGCATAAATTTGCAGGAGTCCCCGTATCCACAATATCCTGTCTCTTTGTAGTCCTTACAGATATCTGGTTGATAGTCAAACCTTGCTGAAACTCTGATGTGAGCAGAAGCCCTCAGAGGTCCATGCGCTCCACCAGCTTTCTCACTAGAAATCGTATGTTCTCTTCTCAAACCAGCTCTATAATCAGTATATTGATTCATACCCTTGTAAAATTTCTCATCACCGCCTGTCTTGCTTTTTCCCTTTAAAGCCTCCTCTGCCTGCTTCAGAGCCTTTTCCCGAATGGCCCGGGCATCTCTAGAGAAATGAGTCTCGGTTTCTAAAGTTGCTGTTGCTCTACTATCATTTTGAACTTGAATCTCCTTTGAGGACTCAAAATGAAAACGAGAGGATTTTGAATCCACATTGGATTCGGTATCCTTGTTCGACTTTGAAGGTCCGGTTGAAAAGTGTAGCTTATTATTAGCAACCGCTGGCTTCTTCTTGGTATAAATGACTGAACTATCACCTCCTGCATCTTCATTCTCCTCCTCTTCAACCGTAGGACGCTTTCTGATATTTTTACCCTTGGATGGTTTTTTGAAAAAATTGCATACTGCAAATAGAAGAAAGGATACAAAAACATATTGAGCAAAAGTAAAACGCGACAGTAAATTGACAAGAGATGGCAGAAGCCAGCTAGAAGAGAAAAGGAACTTAGGATTAATATTTGCTAGCGTAGAATACATATATATACATGTATCTATACATATACATACACACACACATCATGCGAACACAGGGATACTAACAAAAACGGTACTGATTGGAACATTAGTTACAGTCATCTCCAGTGCAAAACTCGAGAGAATCACTTGTGACAACAAACATATGGACTTGAAAAAAATCGTATCATTGCAACCAGAGAAACAAGTTGGATGAATTATGTTTCCATACTAATTTGCCTGTAGAGCCTTTTATAAATCTAATATTTTGTGCTTGACAACACGTAAAGGTTAAAAGCTTAATCTAAATATTAGAACTTGTATAGCTCAATTTAGTTCTAAACTACCAATCTCGCTATAATATTATACAAAATTATATTTTTTGAAATGGACAAAATTATATTCTGATTTCATTGCACAGGGACAACCACTTATTGTTTCTGGCCTTCAGCTCAGGTCAGAACTTGGTAGATATTTTGTACTTTGTTCAAAAAGTTACTGTTATGACAAAAATTAATAAAACAAAAGTTTAACATTGTCCAAGCAGCTAAAATTCTACTGTTTTTCAATTAACTAACAGTAGAGTGAAAAATCTATGACCAGATGCCAGTAACCACAAATAAATTGGGTGGGATTGTTTCCAATTGAGAAAGAGGAGGTGAGATCCTCTTACCGGGAATGGAAGAAGATGGAGCTGTTACCGCTTCAGCTTCAACAGCATTTGAATCACATGCTGGAGTATCTGAATTCTCCATCTGATAATACAAAGCATTGGAAAAAGGGACAAAGAAAGGGCTTCGGTTAGCAGCAGTGTTTTGGACAGCGCGCGGCGACAAGGGCCTGCCTCGCTTTAAGGCGCGGCGCGCGGCGAGGCGCTCGCCTTTTTGAAGTGCGGCGCCAATAAATACCAAAAAATTAAAATATTTAATTGCATATGTAAATAATCAAAATCTCACTAGCAATAACATATTAGCAAATATTTCAATTCAAAAATTAAAAGTAGATAGTAGATACTAAAAGTCTAGAACTTGAATGAGTCAATGACTCAATAATTCATAAGTGACAAGACAAGCAATACTAAAATTCAAGCAATAGTGCAATACTAAAAGTCCATTCAAATTCAAGATCTTCAAGATTTCCAAATTCTTGATATCCAAGATCCTCACTGGCGCAGTTGAGGAAAAAAAAAACAGAGGAGAAAAAAACAGAGAAAAAAACAGAGGAGAAAAAAAAACAGAGGAGAAAAAACAGAAAAAGAAGAGAATAGAAGAAGGAAAAAAAAATGCAGAGGTGGCCGGAAATAGAGCAGTTGTCGCCGGAAAAAAAGAAGAAGAACAGAAGAAGAAGCAGAGGTCAAAAATACAGGAGGAAGAAAGAAGAACTGAAGAAAAAGGAGGAGAAAGAGACGTACCTGAAAACCTTGAAGGAGAAGAGAGGAGGAGGCAAAAAAAAACCCTAGCTGCTATTTTTCTTTTGTAAATAAGTTTCATTTAAGTCCTCCACTTCTTTTAATTGCTTCTTTTTTTTTTCAAAAGGCATCTCGCCTTGGCGCCATTAGCGCCTTTGGCGCGCTTTTTGAAGGTCTGCTCGCCACAGCCATAAAAGGCGCTACAGCTTCGCCTCGCCACGCCTCTCGCCTTTGGCGAGATGGCGCTCACCTTTCACAACACTGGTTAGCAGAATTTGAGGGGAGGGAAGGGTGATGGAATGAAAATGAGGAAGAAGGGAACTTACAGCTCTGATTTTGCTCTGCAAAAGAGACGGTCGAGTAGTTTACCACAGTCTAACCAAGAGCGGATTCACGATTTGGAGATTCCGGGTACCACACTGCTTTGAACATAAACATGTTATCAATTACATGGTCAAAATAGAGAATACATTTGGTTAATAATCACTTATGTTGGGCTCTGGTTCCGGTTATTCATCTTTTCGGTTTATATAGACAAATCGATTGAGCCAAATAAATTAATAACAGCAAAAACCTAAAACAAATAAACTTCAGTAATATTTCTAATATCACAACTATATATCATCCATTTATGATTTGAGAAAAAATCACCTTAATAAAGTTAGAACCAGTATGATTAGTGAACCCTGCAAATACAATAGATGCATTCACATCAAGACATTGACTAGTTCTCATTTTTCTCATTTTTAGAGGAATAGATGTAAACAGAAGATTATCAAGGACAAACAAATAATATTCTTTCAATCATATTTTAAACTTCTGTTTTTTCTCTTCTATTCCAACTCTTAAAAGCACCTTACATATTTCTTTGTCCAGTTTTGAACAAAAGGTGCAGATGAGCTTCTGCTCAATCATTCTCAGCTTTCAAGCTAATATGTGTTGTCTCCTTCCTCATCCTCTTTTCAGAAGCATTTAAATTAATGAAGTTTAGATGTAGCTTTCTGTTCAAGGAAAATTGTTGTGTCATGTAGTACAACAACAACACACACAGTGTAATCCCACAAATGGGGTCTGGGGAGGGTGGAGTGTACGCAGACCTTACCACTACCGAAAAGCCGTAAAAACATGGAGAAACTACTGCATATACAGATTGCAGAATAAAAAGAAACAAATAAATAGAAGAAGAGAAACTAAAGCAGTTCAAAGGAAAGAGCAACTAAATCACTCTGAAAACGGCAAACTAGCACAAAACCTTGGAAAAAGTGATGCGTGAAAAATTTGATAGACCCTGCCATATAGAGACAAGTTCTGAATTTAGTTCTAGGTGCTTATTCTCTAGCTTTCAAATGCTGCAGGGAAGTGATAGGAAAGATAAATTTTTCTATGATGCTGATGACCAACACTACATACCTCGAGCTTTACTGATGGATCTAGAGCCTAGAGTCATTAATGGTATCCAAAATGGCGAATATAGAATCTTTATAACCATGAGAATATATTCATCGCAGATTGCAGAGGTGGTGCTGGAAATAATGGGCAAGCGGATATCATCAGGTACTTCTTTTAGTATTTAGATAGTTCTCGTTTTGTACACGCACTACGACTATAACTTTATAAAAAAGATATCCACGTAAGCGATAGCTCTTATTTGGTTTGGTGATAAACGGAGTACCTTCCAGATCTAAGACATGGCATGTACAGAAAGAAAAAGAGTTACTTTGGGCAGGAACAAGAATCCAATGTCACTGCATAGTATTCAAAAAATGTTCTTGAGGTGCTTTTTGACTCTTAAAATCTTGTTAACCTGAAAATTGCAATAGAAGTTTCTACTTTGTCTATTGCTATGTGGGTATGAATAGTCAAAATATGCATCTATTGGGAGGTACATAGATTAATGCAATAAATTGGCTCATGCAACTTTAGTCTTTGGATGCAGTACCAAACCTGCAGTAACTTTAGTCTTTGGATAGAGTACCAAACTTGCAGTAACTTTCTGTTACCCTACATCTGAGAGATTTGGATTCTACAGCTACATTTCAAACTTAAATTAGTTAGTTCTGAGATACTTGGGCGAGTTGTTCGCTAAGTATTTCGATAAAATCGTTGTTTAATCAGGGTAAGCAATATGAGGAGGACCTGATGGACATGATTGACCGGGAAGCAGATGGAAGTGGCAGTCTCAAGGAACAGGCTCAGGTTGATTCCTTTTGTAGGGTTGGTGCAGATTGTGATAATGTCAGGAAAATGAGTGGTTGATGGGACCAACTATAAGAGTTTTTGTGAATATCTAATTTTTTCTGTCTAATGACCGTCTTTAGTGCACGTATGTGCTCGTATCTTTTGGAGGCTCTGAACAATCGCTACAGGAAAAAGCTTGTTCAAACCTACAGTGTATTTCCTAACCAAAATGAGACAAGTGATGTGGTTGTGCAGCCTTACAATTCCCTTTTAACACTCAAGCGAATGACACTGAATGCAGATTGTGTAGTTGTCCTTGATAATACTGCACTCAACAGAATTGCTGTAGAAGGTCTGCATGTTACGACTCCCTCCTTTGCTCAAACAAATTCATTAGTTTCCACGGTAATGTCAGCTAGTACAACTACCCTATGTTATCCTAGATACATGAACAATGACTTGGTTGGGTTCCTTGCGTCCTTAATACCAACACCAAGATGCCATTTTCTAGCGACAGGATATACACCGCTCACTGTGGAGCGCCAAGTAAGCTTTCTGTTTCTTGAACTAGTGACCTTTCGTTAGTGTTACATTGAAATCATAACTTGTTGGCGATTATCATACTGTATAAACAATGACTCTGTTAATAACTGAATTTGGTTTATTCTCTAAGGGATCATTTGGTATGCGGGACAAGCATAAATAGTCTGGGATAAAAATTTATTACTGCCTTATTACTTGTTTGGTTACTAATTCTGGGATAAGTTATAACAGGATTAGAAATGAAATAGTACCAGGATAAGTTATCCCTACTAGATGGTGGAATAATAGTACCAAGATTATTTATCCCCGGATAAAACGATGAAAATGACAAATATACCCCTCAAATCCTTTTTCTACAAAGCAAGGTGGAAGGTATTTTTGTAAACAAACAACTTCTTCTTAGAAATTGTCCAATGCATATTATTTGTAATACAACAAATCAAACGGTCAATAAGAAATAATACCAGGATAACTAGTCTTCAAGCCAAACGACCCCTAAAAGAAAAAACAATCAATATAGACTTAAGTAACCAACCGTCAACTGATTATTCGATGCTTTTATTGTCTAAAACTAAGAAATTGAATCTTAGATCCTATAGCTGAGAAGTAGTAAATGCAGTCCATTAAGCTGTTAAACATATTGTAAAACCCCATCTATTACTCTATTGGTTTGCTTTTCTTTTCTAAAGTAGAACATAACACGGAGAAACCGAATTAGAAGAAAGAGTGAGATAGCATACCAATAAAAAGGGCAGGCAGGAAGGAAATTTCAAGGCGACAAGGGATGGGGATTTGCCGGAGGGGTTTTTTTCTTTTCAGGGCAGAGATAATGGGTTTGGGAAAGAAAATAAATTAGGACTATATATTATACACTACTCTGACAGAGAAAAAGAAAGAATATACGGCCTCAATACAATACACTGCACTCAGATAATTAAATTTTAGTTTACGGAAAAGGGTCAAAATTACCCCCTAAACTTTTAGAAATTATTTATTCATATCCTTCGCTATATCATTAGGTCAATTATATCGTTACCGTTATACTATAGTTCAAATTTACTCCTAATCTAAACGGACTGTCACGTGTCCTAATCCTACACGCCCAACCCATTACCCCAAAATAATTTTTTACCCCACCCAAATAAACCCAACCCAACCCCGAGGAAATTATTTCATCCAACCCGTTAACAATGAATATGCCTCATATTTTAAAGTTTTTGCACACTTTATAGAATTGACTTTGATAAATTCCTATACACAATCAGATATGGTTGCAGCAAGTATTCGTGATGCGAATAAGTTCTATCAAGGAACTTTTATGTACTTGTGATCTCAAATTACCTGGAGCTTGTGCCTTGGCTTCAAAATTTTCAGCATCTGACGGAACTAGAAAAACATCAAAACAGAAAAACAGAAACCAAAAGCAGGGATTAATCTTGAAAAGGCATGGATATAACGGGTTGGATGAAATAATTTCATCCGGGTCCAGTTGGATTTATTTGGGTGGGGTAAAAAATTATTAGGGGGAAATGGGTTGGGGGGTCATACGTGCCAGTGCATTTAGATTAAGGGTAAATCTGGCCCATGGTATAACGGTAGGGTATAATTGGCACAATAGTATAACGGTAAAGGCATAATTGGTCCAATAGTATAACGAAGGGTTTGAATAAATTATTTCTCAAAGTTTAGGGGTAATTTTGGTCCTTTTCCGTAATTAAATTTTAGTTTATATACACACATAGCTAACTTTTTTCACACATGATTCATACATACGATATACAATACGAATGGATAGATGTTTTTTAAAGCCACATGGTTTTTTGTAATTAAAAAATAAGGTAAATGATTTAAAAAAAAACGGCCGCGAAAAGGGTGTATTTGCACCGTATGTGTAATTGTTGGGTATATTTGTACTATTTTGTAACAGCAGGGGTATATGTACACTACTTTTTTAACGAGGGGCATATCTGTCTAAATCGTAAAGTTGGGGGGTATATTTGCACTCTGTCCTATAATAATACACACTTACCGTAAATAAGATATCAATATTATATAAAAGTGTATAATAGGGTATAACAGATGTTTATACACATTTTTACACTATTATATAATATTATATTAATGTATAGTACAAAATTGAGTTTTATCTCCTACGAACGTCAACCCATGAAACTTCATCTGAAATGGGTCAAAAACAATATCAAATAGCTCAAACTTTCATTGAGTAACTTTAAATTTTAACCACAACTTCGAAATGACATCCTCAACGAATCTCAGCTATCAATTTATCAAAAAGTAGTAAATTGGTCTGCGCTTTGTGTTGTTATTAAAATCTTATTAAATTATGAAATGATTTTTTTTTTTAATATCTAAAGACAAAGAGAAATACAATAAATAAATCAAAAATTTTGTCAACTGCTTTCTCTTCATATTGTCCGCGCTTCGTTCGATCATAAATTCATCAATAATTTACTAAATATAATACAAATAAAAGATATATATATATATATATATATATATATATATATGCACACACATACTTCAAGCAATATTACATGTTAGAAGTTGTCCGTAAAAGTGTACAAACAACCCGACTTTTATAAATGGACTGTATTTGTGAAGTTTGTATATATTTCTTAATTAATTATCTCTTTGGTCTGTTGAAAGGTAGAAGCATGAAGAAAATTTGTCTTTTTTGTGTAATAAATATTGCGTATCTATGTTAGGGTTTTTAAATATTTTGGGAGTCTCTCTTTACATAAAAATTGTGAAATAAGAAAGTACAAAACAAAAAATGCGGTGCATATTTCTTGGTGATCCAAAACTTAAACAAAGAACGTCAATGAAGGACGTATTTCAATGTTTAAAGTTTATTTCTTTTAAGCAAGTTATTATAAATTCTGAAAATTGGTTAGTAGTTAACAAATTTCCATCAAAGTCATAAGTTACTAACTTAAGGCAAAAAACTTACAAACTTATGACAATCAGAAATTCATTGAAAAATCAAACAAAAGAATAGACTTCGACAAAAATATATAAAACATTTTCAATTCCGTACTTCAAACATTATACGTATTACAAGTTATTCATGAAAGGATAGACTTCTATAAATGGACTAATCGATATATGTAAAGTAGATGGATCCATTTCTTAATAAGTTATCTCCTTGATATTTTAAAAAGACGGAGTGAATCATTTTTGTTCTTTTTATAGAATTAATAAATGTCTTTTTTCTTATATAATTTAATATATGCATATTAAGTTTGATTTTTTAAATATTGTTTGGAAGTTTACATAGAAAATAATATAAAATTAAAATATAAACAAAAAAAAATGCACCCACTTGAACGTTTCTATCTTGAAAAAACGCAAACATTTCATAGAAGAAAAATTCAGACGATTAGGGTTCACTTGTGATAATCTTCTTTACGAGTGAGGAGCTTAAATGGTTTTGCATAACACAAGAAACATCGAAAGAAGGGAGTATCTCAATGTTTAAAATATATTCCTCTTAAGTAAGCAATCAGTTTTAAAATTGCAACCTTTCGTTAGTATTTAGAAGATCTTTGACAAAGTTACAAATAACTAATTTGAGCCCGAATGAAAATACAAACTTGCGATTGACAATAAAAAATTCATGAATTCCAAACTAAAGAGGCACATAGAATGAACACCCGAAAAAAGTGAACAGAAAAGAAAAAAAACACATCACACACATCCTCCTTAGGACCTTAATCATAAGAAAATAGATGGGGGGGGGGGGGGGGGAATACAAAATCAGTGCATAATTACTAAGCTCTCGTTGATACCGTCTTCCGCAAACTGTTCAACATTCAAGAGTTTTCTTCATCGAATCAAACTAAAGCATGACTGTAATATACTAAAATAATAATGTAAGAACATCATAACTTCAAATATGAAATTAAAAGATAATCTTGGGAGGGTTCTCATGAAACAAAAAGATATTGATTTATATAGATAAAAATGGAGGAATTTCAAAAGGTATACTATTAAAATTCTAGTTTTAATATTTGGGGGTTATGCAAATGGTATTTAAGAGTTATACTACATCAGTACGTGGGTCTGTTTTAAGAAACCAATATTTACTTTAGCAGCCTTTATTGGCTACTTGAGCTTTATCAGGGAACAGATCAGGTTTTTTCTTTTTTGGCTTTTTTATTACTCCATTATGTTAAATACATTGAAGTAGAAAATGGGGGGGAAAACGCTAAAAAGGGAGATAAAATATAAATAAGATTTTTGTCCATATAGAGGTGCCATGCATATTATCTTGTCTATGCCTAGCTCATATATATACTGGTGATCTTATCCGTGCTTCACGCGGCATTAAAGAAAATTAAAATGTAAACATAATACTTATTTTAATAATTTTAATTAAAAAATTAATTTATTCATTGACCAATTTTATCTTTTCTCCTCTTTTCAACATAGATCCAAGAAGTATAGAATCTCAGAATGGAATTTCATTTAGGGTGCTCCACGCAGTACAAAAAATCATAATTAAATTTATAAAAGACCAGATAAGTAATAATATATTTAAATAATACCCCCCTTTTCTATGAGAACGAAAACACTTTTAATAAATCACTTCAGAGTTAATTCATAAATTTGATTTATTTACCGTAGATACTTATATATTTCGATGTATCATATAGTTAATTATATATTACTAATAGAGCTTATTTAAACTTTCATCTAACTAAGAAAAATTCAAGGAATATTTAAAAGTAGAAAAATTAAAAAGTAAAAAATACTAAAGGATAACAGGTGCATAAAGCATTCCAAGTAACAAAAAATATTATTGATATTTGAATTTGCGTAACAATTCTTCGGCGATTACCCATAAGTCACATAAGCAAATTAATAGTTTTAACCAAAAGGAAACATAAGTATAGCGGAAAAATGTAAAAGAATTACAAGAGAAAAAAAATTCACCTCGACAGCTTCAAACATAACATCCATATGCTACACTTCAAAGCTAGCCAAAACCTCATCAAACTATATAAATAATGTCATCAAAAATAATAAATAAATAAAATTAGTTACCACTCGTAAATTCGAATATAATCTCCTGAAGAAAAAAAAAGATTTATGTCGTTGACTAAGAACAAACTATTAGCCATATGAATCTACATCTTTCACTTCATCATTCGCATCATTACTATTCATCTGAATCCATAACTTTTGATACATGGTATAAATATATATATATATATATGTAAAAACCTACTATGAGAAATCAAAAAGTAATATCTTAGCTATAATTTTACAATACAACAGATACAATGTTAAAAATCTTAAAAGTTGAACCCATTAAATATGAAACTTGGATCAAACTCTGATATTAAAGGACTCCTGAAAACATTCTACTTTGGTTGGTGAAATGTTCATGGTGCTACTTCCGCTGTGATGAACGACACATTTGGTAGAATAGGTACTTATATCCAATTTGCTTGGTGAATAGTAGCTAGCTATGAATTCTTTATTCTCCATTAAATGGAATGTAAAAACTGAAAGGGTGTGTCCGTTCCATACACAGAGAATGTGAAAAGGTTATAACGGTCGGTAAGAGGCATTAATCTTGGCACCGTTTTTTTTTTTTTTTAATGTACTCATGCTATTATACAAAATTATTATTGATCAGGAAATTGAGCAAAATGCCAAAAACTTGACAAAAAAGATAAATAGCAATGCTGGACATAGAGAGGTGTTACATCACCTTGTCTATGCCTAGCTTTATATATATATATATATAATGATAATGTGAAAATCTTTATATAAATTTGAGAGAGCACAAAGTAAATTTAATTCCTCGAAGGAATTGTTAACCAAAAACCCACTTAAATGATCATTATGATATAAGGAAATACCACATTCATTATATAGTAAATTCATAAGAAATGGAGTGGGAGTAAAGAATAAGAGTAATTAATACATTAAGGGGTCGTTTGGTTCAAAAACAAATTACGTTGGGATAAGTTATGCTGAGATTAATTACGTTGGGATAAGTTATGCTGGGATTAGTTATTCTGGAGTTATTTTTTTTTTCATTTTTTTATGTTGGACTAAAAGTATTATACATTGGATAGTTTCTAAAAAGAAGAGGTTTCTTCCTTATCCCGGGATAACTTATTTCACCCTATGGCAAATATAAGTTATCCCAACAGTATTTTTACTCTTGAAATAATTTATCCCATGATTACTAACCAAACAAGGGATAAGAAATTGCTAAATCCTTATCCTAGGACTATTTATGTTTATCCTTCGTACCAAACGACCCCTAAGAAAGTTACAGCCGGTTGGAATATTAGCATGATCAATTAGAGAGTTAAAAAAGTAATTGTTAAATGTCTTTCTAGTTGTCCATTATTGAGCACATTAATTAAGATACAATTTTTTTATTTTATAATTAGAGAAAAAGCCAAAAAAAAATGAGAAAAAAGATAAATGGGAATGGAGGCCATAAAGAGGTGTCACATCACCTTATCTATGTCTAGCTTTATATTATATATAGATTACAACAAATCACAAAATAAGATAACCGCCAAGTTTGATGAAATTCTTAAGTAATAAAAACTAATAATAATGTATAATTAAGTGTTTATTGGAGAGAGCAATATAATGTATAATTTCAATGATCTATCTCCAGGTTTCGTTTCGTAACTAAGCGCCTTTGTAGTTTATATATTGCTTACTTCGCTTGTTTTGCATTCTTAATAATAATTTTAAACTATTTATTAATAATGTAAAAAGATTATATTGGAATTGGGTTGAACTTTGGGTGGTAAAAATGGGTTGAGTCAATAAAAGAGCGGATTATTAATCCTTTCAAAGGTTATTTGAACTGAAATGGGTTGGTGCTCAAAGTGGCCTAAACAATGGGTCATATATCAAGTGCACAACTCTTAGCAAGTTTTAATTTTTTGTTTGTTTCTTATAATTTGTTTAATCACCTAATAAAATATTTTATTCAGATATTATATAACCTATCAAACAAAAAAATTTTAAAAGTATTTTGACAAGATTTCTCGTGGGTTAATTTGAATTATATCTTTGCCCCAACATGTAAATGTGTTGAATTGAGCTAACAGTAATTGGTGAGTTAATAAATAAGTGAATCATTAACTTGCGCAAACTTAGATGAATTTGGCAGGCCATGTCAATTGTCATAATCTAATTTCACCACCCCTATAAGCAAGCAAAATATCAATATTTTTGTCCAAAATGATGGCCAAGCCAATGAATCCGAAGATGTCATTGGGAAACCAAGTAGTCAGTAGGCTTCCGAGGATTGCAAGTACCGATTCACAAACTTGGACATGCTTGCGGCCCCAAGAATGGGTCAATCTATATGACACCCATATTGATAGAAGGGTCGGGAAGGAGATGTTGTTCACAAAGAGAAGAAGCAAGAAATGGATAAAAGCACAAAAATTGTATGTGGTGGTTTTTACTTCTCTTTTGTGTGATGTTCTTTGGAAAACTGTAGGACAAATATTCCTACGATAATATTGTCACCTGAACCACAATAACATAAAAAAAAAAAAAAAAACTTAGATTTTGGATGTTCATTGTCATTGTTAGTTGAAGACATTAATTAGGGAGTCAAGCAATGACGCCACAAAAAAACGATTACAATCTTTCCACAGTTAGATATATTTGACAAATTAGATTAGTTTGACAAAGAAAAAAAGTAAGATTGATAAAGAAAACAGGAAAACTAACAAAGAAAAGAATGTATAAAGAAAAAGTAAAAAGATGCACGTGAATAGCACGCCACGTGTATCTAGTAATGGCCACATCTAGTAATCTCCCTAAGTAGGCCTTGGGCATCTCCTATATTGGTCTCATGGCATATCATAGGAATTGTCTGCACAAATATGAATTAAGTTGGTACATTGTATTAAAATACTTTAGGACATGAAAATGATTAAATACGTAGGAAGACCAAAAAGGACCAACCTGGTAGAGGAATCCCGCGCCACATCCAGTAATGGTCAAGCTGATGAATCCGAAGATATCATTAGGAAACCAGATAGTCAGTAGGCTTTCGAGAATTGCAAGTACCGATCCACAAACTAGGACATGGCACCAAGAATGGGTCAATCTATATGACACCCATATAGATAGAAGGGCCGGGAAAGGGATGCTGTTCATGAAGAGAAGAAGCAAGAAATGGAGACAAGCACAAAAATTGTATGTGGTGGGTTTTACTTCTCCTTGGTGATGTTCTTTGGGAAACCATAAGACAAACATCCCTACGATAATAATGCCACCTAAACCACAATAACATTAAAAATGTTTAGATTTTAGATGTTCATTGTCATTGTTAGTTGGAGACATTAATCATGGAATCAAGGAATGACGCCACAAAAGAATGATTACAATTTTTTCACAGTTCGATATATTTGACAAATTAGAATAGTTTGACAAAGAAAAAAGGAAAACTGATAAAGAAAACAGAAAAACTAACAAAGAAAAGAATGAATAAAAAAAAGTAAATAGATGCACGTGAATAACACACCACATGCATCTAGTAATCTCCTTACGCAAGCCTCGGGCATCTCCTATATTGGTCTCATTGCATATCATAGGAATTACCTGCATATATGAATTGAGTTGGTACATTATATAAAAATACTTTAGGACACGAAAATGATTAATACGCAGGAAGACCAAAGAAGGACCAAGCTGATAGAGGAATCCCACACCACATCCAGTAATGGCTAAGCCTATGAATCTGAAGATATCATTAGGAAACCAAGCAGTCAGTAGGCTTCCGAGAATTGTAAGTACCGATCTACAGACTAGGACATGCTTGCGGCCCTAAGAATGGGTCAATCTATACGACACCCATATAGATAGAAGAGCCGGGAAAGGGTTGTCGTTTACGAAGAGAAGAAGCAAGAAATGGATATAAGCACAAAAATTGTATGTGGTGGCTTTTACTTCTCTTTTGTGATGTTCTTTGGAGAATTGTAGGACAAATCTCCCTACGATAATAATACCACTTGAACCACAATAACATTAAAAAATGAATAGAATTTAAATGTTCACTGTCATTGTTAGTTGGAGACATTAATCAGGGAATCAAGCAATGATGCCACAAAAGAATGATCACAATTTTTCCATAGTTAGATATATTTGACAGAGAAACAAGGAAAAGAAAATAGGAAAACTAACAAAGAAAAGAATGAATAAAGAAAAAAGTAAAAAGATGCACGTGAATAGCACGTGATATCCCGTTTTGTAAAAAATATTCAAGTCCAATTCACTCAAAAGAGATAATATTGAATTCACTATCATACAGTGATACCCGAACTCATTTGTATACCTTGTGGACAGTAAGTATATTTTTAAAATTAATTCTTTTATTAATTGAAAAAAATTATTTTACCGCAGAAGTTTGAAAAATAAAATACTTGAAATAGGTGGATGACTATAAAAAAAAAAGGATGCTACCACACTCAATGTCCAGGAATTATTCAATTAAGTCGCATAATGCCTATAGATTATGCTTTTCCAAGGTTTAGTTACCTCCCAACCCCCCGGTTTACATTTTTTATTTCCATTGTTTCGTTAATTGTTTTTTCCTGAATTTTTGGAGATTGGATGATATTTCTCAAAATCTTTATTGCATTAACTTGTTTGTCGTGATGCGTAAAATCATGTGCTTTGTCTTAGGGGTGTTAGACTACGTTGTGATAATATAGTGTCATATTCATGCCGGTCGGATCTTCATATTAATTTAATCCAATATTGACGATGTTCACGAACTTAGTACATGGAAATCGTCCTACCAAGAAAAAGATAGTCGTGATAAATTATAACCTTGACTCATTATATATCACACACTGAGTTGGTTGGGTTGAGTTTTCTGTTCAGAGCTTATGTCATTTTTCTGCAGAAAAAAAAGGAGAGTGACTTTTACACCCAGAATTTTTCTCAAAGGAATTTCTTAATAAAGATATTTATAAAAGTAATTAATCCATATCAAATAGTATAATATTGAAAAGGGTAAATTAGGCACATTGTAACTTTTTGCATACTAATAAATTGATTGCATATACTGTTACAAAGAATTCAAAATAAGGAAGATAATCACAATATTATAAGGGAGACTAATGTTACTGTTTGAGTCAAAATTCGTATTTTACCAAATAGTTGAATTTGTTCTAAGGTTAACCACAGTTGGTAGTAATTTGATACAAATGTCAGATTTAACACACGCAAGTTATTAATAATTGATAAAGAATAAGTAAATAAAAGGAAAAACTAGAGTTATGTCAATTGTGATGAACAACAATAATTGATTTTCACGTTCCCAAGAATGAGTAAGAACTTGATAATAAAAGAATAATGTTAATGATAATAAGCAGAGAATAATAATCAATAATCGTATATTTTTTCAGTCAGTATTGGATGCCCAGATATACAACTAAAAGTCCTATTTATAGGTATATGATCCTATTTGGTGCCTTTCCCATTATGTGTATGTAACGGCAATCATTAATTACTGAATTAATGATTGTCATTTAATTCCTTGATTCTGGCCGTTAGGAACGGTTTTTCTGTTGCTGCATTAACTCCATTTAATGCGTAATCAAGAGGGTCTTGTGTGTTGTTTCCATTGATGTTCTCTTTGTTGACCACATCATAGATACTAGCTACCTTTCCGCAAATGTTTTGCTCGACATTACCATCTGATTTCTCTACGTCACTGTATATTGACAAGTGTCGACTACATGTTGGTCCACGTGTTAGGTGCGATTTTTCACCCACACAGATAGTCCATCAATTTTTCGGGTTCATCACAAAGATGTTCCCGAGAAATTGTCTTGCCGATTTTCATCAATCTTCCCTTGATTAGTCATTTGAATCTTCTTATCGTGGAATAGGAAACATTGTAACCGACGTTAGATCGTGGCCCACTGACGTGATGGGTACGTGGCATAACCGCAGAAGTTGAAAAGACTCGTATTAATGACGAAGACGTGGCGCACGTGGCCGTTACCGTTCCCTTCATTTTCTCGTTGTTTCCCAAGGTAATGATTGCGGTTTTACCTTCTTTATAAAAGTTTAAATTTTACTTTTTCATTATTTCATCTCAAATTTTCCGCTTCAAAACTCTCAACTTCAAATTCTTTTTCTTCTTTTCCTTTTTCTTCAACTTCCTCGATTTCTTCAATTTTAATCATGTCTTCTCCTTCATCTTCTCAAAATATTTTATCAGAAAAAATCATTATTGTTGATGCTTTTCCTCCCCATGTGGGCGCTGAAAAATCTAGGAGCACATTGCCTCCTAAGAAATTTATGGGTAACGCTATTGCTGCCGCTGCTGTTCCCGGGCCTTTATCTTTATCAACTTCTGATGTTAGTGATGAGGAAAATGATATGGTTAATGTGAATCTGCCTTCTATTGATAATGTGATTCCGAAGAATCCTTCACATACTACAGATCTAAAGATTGCTCTTCCAAAGGGCGATAACCGTGATATTTCAGAGCTAGACGGGGAAAGAATGGTTTTAGCTTCCTCTATTACTTCTCAGGTTACTGAGGAGTCTCTTGATTCTGTCCGAGAAAGGTGTCATTGGAAAAATCTAAATCTCAATCTCAATATCGTAGTTCCAGGAAAGGATATGCCCGCAACTGCTTATCTTTCCGGGTATTCAGCGGTGTACATCTATGTTATAGCCCGTACTTTGTACGTTTGGATAGTTCAAGGTCGTCGCGAGACCATTTTCAAAACTTATTTTTGGTATACAAGCCGGTTATGAATATTATTTATAAATATTATTGGACAGAAGTATTGAGAAATGTTAAGGGCAAAAAGGAGAAATTGCAAAATGGTAAATGGTAATATTGAGGAAAGTCGGGGGGCTTAAGTGTATATACATAGGTAAATGGTGGACAAAATAAAAAGAAGACATACGGATAAAGCTTATGAGATAAGCTAAGTGGTCATCTTTCATTTAAGAAAATTTCAAGAAAATGGAGGAAAACTCTAGACAAAGAAAGAAAGGGAGGCATGTGGTTATTTCATATTAAGTGGGGACTAAAGTGTAAAAAAAAAAAAGGAAGACACTTGGTCTTCTTTGACCAAGTAAGAGAATTCAAGAAAGAAAGAGAAAAATCAAGGAAAAAGAAGAAAATTCTAGAGAGGGACCTAAGTGCAAATATATAAAGGTGGTGGAGGATGTATATATATATGAAGTCATCTTTAATTCAACAAATTTGGAAGAAGAAAGAACAAAAAAAAAAAAAAAAACGAAGAGAAGAGGAGAGTGGGTTTCGGCCATGGCTTCAAAATTTAGCCATGGAAAATTGATGAAGAAAAACTATTTTCTCCTAGTTTTCCTACCTAATGGAAGGTCCTCTACAACATGGAAGGGTTGTTGGAACAAGAACATCATTCATTTGCACAAATTCATAACTTTAGCCAAGTGAAGAATCAAAGGAGAAAGGTAAGGTTTCATCTTCTTTGTGTATGTTATGGATGGTTTATGAGTATTATAATGTGTGAAAATGGATGAAATTCATGAAATGTATGCATGTTGGTTGTAGCCGTGTGGGTGGTTGACTCATGTAGAAGTGATGAATTAATTTTACTTAGTACTATGATTGTTGTGGTTATAAATGGTTCATGCATATTGTGGTATGTTGAAGTGAATGAAACTCATGAAAATATATAGTGTGTATGTGTGGCCGTGTGGTGCTTAGGTGGAATGGAAGAGAGTGAGTTAATTTTATGTAGTGTGTTGCTTGTTGTTGTAATGTATAGAAAACAAAAATGGAAAATTCATGGAAATATGTATGTAGTGTTGTGGCCGTGAAGTTGTATATGGTATATATGGCCGTGTATATTGATGAATTATGAAGGAATGGTGAGCAAGTTTTATTTAATAGTTTGGTTGTTGTGTTATGGATTTTATGTTGCAAATAGAAGCTTAATGGGTTTAGTGAAGTTGTAGTAGTTGGAGGCTTGTTGTGGAAGTTTATGTAAATGGAATGTGATGTTCTTGCATGAATAGAATATAATGTTGTTAGTATGATTGTTGGCATTGATGTTGATAGTTTGGCCGGGTTGAATTCCCGGGATTATTGTTGATTGAAATTGGCCAAGTTGAACTTGGTGGGATGGAGTATTTACAGGGGAAACGCTGCCGAAATTTCGGTAGACAAGTGTTATCTTAAGATTCAACTTCTAAATGTTCTAACTAAGGTTTGGTAAATGCGACCACTTTGTAGATTTTGGCGGATTTGCAACGTGAAATTAGAGTAGCATAAGGAGCGGAAAAAGGTATGCAAGGCTTCACCCTTCTTTCTATGGCATGTCTTGGACGTAATAAGTGGGATACGAGCCTCGGGGACAACCCTATTCTCCGGGATCCGCACCTAAAGTTTCCCCGTTTTCATTCAGTAGAATTGAATTAAAAATTGTGTAAAATGTTGGAAGAACTTCCTAAACCTCTATAACTCGCATAAATAGGATCCGACTACCCTAAAACCCTCACAAGTAACGCCATGACATGTAACTTACGTAAATTGTGTACGCCGCCTCATTAGACCCGAGGTGGGCCCATTGTCCTCGGATTTCTCTCTATTGTTCCGTCTATCAAACGACAAGTTTTGTAACTATTCTAATGAGAGTAACTCTATGATGACAATGATGAGAATATGTCTATGATGACTATGACAAGAATGGTTCCATGTCTAAAAGTCGTAAGTTAATGATCGAATATGAATATAAGGATAACGAGCTAGTTCATGATTTCAGTTCTATTCCTTATTATGATTCCATGTTCTAAGAGACTCTAAAGCATATGAAGTAATGTTTTAAGAGGCTTATGATCTTATTCTATGTCTTCTCTTAATGCTATCTTCCGTTGATAGTCTCGCCTTATAATTATCGTTCCTTCAAGGTGAGACAAAGTGACCATGATTATTCCATAATGTAATCGGAGGATTTCGACCTTACGTCACTCCGATAGAGTTATAGCTTTTGATTGGGCTCTCTTGCATGCTTAAGATGTGACAGTTACACCGTGCCTAGATGGTCGGGCATGTCACCGCTACGGCGGCAGCTATTGGATTATCACACCGTGCCTAGATGGTCGGGCATGTCACCGCTACGGCGGCAGCTATTGGATGATCACACCGCGCCTAGATGGCCGGGCATGTCACCGCTACGGCGGGCTGCTATGTTTACACCGCGCCTAGAGGGCCGGGCACGACCACCACTAGTGGGCGGCACGAGATGATTACCCCGGACGCGGGCTAATGATGTTATGTGATGCAGACAGATTATGTATGAATATATAAAGGTAAAAGTAAGCATGCATGATTCCACCTTAAGGGGCACTCCCATGTACAGGTCACCGCTTATCATGATACACTTCACATGCATAAGTTACAGCCCTATACATGACATGTTCCATGTGTACGGGATACCCTCTTTTACATGATTTGCTATACTTACCATATTATGTTACTATTTATGCCTTACATACTCAGTACATTGCTCGTACTGACCCCTCTTCTTCGGGGGCTGCGTTCAGGTCGCGCAGGTACACCCAGACGTATTTGAGCCGTTATAGAAGATGTTCCAGCGAAGTTGGCGGACTCCATTTGGCCCTGGAGTGTAGCCGAGTCAGCGTGCTATACCATGATGTCTTGTTCGAAGTTAGAGGCTTTGCAGACAGAGTCGTGGGTATAGAACGTCAGCTTTGTAGACGACTTCGCCAGTCGATATTATTATTTGTCATGTCACAGGTCCCACATGATGATAGTCTTTACTTATGAAAAGAAAAAAAAAATTGGAGAGCTTACTATGTATTTTAATCCTAATTGATTTAAGAGCTTATATGTAATAAGAGTCAGTGGGTTCGCTCGGCTCCAGAGATGGGGTCGGGTGCCCATCACACCCTAGTTAGGTCGGGGTGTTCCCGAGAAGATGGGAGGTATGCCTAGTGAGTTTAGGCTGATTGATGAGAGTACTTATTCTGAGGAAGATCCTCCTTTAGTTTTACATCGTAACAGGCGGGTTGAGTTTCCAACCTTTTCTGATATTGTTGTCATTTCAGATGAATCACCAGTGAAGGAGATAGAGAAATTAACAACTATTACCGAGTGCCACAAGGAAGATGACACCGCGGTTCCTGAGGCAGATACCACTGATAATATTGTTGCCGATAAGACTGAGACCTTTATTCCTAGTACTGTTGATGAAGTTGAAGTTGAAGTTCCTTTTCGCGAAAATACTGTAGCTGATGTTGAGGATTTGGTTGATACTGAAAACATTGATGCTAGTGCTGCTGATATCCCTGTTGGTACTTCTACTTCTCCTTTTCAACGACGAGGAACAAGTACCCCTACTATTCCTTATAATACCGCTCAACCCGATTCCCGCTTTAACGTAGCCGATGAAGGGAAAAACGTTCAGAAAAAAGGCAATACTTTACATTGGGTTGATCCTCGAGCACAACTTCTTCAGGCAGATGATCCTGCCACTATGTGGATGAAGACTTTTGTTCCTCTCACCGTCAATCGTAATTGTTGGTTTGAACTGTCAGATGAGGACAATCTTTTGGCCAATTCTCATGTGATAAGCCCGTTTTGCCCATAACTATATTGACATAAAAAAGAATATGATCTTGAAAGATAAGCCCACTCATCAAATGGACATGGTTGCTCTCGGGCTTATGATTCAGGCTCAAACATATGTATGTGGGAGTCTTGAACGTTCTAAAGGTGAGGCTAAACTTATTCAAAAGCTTCGTGAGGAGAATGTTGTACTTGCTCACGAAGTGGAAATTTTCAAGGCGGAACGCAACTCTTCCGTTGTGGAGTTAGACAGGGCCAAAGACGAGATTGTGGCGCATCGGGCTGAAGAAAGGAATTTTCGAAAACAAATTGATGATCTCGAAAAAGAAAAAGCTAAGGCTTTTCACATAGCGAAGCAGGAAGAGTTGGTTATTGGTGGTCTGAAGCAAAAATTAGTGGAATCGAATCAGTTTCAAATTGATCTCCAAAACAAATTGTGGGATCAAAGTGCCAAATTTAGCAAATTTGAATCTAACGTCCATGCTTTGGAATTGAAGAATGTCAAAGACTCCGGAGAGCTTGCACAAGCTTTGATTACTCTAGATCAAAGTAAACACGATATTCAAGCTCTCCGAAAAGAGTTGACGGATAAAGATCGAGATCTCAGTAAGAAAAGTGTTATGTTCGCAGAAAACCATAAAAGATTCTCGGAGTTTATGGATCGTTCTAAAAAATTGCGTGATTACTCAAAGGAACTCCTGGATCGGAAAGATATGTACAAACAAAAAATTGAAGATATGGAGAAGGATTTTGAGGATGAAAAACAAAAGATTCTTAGTTGGGCTATTATCAAAACTCGTCATGAGTTTTTGAAGACTTTCAACCCTTTTTCTTTTGATCATGCTCAGGCTCCTGCCGTTGTTGAGCGGAACATGAAAGAAGCCAGTGAACTCCTCGAATATGATACAGAGGATGAATCTATAGCTGAAGAAGAAATGACTGAAGAGGAAGATGATATTGGTACCTCAGATGAAGCGGATATGTTACCCGAAGATGCAACTATTCTTGCTTCTGAGGATACCGTAATTGGGGGGGGGGGGGGGGAATCCAAACATTGATTCATTCAAATGTCGGAGATGTTCCTGAGGGTACTCCTACGCAAATTGCCAAAGATGCCATCCTTCCCTCTTCTTCAACATTTTTTTCTTCTCATGTTTGAATGTTTTGTACTTTATGTCAAATTCCATCGTTTTTGGGAAGCTTTTTTTTATTATTTTTTATATATATGTGAATAAAATTTCTTTTATTCATGTTTTGCCTTTATTATAAAAAATCTCTTGGAAGTTTTCTTTAATTAAACCCTTTCGCGGGTGATCAATCCAGTTAAGAATTTTAATATCAGAATCCTTGTAAGTAGACTTGTAATGTTGATTTTTTGGGAAGTTTACTAATGACTTATCGTATTATAAAAAAGTCATATGTCAAATTCCATTATTATTAACTAATGGAATCGGAAATTTCCGGCATTATGAATGCGTTACTATTGTGTATGGATGATCGGAATCATGAATATATATACCATTTGTACAATGTGTGTATGATCAGAATCATGAATACATTATTTGTACAATCAATTGAAAACAGTAATATGTGTGTATGGTCGGAACCATGAATACACCATACAAACTTACAAAGATCATGTAATAATCAACTTTATTACTAACATGATTATAAGTTTCTGTGTCGAGCCCGGAGGCCTTTTCCGTACATTTTTGGAGCGATGGCCTCTATTGTCCTTCCTTGGTGATAGTCCCCCATTGTTTTGTTGTGAAATATCAGGAACTAAGCCCGTAGTCCATTTTCTATCCATTCTATTTATTGCTTCGTTAAAAACCTCCCTGGTACAACCCAGACGAGATAAAACCCGGGTAAGGGAAAAAAGAGTACAGTTTGTCAAATGCAACTAGATGTTAGGAATGGAAGAGCTTTAAATTGCTTATGTTGTAGTTGTTGGAGACAATCTTCCCGTCCAAAGTTTCTAATTGAAATGCTCCTTTCCCTGCATAAGCTATAACCCTATAGGGTCCTTCCCAATTTGCTCCTAGTTTTCCTTCATTCGGTATCTTAGTGGATGGAGTTACCATTCGCATGACCAAATCTCCAAGTTTAATTTGGCGCAATTTGGTCTTATTATTGTATATCTTTCCACCTGCTGTTTCTGCGCAATTAACTTGATCAGCCAATTCTCGGTGTTCTTCTAATAGATCAAGTTCATCCGTCATTGCTTCCATGTTCTCTGTATCTGTAGCATGCGAATATCTTATGCTTGGCTCCATCACTTCAATTGGTACCAGTGCCTCCGCCCTATAGACTAGTGAAAAAGGTGTTTCTCGTGTACTAATTTTATGCGTAACCCGATAAGACCAAAGAACTTCGGGGAGGACATCATGTCAACTTCCTTTTGCTTTGCCAATTTGTCTTTTCAATACTTTGAGTATCGTTTTGTTTGTTGATTCTGACTGTCCATGGTCGGATGGATGATATGGTGAGATGTTATCCGTTTAATCCCTAGATTTTGGAGAAAATTTGTTATCTCTGCCCCAATAAATTGTTTTCCGTTATCACAACTTATTTCCTTTGGAATACCGAATCGACATATGATATCTTTCCGAAGGAAATTAATAACCTGCTCTTGTCAATTTTTGCGTGTGCCCCTGCTTCAACCCACTTAGAAAAATAGTCAGTTGCAACATGTAAGAATTTAACTTTACCTTTGGCTTCTGGGAATGGTCCAATAATGTCAAGTCCCCATTTCATGAACGGCCATGAGGTAATCACCGAATGAAGAGGCTCTGCAGGTTGATGTATTGCAGACGCATATGTTTGACATTCTATGCATCGTCGTACAAAGTTTTGTGAATCTTTTTCCATTGTGTTCCAACAATAACCTGCACGCAGCAAACATCGGGCTAATGATCTCTCACCGGAGTGATTTTCACAATATCCACTATGCACTTGTTTCATAGCGGGTTCTGTGTCCGTTGGTCCTAAACACTTGGTGAGTGGCCCTCCAAAGGTTCTCCGATATAGCTCTCCGTAAACCAAGCAATATCTAGCGGCTTTTACTCGTAATTTTCGTACTTCCTTCTTATCCACGGGTAGAGTTCCTTGTTGTAAATAATTAAATATCTCATTTCTCCAATCATGTGTTGATCCCGTTGCACACACTTCAATTTCGCAACCAATTTGATACAATAAATGGATTACAATTCTGCTTCTTGGTTCTGCGGGATCAGCAGCTAATGCCAATTCTACTAAGTCGTCGGCCTCCGCATTGTTTTCCCGTGAAACCTGCTCTAACCCCCAGTCTTTGAATTTTGCAAAGAGGTCAGATACCTGTGTGATACTTCTGCATTTGCGTTTCTTTTATACTGAAAGTTCCATTCACCTGGTTGACCACCAATTGCAAATCACAATGTACCTTGATGCTTTCTGCTCCATATTCCAAAGCAAGTTTTAAACCTGCAACAACAGCCTCATACTCGGCTTCATTGTTAGTAATTTTTGGGCATTTAATGGCCTGGTAGACAATTTCTCCGCTGAGTACTTTAAGCACTAAGCCTAATCCCGACCCA
This sequence comes from Lycium barbarum, assembly GCF_019175385.1. Classification (NCBI taxonomy): domain Eukaryota; kingdom Viridiplantae; phylum Streptophyta; class Magnoliopsida; order Solanales; family Solanaceae; genus Lycium; species Lycium barbarum. Next base: position 69,101,205 of record NC_083348.1, on the reverse strand, counting down.
CTTTCATTAGATTCCCCATCCGTGTATAGGGTCCATATCCCGGAGAATGACCTTGAAGTTGCGATGGTTTCTTTTTCTACCTCCAAAGTTAATTTTGAACTAAAGTCTGCTACAAAATCGGCAAGAATTTGCGATTTTATAGCATTTCTAGGTTGATAAGTAATATCAAATTCACTAAGTTCAATCGCCCATTTAGCCAATCTGTCTAATAATTTCGGCCTATGGAGAATACTCCGTAGGGGGAATGTCGTTACCACGGCGATTGGATGGCTTTGAAAATAATGTCGTAATTTTCTAGCACCATGTATTAAAGCTAATGCCATTATTTCTAAGTGTGGATATCTTGTTTCGGCATCTAAAAGTGTTTTACTAACATAATAAATCGGATACTGTTTACCTTCTTCTTTCCAGACTAGAACTGCGCTTACCAATACCTCTGAAACGGCGAGATATCGAAATAGCTTCTTGTCGAGGTTAGGTTTTGACAGCAACGACGGACTTGAAAGATACCTTTGAGCTCTCGCAATGCTTGTTTACATTCTGGTGTCCACTCAAAATCTTGCTGCTTTTTTAGTACAGTGAAGAATTTGTGGCACCTCTCCGATGATCTTGAAATAAATTGAGATAGTGCCGCTACTCGACCAGTCAACCTTTGAAACTCCTTTTTGCTATTGAGATCATCGGGAATATTTTCTATCGCCTTTATCTAGTTTGGATTTATCTCTATTCCTCGCTTTGAAACCATGAATCCCAAAAACTTTCCGGTAGACACACCAAATGCGTATTTTTCGGGGTTTAGCTTCATGTTGAATTGCCTTAATATTGCAAAGGCTTCTTTTAAATGAATCAAGTGGTCTTCAGTTCTTTCCGACTTTACAACCATATCGTCAATGTACACCTCTATCGTTTTTCCCAGTTGATCTTTGAACATTGTTGTCACTAACCGTTGATATGTTGCACCAGTGTTCTTGAGTCCAAACGGCATCACATTATAACAATGTAAACCCCTCGGTGTTATAAATGTTATTTTTGTTTGATCCACAGGATTCATCTTGATTTGATTGTATCCTGAATATGCATCAAGAAAACTCAACAACTCATGATCAACTGTTGCGTCTATCGTTTGATCTATCTGAGGGAGTGGAAACGGATCCTTTGGGCATGCTTTGTTTAGATATATGAAATCGACACACATTCGCATCTTTCCGTTCTTCTTTGGCACCACTACTACATTCGACACCCACTCCGTATGCTCTACCGACCTTATGGATCTGGCGTCTAACAATCTTTGTACTTCTTCCTCTATGAAATTACTTCTATCATCGGGGAATGTTCTTTGGGGTGGTTTTACGGGTCTGTGATAAAGATCAATGTGCAGTTTGTGCGTTGCTACCTCTGGTGCTATACCTGTCATGTCAGCATGGCAAAATACAAAAATATCTATATTGTCACATAAAAATGAAATATACTTACTCGGTTGGTGTAGTTTGCATACAATGAATGTACGTTTTTTCGGAGATGCATCATCAAACGACATTGGGTTGAGATCCTCAACTACTGTCGTTGATTGCTCCTCCATTAAAGGATCTTGTATAGTTTCTCTTTCGGCATTGTTGACGCTTGATTCCATTTGTTGCAGTATTTGGTAGACTTGTTTATCCTTTTTACCTTCGGTTTCCGGTTCGAAATGTTCTACCTTTGGCATGCCTTTCTTTATCGCCACGGCGTAACAATATCTGGAAATTCTTTGCTCTGCACGAACTTCGCCTAATCCCCACGGCGTTGGAAGTTTGACCACTTTGTGATATGTTGATGGTACTGCTTTCATGGCATGAATCCAGGGACGTCCAACTATCATGCTGTATGTAACACCCCGCATTTTAGGACTGAGTTTAAGCTCATATCATTAGAGTTCTAGTGGAAACATGGAAGGTTTGAACGTTTTGCGAAAATGGTTGATAGGCCTATTTCGGGCAGCGATAACTCCTTGATCGGTTTGGAATTTTGGAAGGTACTATCAATGAAGTTGTAGTATGTAGAAATACCTTTCTAACGATATAAGGATCAAGCCAATCAGAGATCGGAGCAAGGAGATATGATCGTCTCAATATGGCTAATAGTAAGGCACTTGAAATCCTATAGAATCGGCTAAGTTTTTGATACGTCTGACTTCCAGTCAAATTTCATGAAACTCCGTTGGGAATTTGAGAAAACTTCCTTGATGAACGTTGTATCCCTTTGAAATATCTTTCCAACGGTATCTTACGGGGGTCAAACGGACATCTGTGCAAAGAGTTATGCCCATTTTACTGAAGCCTGTTCGCTGGAAATTCTGCCAGCGTAACGGCGACGTTACGGGCCGTATTTCGTGTTACGGTCCGTAACAGTGGACCGTAACGTCCCGAAAATTTCCATAAACTCACTGGAAATTTTCACCAAGATACGGTACCAAGTTACGGTCCGTATCTCGTGTTACGGGACCGTAACAGTGACCGTATCTTGGTCCGTATATACGTTTCGGGTCACCTGACTTCGGGAGGCCATAACCCTATCATAACTTGGGAATTTGGGAAAACTCAAAGAACGAAAGTTGTAGATAATTGAAAAACCTTTCCAACCATAGGTTGTGGGTTCACAGGAGACGTCGGGATAAGGAGATATGGATGTTTTAAGACAGCAAGGTCCCAACCCGTTTTCAAGTTGGGTCAACCCATTTTCCCCTTGGTATATAAAGAAAATATTACCCTAACAGCCCATTTTTCCTCCAAAACTCAGATTTTAGAGAGAGGAAGTGAGAGAGAAGGGAAATTAGAGAGAGAAAGTAGAAAATCAACCAAGTTTAAGGCCCCGAATCCCAAAGCTCGTGAAGGAAAAAGTGTAGTACAAGTCGTTGTCGTCATTTTAAGCCCAAGATCGGACTTGGGGGTGTTGATTTCGTGGTGACTACCCAAAAGGTAATATTTCTACTCCCCAATCATTTATAGTTATGAATTGATGAATTCTTGGGTTTGTTGAAGATGATTATATGAACTATGTTAGAATTGTTGGATTGATGACTTGGGATTGTTGTATTCATATGGATTATGAAGAATGATGTTAATTGCATCTAATTGAGACTGTAGAAATTGTTAGAAGTAAAAGAATGGGGATTTGGTGAAGAAAACACCATTAATGGGGGTTATAGAGCTTCATGCCCACTAAGTGTTTGATAAAATGCTTAGATGAACAAAACATGGATATTGTTGCTAATATAGAATCACTATGACTTGTATGCTATAGATTGAAGTTGAAGGGGGTGAAGGACATTGTGATACACCCAAAAGCGGAAGGTTAAGGTATGTAGAACTTCCATCCACATGTGGGAACTTCTATGTTCTTCCCCATGATCCGTTTAGTAAATTCTATGAAGTTCAACTCCTAGGGCATTAAACCCAATGTATTAGTAGCCCGTAATTATGTATGTATGTATGTACATGAATTCCGTATATATGTTCGTTATTGTGTTCCTAAACCTCCATTTCGGACATTAGGAATCCTAGCTTAATCTATGAATCATGAATTCTTCCTCATGTGTTCTCATGATGTTTATATGAAATTGTAAAATGTTATTTTACAAATTACAAGCATGTTTTCAAGTCAGCTACAAACGTATGATTATGCATTATGGTATTTCTCATGATCAAGTTTACAAGTTATTTCATGAAAATATGTTTACAAGTCCTTTCATGAAATCATGATTTCAAGACAAGTACAAGTTAATTCACGAAAGTCATGGGCTTCTTGGCCAACTATATTATTTTCATGTTCGGGAGTTGTAATAATACCGAGAAGGCTCAGATAGCCTGAAACTACGTATGCCAACGTAGGATAGGAATCGCTCCGCCCAGTAGGACGATTCCTTTATATGTTCCCCATTGAGGGATTTGGATCCATTCATGTTATGTTCATGTCTCGTGCCCCGGCAAGGTACGAGATGGCTTAGCTGATCGGGCAGAGATCAGACTCCACGCTCCTCCCCGTGGTGGTTTATGTCGGTATTACAGATTATTACAGATTATTACAGATTACTACAGACTATCTCATGCTTCCAGTACTCAGTTTCAGTTTTAAATTTCATGATTTTGTACTCATGCTCATGCTCATGTTCATGTCCAAGTTTTCAGTTTCAGGTCTTACTATGTTATTCCATGTTCCATGTTGTTTCTTCCGGTTGCTTTACATACCAGTACATTCAATGTGCTGACGTCTCCTTTTTATTGCCCGGGGGCCTGCATTTCACGATGCAGGTACTGATATACAGGACGACACATCTGCTCAGTAGGACAGCATTCGTATCAGCTTATTTGTGAGCCCCATCTCATTCGGGGTTTAGTCAACTTTTATCTTATGATTAGTTATGCATCTAAAGGTATGCTGGGGGCCTTGTCCCAGTAAGTATGTTTTTCAGTCAGACTCATGATAGAGGTTTCATAGACTAGAACAAACAGTTATGTCATGTCAGATAATCGAAGTCGCATAGCCATTTTGGCTCACTCATGTTTAAACAAGTACTTTATTAAGTATTATGACTTATTATGTTTTATAAAGGCTCATCATGCATTCACGTTATATTCCGCTTATGTTATGCATCATGATGATTCAGGAAGTCATGTGGTTCGCTCGGTCACATGTAGTCAGGCACCGAGTGCCGTGTTACGTCCAGGCCATGGTTCGGGGCGTGACACTGTAAGCCATTGCAGAGGACATGATTGAAAAGGTAGTTTGTAGTTCCACTCCACCTGCTACTACTGCTAAAATGATTTCACCCAGAGTTCTTTCTGTTGAATTATTGAACCCAGTGAGCATGATGGATATGTGGATTATTTTGCTCGTCAATTTCATCTCCTCTATGACCCTAATGTTTATGATGTTGGCAGCACTTCCCTGATCAACAAAAACACACTTACTATCAGTATCTAAGATACGCAAAGTAATTACTAACCCATCATTATGCGAAAATTGCATATTATCGGCGTCGGCTTGATAGAAGGTGATACAATCTTCGACGAGAGCCAGCCTATCCCTTTTTTCATTTCTGGTTGTTATTCTTTTGAACTTCACTCCTGAAGTGTAAGTGACTTTGTTGACGTCTAACCCTCCTGTAATGTTGATATTTGCACCACATGTAATAAAATTAACTACTCGTTTTGGCTCGAAAAGTGGTGGCGGCGGTCTTTGCTCCTTGTTCCGATAATATGCTTGCTTGCCTTTCTCCGTAAATAACTTCGTCAAATTCCCTTGTTCTAAGAGATCGACAACTTCCAATCGCAATGCATGGCAATCTTCAGTCTTGTGACCATGTCCTTTGTTAAATTTGCAGAAATGTATTGTGTTTCTTTTACTCGGATCTGGTTTTATTTTCCGAGGCCATTTGACCCTATTGCCCAATTTGAACAATTCTACAACTATTTCGAATGTCGAAACACATCAATTAAAGTCTGTGCGTTTTGGAGCTCTGGTGTTGTAATTTCCTCGAGAAGTCCCTGCTGCTGATGGTGATCTATGCCGATATTGATTATTTCTTCATGTAATGTCGCGGCTTCCTCGTGAATAATATCGGTCATAACGTTCTCTTCTATGCGTTCAATCTCCATTGTTTTTTCTGGAATTGCTTCTACTTGATGTTTCCCTGGTTGATGGTGATGATTTCCTCATGATCGGATTGATGATATCCTGCTCTATTCGAATTTTTGAACAGTATTGAATATACATATCATCCCATGTCTTCGCTGGATACTCAATTAAGTGTTTGGCGAGATCCTTTGTTGTCGATGTTCCATCAGGATGTAATGCATGTCGGAATGCAATCCCAACCCATTTGTCTTCACTTTGCGGCAAGGTGTTGCGGTGTTTCTGGAAGCGATGAACAAATTCTTATAGAGTTTCATCTCTCCTTTGTTTGATGTTGAATATATTTTCCATTCTTTTTTCTGCTTTCCTTGCTCCAGTATATGCCTTCTTGAATTCATCTACCAAATCCGCAAAGGATTCAAGCGAATTTAGGGGCAAACCTGCATACCAATCTAGCGCTCTTCCTGTCAATACTTGACCAAACCGTTTAATTATAATAGACCAAGTCATCTTTGGCCCAAGATCATAGGACCAAATAGCGGATGTATAGGCAGTGATATGATCTTGAGGGTCGGTAGTTCCGTCATATTTTTTGATTTTTGGTAATTTGAAACTTTCTGGAACGTGTTCCAAATCTGCAGAATCTTTCCATGGATGATATGTGTAATTACTATCATCCTTTTTTTTTTATAGCGGGTGGTGCCCCAGGTATTCTACTGATTCTTTCCTCGTGCTCTTTGAATTTTTCATATGCTCCTCGAACCGCTGCAATATTGGAACAGGTATGATTGGATTGATATCAGCATCGCCATGACCTGTTGCCTCTGTTGTTACGTCGAGATCATCGGCATTGGTTGACTCTCCGTTTAAGTTTCTTTGTTCAAGGGGTATTGCCCGACTTGAGCCAGTAATCCCATTCAGTGTATGTGGTCGTGAGGGATTTTGTCGTATTTCGACCATCATTTGTTTCATCACCTCCGCCATCTCCCCTTTCAGGAACTCCCGCAAATCTCCTATTGGGATTGAAGCTTGATTTGGGTCTACCATTGATGTGTTTCCTGTTGTCCCGTTAGTTGGGTCAACCAGTCCCTCTTCATTGACGTTTCTGTTTCCGTCAATGGGTGGTGTAGGTGTGGCTTCTGTCATACCTGAATGCAAAAACAGAAGAAAATACCAAAGTAATAACCCTTGCGTAAACTGAGATTAAACTACAAAGCCAACTGTAGAATTCCCATAGACGGCGTCAAACTGTTTGAGTCAAAATTCGTATTTTACCCAAATAGTTGAATTTGTTCTAACGTTAACCACAATTGGTAGTAATTTGATACAGATGTTAGATTTAACACAAGCAAGTTATTAATAATTGATAAAGAATAAGTAAATAAAAGGAAAAAGTAGACTTAGGCCAATTGTGATGAACAACAGTAATGGATTTCCACGATCCCAAGAATGAGTAAGAACTTGATGATAAAAGAATAATGATAATGATAATAAGCAGAGAATAATAATCAATAATAGTGTATTTTTTTTCCAGTCAGTATTGGATGCCCATATATACAAGTAAAAGTCCTATTTATAGGTATATGATCCTATTTGGTGTCTTTCCCGTTGTGTGTATGTAACGGAAATCATTAATTACTGAATTAATGATTGTCATTTAATTCCTTGATTCTGGCCGTTAGGAACCGTTTTGCCTTTACTGCATTAACTCCATTTAATGCGTAATAAGAGAATCTTATGTGTTGTTTTCATTGATGTTCTCTTCGTTGACCACATCATCGGTATCAGCTACCTTTCCGCAAATGCTTTGCTCAGTATTACCATTTGATTTCTCTACGTCATTGTATAAACTGACACGTGTCAATTACATGTTGGTCCACGTGTTAAGCGCGATTTTTTACCCATACAGTTACAACAGACACAAAGTCCTGAGGGAAGTAATATCAAAAACATTTTCTAAAAACTAAACAGAAATGTCTTCCTCATATATGGAACGTAAATTTTCCTACGGGAGAAAGACAAAATTAATGTTAGAATACAATAATCGATAAGGTTCATTTTATCCTACTACTAGTTATTGATGAAAGTGATGCTACATGATTGGCAGTGTGGACACAATTTTTTCGCTAAGGACAAATTCACTGTGTTTGCACTTGTACACTTGATAGGAGAGGTCCCTTTCGCAATTCTCCCCTTTTCGTAATTTCCCTATATTACTATATAATATAAGAGCAAATGTGAGGACTTTTGTAGTCCTCACAATAATTTCTCAATTTTTAAAAAAAAAATTAATTAATTATTTTTAGGTCCTAATCTTATTTATTTAAGTTAATTTTTTGGTTTTTAAGGTCTACTTTTCAAAAGCAATCGAACCTGAGGACTTTTGTAGTCCTCACAATAATTTCCAAATTTTAAAAAAAAATTAATTAATTACTTTTAGGTCCTAATATTATTTATTTAAGTCAATTTTTTTATTTTTTGTTTTTAAGGTCTACTTTTCTAAAGCTATCGAACCTCCCACCTCATTTTTTATGTTCTTTGGCTTTCTGGTTGGTGCTCGATATCCGCATTTGAGCCCAATTAATCCAGATAATTTGCACTGTATCGCGCCTATTCGGGGGGAGCGCTTCCTCCAAAGATTTTTTCCATATCCATGTTCGAACCCCTAATTCCTAATTAAGAGAGGAGCAGCTCCATCTGCTACACAAGTTAAATTATGTATTTGTCTTAAAAGTTCATTAACTATGTATAGATTATTTATTTAGAACTAAATAATTTCAGAAAATTAGGATACATAAGTTATAAATGTCGAATTCTGGCTCCACATTTGATTTGAAGTAAATAATTTCATCAAAATGGAAGTTAAAATATTAAAGCAGTGGAATGAAAATTTTGCTTTCATAGAACTACCCACTTGTGGAACTACAATGGGTATATGGTTGTTGTTATTGTTGTACACTTGTACTAACACAAATTATATTTCTTTAGTTAAAATATCTACTTTTATATCTTGAGTTTGGGTCCGGGCTTAGCACGGGCCTCACATAACTAGTATAATATATATATATATATATATATATATCTTCTCAACTTTTGGGGTAGACTTGTCATAAATTTTCATGCAGAGTTTTGATCTGAGGCAGTAGCCCAGCATCATGCATTTCTACCCTTGAGATCGAAGACACATTGTCGCATAGCAAGAGCCGGGAGCGAATTTATGTATAAAAAATGAGTCACGTGAACTCATGATTACCCAATTAACCTCGATATATTAGGTGTATAATTTTTAAAATATATCTATTTTATTTGAGAGAACACATGATCAAAACAGACTGAGTGGAGCACTGGTCAAGTATTAAGTTTACTTCCCTAAAGTCTTGGGATTAAACCCTACTTACTGCACTCTTGCTTCTTCTTTTCTTTTTAAATTTCTAAAACAAATTTTCCTTTATTATTATTATTATTTTAATACTATAGCAGGTTTTCCTTTTTTATTTTAGTTCTAATCCTCCTCTTTTGTTACTATGCATCTCCTTGATGCCTTTGTGATTATAAAACAACTTCACAAAAAAATATAATTAATTATCTTTTACTGGCAAAGTTGGTGTCACTATTAAATTTTATATTATCTTAAAAGTAATGGTGAACTCATCCTCTTGAAATTCTGGATTCGCGTCTTGCAAGAGCTAGAAGGTTATGTACGAGTTCAACGAATTCAGTGACTTTAGCCCAAATTCTATTTTATAATTAAAAAAACCCACTAAAATGTGCCACAATATATTAAATCCAGAAGTCATCAATTACTAAAACATCATATCGTTATCCTAGAATTTAGAATTCGTAGGTTCAAAATCTTAGCTGCACCTCTGTAACAACGGAGAGCACGAACAATACTCATTAACGGCGCCCCACAACCTCAATCATATTTACAAGGCTTAATACCCAGATGGACCCTTAAACTTGGCATGTTTTGTAAGATAGGCATATAAACTTACAAGGTGACCAGATAGACACTTAAACTTACTCAAAGTGTATTTTTCAAGTTTTCCAGTTATTTTGAAAACAAAAACTATATTTTTCAAACACTCACAATTTTCATGGCCAAACAAGCCCTAAATATATCACAAAATATTTTTTTTAAAATGCAAAAATAAGGCAAACGCATATACATGAAACTATAAATGTGCACTTAAACCAATAAATACTCGCTAATCGCAATTTTGCAGCTTTCAATTAACTCGGGTTTTTTTTTTTTTTTACACTTGAATAATTAAAAAACAATAACTTTAACCAATAAAAATCCTTAAAAAAAGAAATTTCAAATTAAGAAATTTCTAAGTTCAGTATTTCAAGTGTAAAAGATTTCAAATTAAGAAAACTGTAAAGCCGAGAAGAAAATCCTTAAAAAAAAGAAATTTCTTAATTTGAAATTTCTTTTTTTAAGGATTTTTATTGGTTAAAGTTATTGTTTTTTAATTATTCAAGTGTAAAAAAAAAACCGAGTTAATTGAAAGCTGCAAAATTGCGATTAGCGAGTATTTATTGGTTTAAGTGCACATTTATAGTCTCATGTATATGCGATTGCCTTATTTTTGCATTTTAAAAAAAAAATATTTTGTGATATATTTAGGGCTTGTTTGGCCATGAAAATTGTGAGTGTTTGAAAAATATAGTTTTTGTTTTCAAAATAACTGGAAAACTTGAAAAATACACTTTGAGTAAGTTTAAGTGTCTATCTGGTCACTTTGTAAGTTTATATGCCTATCTTACAAAACATGCCAAGTTTAAGGGTCCATCTAGGTATTAAGCCTATTTACAACTACTTCAATTTTCAAGCTACGTAGCTATGTGTTCTAACCTAGTTTCCCTAGGACCTCAGCCTTCTTCAATTATTATGACGACCTCTATTAAGCTACGTACATTTATCTAATCTTCTCTTCGTCCTTTTAATTTCCTTTATTTTTTGTCTCGAGGGAGGGTGGGGTTGCATAAGTGAGAGTTGGGGCCTTGGGACACTATTTACGTAGCTTTTGAGACAAAAAAAGAGGATTCAATAGCACTTTTTATTAATATACCATTAAGGATTGTGGGGGAGGGGATGGAAATTATATTGGGATATAAGAATTTTCCCTAATATTAGACGATTGTAAATATAAATAATCCAATATAAATTCTATCGTCATTCTAGGATTGTGGAATATGATTTTCATAAAATATGCCTAAACAGTAAGTACTACTTTTAATAACAAAAAAATTAATAATCGAATTCATAGTGTATTTCTTGATGGTATTGATGAGGCTGAGGAGTAGCCTTCTTCTTTATTAATTTGTCATTCTTTGAAATTGCTCCTCTCTTTTTCCTTTAATCTTCTTCTTGGTAAAGGCAGGGAGAAAGGACCATCGACAACGCACTAATATAATCCCGTGCGTCATCAAAGTGGATAATGGAGACTGGAGAGTTATAACCAAAATTAATTTTCCTTATCCAATTATGATTTAGCAAATTATTATGTAATTTTATTAAATAGGAATAAGGGTTACGTGGACGTGGTCCACAACTTACATAAGATTTTTTCACCATTATTCAGAGGCATCAAGGGTTGAGCCTTCTTGAAAATAGAAAAAATTCCAATAGAAGCACTTCCTTTCGTAATAGCGCAAAATAGAATTAGTCAGACCAATGAATTTCACGTATCAGACAATAAAAAAGAAAAATACTTAGTATGAAACGTGAGCTAGTGCGATTGCAATTCACCTTGCATTTGCAACGTGTAGGCTTTCGGTTGCCCAATACTTGGGTCATGCTGCATGTGATATGATTGCTTTAGTGAACTAATTTTATTGCCCATTGGCAGTGTGATTTGTCTCCAAAATATCTACGTTGATCACATGGTAGGGCTATTATTTCTCTTACATACACTTGAACCTCGTCAAGGACCTTACCATATTTGACCGCAACACAAGTGCAGTAATTAAGATCTCTTTTAACTTAATGCAGAGGCCACGATGGCGTGTCTTTTGCAAATTAAATGTTGGGGCAAAACTTTTAGATGAAGTCCATCACTTTAGTCAAGATTTATCATATCATATTATCGAAAACAATAAAGCTAGAAGCGGAAGAGTACTTAAGAAATCATATTAAATATTTGAGAACTAATGAATTCTTCAGGTTTCAGTCTTGCGATCATTGATCTTTCAAATCAAAACGCAAACGACTCTCTCTTTTCTAATATGCGATATCAGAAAAGATATGCGTACTCTGATTTGGGACCATAATTGCACAAAATTTGCATTTTTCTAACTTATTCTCGATATATCAGAGATTACATCATTAAAGATACTGTACATATATTTATGTTGCTTTGCATCTGGATTTTGTACGTATAATATTTGTGATAATAGGATTGTAACAACTAGTTGAAACCCATTTGTGTTGCCGGTGGCGCATAAAATGAGAACATCTGAACCTAGTATTCAATATACGGTGAAAATCTTTAAAATTTCAACAAATATTACAATCCAAATTCATTTATAATTTAAAAATTGCAATTAATTTAATTTCAAATTTTTTAAAGATTGTACGTACAATATTTGTGATAATATGATTGTAACAACTGGTTGAAACTCATTCGTGTAGCCGGTGGCGCATAAAATGAGAACATCTGAACCTAATACTCAATATACGGTGAAAATCTTTAAAATTTCAACAAATATTACAATCCAAATTCATTTATAATTTAAAAATTACAATTAATTTAATTTCAAATTTTTTAAAGATTGTACGTACAATATTTGTGATAATATGATTGTAACAACTGGTTGAAACTCATTCGTGTAGCCGGTGGCGCATAAAATGAGAACATCTAAACCTAGTATTCAATATACGGTGAAAATCTTTAAAATTTTAACAAATATTACAATCCAAATTCATTTATAATTTAAAAATTACAATTAATTTAATTTCAAATTTTTTAAAGATTGTATTCATCAATTTGAAATATATATTCGCCTCTCGACCTTTTGCGTGCAACCAAACGAATTCATCATTCCTGTTGCTTCCACTTTGTAAGAAAAGAATAAAAATTGCATAATTGTACTTTGGATAAATAGATTGATGAAACATCGTATAACGCACCGTCCATTGCTTAAAAGAATAAGAAAATAACATATAATGAAACATTTAGCTGTACATTGAATAATAACGTGTCTAAGCGATCATGCGGGTTAAATATTATACTACTAAAAAAAAAAAAAAGACCGAGCGACAAATCAGAAGTTTCGTTTTAGATCGTACTTTCCATCGTACTTACATGCAAAATGATTAATTCTTCATGAAATTCTTTTTCCCCCCATCTTTTTTTATAGAGAAGAAGAAAATAGGACAAAAATAGAAGAAAAAGCCTACTACTACAGCCCAACATGTGCAAATATATATGACCACTTAACACTTTGACATTTTCCTAATTATTTGACCACTTGTTTTCTGCCAGTTCATGTATTTTAAAATTGTGAGAGTATGTTAATTAATATCAACGACTAAGAAATATATAATAGGAACCTGCGAATAGTATAGGACAGTAATAATCTAACAGAACTTTTTTGGGAAAAAGTACAACTTGAAATGTTGTAAGTCATAAAAGCTCATTGTACCTGTATACGGGTAAAACCGAGGACAAGGTATTCTCGGTTTCCTGACATGAAGGTTAAGTTTATGGTGATCAATGCTGGGATGGACGAGACCCGAACGAGGTCAAAATCAAACGTTGGGTCGTAGCTAGACCGAGTGCACTTGGCCCCGGGTCGTTGGAGTTCGGTTGGGACTAAATACCGAGATATGATGTGAAGGCGGTTAACCACGATAAGGAAGGGTCCGAAATATCCGCCATCGACCGGATATGGCGGCGCCGATCTTGCTCGTCACTAACTGAATATTTTGTACCTTATTTAGACTTGTGCTAGGGTAGGACTCCTCTACTATATAAAGAAGAGGACCCATTTATTTTTGCCCACTTCTTTATACACGCACAACATACTGAGTAATACAATCATTTTATTCTAAGTGTTCATCCATCTTCCCAAGTGTTCAATCATTGTCATTATTTATTCACTGTAGCACGAGCTCGGTTCCCTGGATCCGAGCCCTTAGATCGAACGCTTCAAAGATCCAACGTTGTTTTGCTGTGGTTTGCTTATCTTTACTCGCATTTGCTTTATCATTAATTGTTCAACAATCATTCGTGTTATCCAACTGCATATCCTTCGCACCGCGTACAAATTTAATTGTTATCCATTTTAAGGGTAAGTAGTTTGGCGTCCACCGTGGGGCCTAGGATAATAGTGGTGATTTTATACGAATTTCAATAACGCACGTTATTTTACGCTTGCTCTTTGAGATTTGTTTTCAGGACTATTCAACATGTCAAACTCTTTCCGAGCAATTTCCAAATCGGACTGAAAAGCGGAGGAGTCGGGTAAACTCGAGATAAACTCTTGACTTTGCTCGTAGAGGTTCCGGAGCGATTTCACCTCCCGAGTTTGCTGCCCGAGCTGATCCTTAAGATGATCTACTTCCGGCTTCAGTCGCTGAAAGCTTTCATGGTGCAACACCGAGGCCTGAAACAAAGGAGAAGCGATTTTTAGAATGGGAAAGGGAAATGAAGCTAAGTATAAAACAGAAGAAAGGGATGTACCCGGTTTAAAGCCTGTTTAAAAAGGCAGGGCCAGTTAACCTCACTCGTCTTCCTCCGATCCTCTGCGGTCACTAGAGGATACAGATAACTTACTACCGCGACTGGCCCAGACCACATGTTCATATCGGCCGGTACCAGAAATGAGACACGCCTTTTTTGGTTCAGGTCTATGTTCGGAGCCGGAAAAACTTTCTCCAATTGGGGACAAGAGTTAACCCCAAATCGATCAGCTACAGGGACGGGTAGATGGTCGAACCCTGAGCGGCTCTCGACCGTGATAGCATCTTTATCAGGCGGATGACTAGCCACATCTTTCAACACTACAGGATCCTCAGCCATTTTGCCTGTAGCTTTTGGGCTCTCAGGTCAGGCAAACATTGATCGAGGCAGGGAGTCCTGTATGCAAATAATGATCTCAGCCGAAGCCACAGCTTGTACGGGAAGGACAGAACCTATACCATATAAAGGTGGGATATAAGGTACCTTCAAGCCCGAGGCTGTGGAAGTTGCCCTCAAATCGGCTGTTGTAGCCTTTTTCCCCGTTCTTCGAATGGAAGAAGGCATGGTAGAGGCGTCGTCGAGGACTCCTGCCCCCGACCCGATGGTTTTCAAACCCACCGGTATCAGGACATTACTTTTCGAGCCAGGTGGTTCTTGGTTGGTGTTTTGCACCAATTGTGGAATGGTTTCCTCCAAGCTCTTCAGCTCTTGGTTGGTGTTTTCCTTAGAGGGTCGGTACTTGACTAACAGGAGGTCCTCGTCATTGGAGTGATTCTTGAGTTGTTTTATGGCTTCGGGGTCCAGAATCCGAGCCTTGGGTTCTCCTTTAGAGACCTCCTTAATGGTAAGTCTCTGTCACGACCCAACCCCGTGGGCCGCGACTGGTGCCCTACTTGGACACCCAGACATACAAACATATCAAATCGTAACACACTTATCCAAATCGAATCACATACAGATAGCATATACTGGCACAATTGTCACACGCTACCTTTAATTATATCAAACTGTCTCAAACGCATTTCAACACAACCATATATATATCAAAAAGCCGGCAAGGCTATCAAATGTATCAAAAGCCGACAAGGCTATCAAAAGTATCAAAAGCCGACAAGGCTAACAGATGTATCAAAAGCCGACAAGGCTAACAGATGGCGCAACGGCCCAAAACGTATACAAAGTGCACGCCGACAAGGCTGCCATAACGAACAGGGTCATACAAACACATCTGTACAGAAGTAGGCACACACACCCACAAATACGTCTACAGACCTCTAAACAGACCAAACGAATCATATGGCGGGATAGGGCCCGGCCGTACCCCTGAACAAATGTATACATACACAGCGAACATATGTATACCAAAATATATGCTCTGAAATGAGAAGAGCACTCCAAATAGCAGAAGAGGGTGTCCTAAACTGGTGGATCACCAAACTGTGTGTCTGTACCTGCGGGCATGAAACGCAGCCCCCCGAAGAAAGGGGGTCAGTACGAAATATGTACTGAGTATGCAAAGAAGAAAATACAGAAAACAAATCTGAGACAGAAACGAGTTAGAAGTACCGAACATAAGTACAAATCCAATCATATCAAAATGTTTACTTTAAAAATATGTCATGCATAGGGTACAGAAGAATGTGGCGCCCGCCCGTCGATGGCGCCATAACACAGCATAACACCAGAAAGTTTCAAATCTCCATATCCCCGTCACATATCACAACACAGCATAACACCATACACAACATAACACCAAATATAAGTGGAACCCGACCCTCTTTGGCGAGTAGCTCGGTGAACCATAAACACAGCATAACTCCGGAGTATATCAAAGTGCGCACGACAACAGAACCGGCCCGGGAACCGGCGAAAGATATAACAGAACGCACGAGCAGAGTCATGAGTAACCATATGCATAAAATCATTATCATAGACTCAAATATAAGTAAATGACCATACTTGAAATTCGAAATGATAATCATACCAAATTCTTTCAAAAGTCGTCCGAATTACATAAAGGAAAGTCGCGGGACCCACGGACGGGTATTGACCCGAGCTGGGCCCGCCTATGGAAAACATACTTATCATACGCCATACAAACTTCTACGAACATATCAAAGCAATCCGAGCCTTTATGTGGAAGATACGGCGTTTCGTAGTTACGGAATTTCTTAAAACAACTTTTTGTACAACATATGGAATTCAATTACTTCGAAGACATAATGGTTCATATTTCATCACATCATACATAAGAGTGCCAAGAAATATATAAGGATCATAACGTGCTCGGATTTCGAATTTCGAATTTCCTCGAGGCTCGTGATATAGCCTATTGAAAACTAAGACATGCCAAAAGAAAGAAGGGTTGCGCTTTACATACCGTTTGTCGTCTGTACCAATTCAATAATTTAAACTCGTCTCGATTGGCACTTCAACCTATAACAATGGTAGCATGTCCGTCAAATTGGTGGTTGCTAGTAAACGATAACTCGTTGTTGTATAAAAACAAGTGGGCAGCACTTCCACTACTTGCATACATCCACAACTAACATACGAGGTCAACAACATCAATAACAAGACACAACTCAAGGACATAACAAAATCAGCCCCATATGCACTACATACACCATTGCTATCATTCTTTCTCTTTACATCCATGGAGTACAACAACCACAACAACAAAGTGATTAATACACTAATTCCTTATGTTTATCCATCCCCTTTAACAATGTTAGACCAGCCATCAAGAACAGCCCATACTCCAGCAAATATACTACATATATTGTACATAATCATAACTATAATCCCTGCATTTCGACTCAACAAGAGCAGCCACGAAAATTACAACAAACAGCCCCCAAATTGTCACCACAAAACAGCCACGAAATTTATAACAAGCAACCCCAAAACAGCCACAAAATTCATCACAAAACAGCCATGAAATTCATCACCAAACAGCCACGAAATTCATTACAAAACAGCCCCAAAACAGTCCTTATTTACCACATAACAATGACCGATAATCTCACGAACATCTAAGAATATACCAAGCAGATCGACACACTTCGCATACGATATTTTATACGCTTCTTTCCTCCAAGTTTGATGATTCACATCAGCAACAACACAACAACAACATCAACCTCTATATGCAAGAAAACTATCGTAACATTACAACAAGTTCTAAAACAGCCCCATCCATTATAACGTCACAATACAAATCTTAACTATCCTTAGTTCTCCAATTCCTCAAGAACATCCCCTAACTACAATTTAACCAAAACAATGACAACCTCAAATAGCCATATAATCACATGAGATTTTCCACCAAAAACCTTATCAAAACAGCCCACAACAACAACAACATCAACTATTATATCCAAGGAAACTGCTGTAATTTCACAACAAGTTCTAACATGATTCAAAATTTCCTTTCACCTTTTACACATAATCCATAACATTAATAACAACAACCATCCATGTACAAGAAATTACTTCAATTTCGTTTCAATAGCAAACCCAAAACAGTCCATCAACACTACAACATCGAAATACAATTTTCGACCTTTATTCCACAAAATTACAAACACATGGAATCAAGTGTAATTTTTACCATTGACAACAGCCCCTATACATGTCAATAACCATATTTCCAGCCCTTCAACATAAACAAATTATCTACAAATATCATACCATAATTATGATAACACTAATCAAACTCAACCCAATTAAAACAACTCCAAATCTGCCCACTTTTAATGCCAACTTTAATCAAACAATTTTTCTTACTTCCAACTTCACATAATACAACTTAATAGATCCATTACAACATCATTAACTCCAATCTTATAACAAAAGAAAACGAAATCTTACCTTAACAAGTTGGCTTCTTAATTTGGCTAGAAGTTGTGAAATGAACTAATACTTGTTCTTGTTGCTCCAAATGACTAATCCACGTTATTATAGCCTTCCTAACTGGTTGGAATACTTTGAAAAATCTGATTTTGGATCAACAAATTTGAGCTCCAATTTGCTAGCCATGGCCGAATGCCATGGCTTTTGTTTTTTTTCTCTCTCTCTCTCTAGCTTATTGTGGAAGATGAAAATGAGGGTTTGGGCACAGATTTTTCACTATATTTTCAGCCCCTAGGAGTGACAAGTGTCCCACTCAAGGCTTGATCCAATTAAATTTGGCCACATGTCTTGGTGGGGCCCACTTAGTGCACTAGTGACTTGTTTAATGAATAATTAAATTTTTAATCCCCACTTAATAATCTAATCATGGTAAATTAATCCCAACTTTCCATTAATATTTTTACACTAAGTAAAATTCATAAACAATTCATTTTCTAATAGAGACCGGAAAATAAATTTTTTCTGTTTCGTGCCCGAAAATGATCCCGTCTTTAACTTGAGTCGATTCTCTTGCGAATAACTCGACGTATAAAAATACGGGATATAACATCAGTGTAAGGCTGGCCTTAGGCGAATCCCACATTGGTTTAGGCGAATCCCACATCGGTTGGGGAGGAGAACGAAGAGTGCTTTATAAGTGCTTGGATACCTCTCCCTTGTAGACGCATTTTAAAACCGTGAGGGGCAAAGACTCCAAAGCGGACAATTTCTACAAGCGGTGGCCTGGGCTGTTACAGTTGGTATCAGAGCCGGTGCCGAGCCGATGGTGGGGCAAACCCGGTGGTGGGGCAAACCTCAGCGAGGACGCTGAGTCCCAAGGGGGGTAAGTGTAAGGCTTGCCTTAGGCGAATCCCACATTGGTTTAGGCGAATCCCACATCGGTTGGGGAGGAGAACGAAGAGTGCTTTATAAGTTCTTGGATACCTCTCCCTTGTAGACGCGTTTTAAAACCGTGAGGGGCAAAGACTCCAAAGCGGACAATTTCTACAAGCGGTGGCCTGGGCTGTTACAGTCTCAGCCTTTTTCTGCCCTCGGAAGGAGCACCAGGAAGTTCAGACGACCGTCTTTTCTTCTTCTCGCCTTTCTCTTGCTCGGTGGTCTCGACCCCGAATTGCGAGAGGATTGGAAGCTTAGAGGATTGTTCCCCACTGGTGGCCTCAACATCGGCTCCATCTTCCAAAGTCTCGTCTTCGTCTTGCCCTCGAATCTTAGTGGCCTTTGAAAGGCCTGTAAAGAAGAAAGAATAAGATCATTAAACGAATTATGGCATAATATAAAAGGAAGTGGACCAACATCTCGGTCGGAGACTCACCATGATTCTCAGCCTCCCATCTGCCCCTGGATAGCAAATGCCAGTTACGTTCGGCGTAAGTAAGCTGAGAGCAAATTTTCCTGATCCATTGCTCCAAGTTAGCAATCGGGTTGAGGGTTCGGGGAATTGCTGCAAAAATACGAACCAAACTAAAAATCGTCACGGATAAACCATCAGAGGTGCCACTTAACTGTTTGAAAATATAATCCACTTACGGTTCGGGTTCCACTTCTCGGGGAACGGCATCTTAGCAGCAGGAATCAGATCCACGGTCCTCACCCGAATAAATCTTTCCTGCCAGCCTTGGTCCCTATCCTCATCAAGGCTAGAGAAGGGAGCTTTCCTTGCTCGTCGTGTGAGCTTAATCATGCCTCCTCGAAAAACCCGGAGACTATACAACCGGAGAAGGTGATTGACTGTGAAAGATTCGTTCACGTTAGTCGCGAATTAATGGAGGAGTATAATGATCCTCTAAAATAAGGGGTGGATTTGACTGAGGCAGATCTCGTACCTCCTACAAAAGTCAATGACCACCGAGTCGAGTGGACCAAATGGGAAGGGGTATGTATAAACACTCAGTTACCCCTCTGTATGGGTCGTGATGGCTTCAACATGCTCAGGGACAATGACCTCTTTGTCTTCCCAGCCACAGTCCTTCTTGACCTGCTCGAGTTTATCCGGGAGGATTGTGCACACGTAGTCCGATATCTCAGCACCCCGATCCCTTTGCTGAGAAAGCCTCTCGACCTTGAAATCCTTGGTCATGGCATAATCAGATGGGACATAATCTGACATTGTCGGTTCTGATTTTGAAGCCAACGAAGATTCACCGGTTTTGGCTTTCGAAGATTTAGCCATTGTTCTGAAAATAGCAAGGTTTGAAGGTTTGATATGAAGGTTTAAAGATCTGGGAAAATTAGCTGAAGATACGGAGTTTGGAAGTATGAATATATGAAGGCTTGCTATTCAAAGGCACGAAAATAATTTTGGAGAGTGAGAATTCTGAAGATGAAAAATGAAAGGGAAGGTCTCGCTTTTATAAAGGGTGGCCGAGACGGTTGTGTCACGACCCAGCCCCGTGGGCCGCGACTGGCACCCTACCTGGGTACCCAGACCAAATCGCATATCCATTTCCGAACCCAAACTTATTTCAAGATTTTCCAAAAGTTATATCACACATAATTTATATCGAAAAAAAATGTCTTAAGCGGTCATATCAAATCAAACTCAAACAAAGCGGCGGAATAGACATCGCCGGTCAAAATACAAATATATACAAAAGGGCCATTTGGGGCCATCATATCAAACAGACCGCTTTAAGACCCGAAAGCAAAATCAGACAACATACACATAGGACCCTCGCCCCACATATATGACTACAGGCCTCTACGAACTCAAAACAAAGACGTGTGACGAGACAGGGCCCCGCCGTACCCAAATAGTCAGATATACCAAATATATACAAAGCAAAAGAGTCTGTACCAAAAGTGGACTCCGGATCGGATAAGAGTACTCCGGAATAGCAAGAAGTGAAGCCTACTGCGGAGGATCACCGATATCTGCACCTGCGGGCATAAAACGCAACCCCCGAGGAAAGGGGGTCAGTACGAAATATGTACTGAGTATGTAAAGCACGGAGTACAGAATTATAGATCAAAACCGAAAGCAAATCAAATGTCAAAGTGGGGTACAAACTGGTATGTCAAAATCTGTATCGAAATCATATACATATGTTTTATGCAAATAAAATCATGCAAACGCTTAAGAACGTGGTCGCCACTCCGACGCTGGCGCCACACACAGCATAACACCAGAAGGTTTCAAATCTCCGTACATCTCCGAACATAATCACAATCATCGGTGAGCGTATCGCGTCCCGAGCCATATCACAGCATAACTCCAAACGGAACCGGGCCCTATGGCGAAGCCTCGGGAACCGTAACACAGCATACGGCCGAATTTATCATACAGCGCACGAATCAAAACCGGCCCGGGAACCGGTGAACGAAGTCATAATAAGGCACGAGCGGAGTCGTGAGCAAACAAATGCAAATCGTATTTCAAAATAGTGTTTCAAAACAAAGTAAACTCATAAATCATATCCTATTACAAAATAGTCGAATACTTAGTCGACATAAGGTTTCATTTTGCAAAACGATTCCAAAATGGTCCATATAGTTCAAAACCTGGATTAGTGCATCGAATAGTCCAAACATACCCCGTGGAAGGATGTTCCAAAGATCAGAAGTGGTACGTTCAACTCTATTCTCAAAGATGGCCCGAAGGGCAAATCGGGCATTTTGGGGTAGCGGACCCACCTCGAGTCGAAGTGAGGTGGCGAACATATTTTTACGAGCAGTTATATGCCAAGGGTCATACATAATCATTTCTAGGTTACCCGACCACATTTCGATAGGTTTCGGACGAATAATGGCATTCTAGCCAAAAGGGAGCCTTTAGGCTTCAATCGAATTGAATGAATAGTAACTTTCCTGTGGATCGGGTTTCGAGGAGCAGAAATGCTCCGGAAGGTCTCATATTCAACTAACACACTAAGATATGCCAAATAAAGAATTGGGAAGCTTTACATACCTCTCAGATGTCGTAAGCTCCTCCAAAAGTCCCGTCCCGTTTCGTCAAAAATCTGCAAATGGTCAAAGTTACCAAATGAGATTCTTAGGCTCAAAAATGCCTTTAACTCCATATTTGCCTACCGAAATTTCGGCAGCATTTCCCCTATAAATCTAACATCCCCGAGGCGTAGCTCGGCTCAAATTAACCAACCACAACAGCCCACACATCAACCAAACAATGTAAGCAACAATCAATGCATTCTAGCTTCAAAGTCCTACATGATTTCTTAAGTTGGCAACTTTCCATTCAAACTTTCAAAATTCCAATTCTATATCTACCTATTTGTATTCATTCCCACATTCAAACTTATACAACCACATTCTCATTACAATTCAAACCATACACGAAATTGCACCAAAATTCATTAGTTCCATAATTCTTCAAAACATTAAAATTCACGACGAACATTCTAACTAACGTCGTTTCAATCCGAATTCGTCAACATCGATATAGATTCATATCTAAAGTCTATAGCACCCCAAAATATACATTGATATACATAAGAATACCAAGGATATACACTTTCCGATAATATCCGAATTCGTTTTCCACCGCCAATTTAATTCAACAATCAATCATTTACGATATAAGGATCACAACAACACATTATACCAACTTAACCAGGATCAATTCACACCAATTTTTTCTCTCTATGGCTCACGGCCAAACACACTACAAACACACACCCACGACTTTCTATTTACGCTAAAAATTACGGGATCTCCATCTACTTCCAATGCTTAACACATTCACATCAATTCTATAACATAAAAGGGTAAGAATTCTCACCTTCTCTTGAAAACCCGACTTGTCGAAAACGTCGATTTTTCGCCAAACTAATTATACCCCGTTGAAGAGGGCCTTGAGTACTTCACAAATATGAGAAGAACAAGATTTTTGGATCACAAGAAAGCTTGGAATTTTTCTTTCTTTCTCTTCACTATTCGGCCGAATGCCCCTTTCCTTTGTGTGTTCTTGATTTTTTTTTTATTTGATCTAAATTACTAAGACTTCAAGTGATATATATCCTTTTGGGGTCATGTGCATAGCACATGACCCTTTTAAAATGGGCTTGGCCGGCCCCTCTCTTTCCTTTGGGCTTCAATTGTAATTTTTTTATTTCTTTGGCCCACTTCTTGAAAAGTCCCGATTTGTAATTCCCGAAACTAATTTCCGAAATTCCAAATTTATCCTCGGCCTTCCCCGAGGGATTAGCATTAAAGATTTCACAACCAACATAGTCATATTCACAAAAATTAAATTAGGTCCTTCTAACACCCGAGTCATAATTATTTCACGATTTCCAATTATACGAAAACACGGGATATAACAGGTTGTCATTCCATAATCGTAGGCTTACCCAACTGGGATACGACGCGTGACTAACAACAGAATGACATAACTGATGGGACATGTGATTTTATCAGCTCATACGCACCTTACAGAAGAAGGAACCGGAGCTACTTCTACTTCCTTTCGTTTCGAATTACTCACTGTGTACAGGTGAAATCGGGGTCAAATCTGCCCTCAACTTCCCGATGTGTTACAAGTTGGACCAATGAAGGTGGTCGAGACCTCGACGTGATTGACAGCCAATATCAATTTTGATTCAACCAAGCATCGGTCATGACCGAGCATAGCCCGAGCAAACTACGAATACCGAGACGGAACAAGAAGCAGATAAACGTAAGGGCCGCTGAAAAAAACGTTTTGACATTTTCTGCGTAGCTCCGAAACTTACGGGATAAGACAACCTTGAATTCAACATAGAGGAAAACTTAAAACAAGGACAAAGGCCAAGTGCACTAAATAAAAATTAGTAAAAGGCCAATCCACAAGTTCTACTAATTTTCTTTTTATAACGAATTTTCGACTTCCTTGGTTACATCAGTTCCACTAAACAAAAGGGCCTAACTTATGGTCCTAAGCTAGAACAGAAGGGAATCCCAAGCCGGTACGATGAACCGAAGGTTGAGAACTTCGGTATATACCCTCGGGTACTAATATAATATTAAGCATCGGCTAAATGAGCCAGGGATTATCCTCAGGAGCAGTTGAACCAAGGCTGTTTGGGCCCGGTAGATCCTCTTCATCGAGAACGATCATCGAGGGTGGTCCACCAGGAGTTATTTCCTATCGAGTCTCCATGATATGGCGCGTTCTGACACGAGAGCCTATCTCTAAGGGAATGGTCGAGGCCTTTGTAGAGACTAGTCGACTGGACGTCTTCACCGACGCAGGTGTAGTCTTTTTCCCCCGAACAATACCGTCGGCACTTTCTTCAATAATGTTTTTCCTTTTAAAGACCTTTTTGTCGGGATCCCTAAAAATCGAAGAGTCGAGGTTAGAATATGAAATGGAAAAGTTAAAGAACTCCAGGAACAAATTGAAAATTACCATCGTTTTTGCCTTTCCACCCTTCAGGTGCCATGCTCCTCCAAGAACGGCCCGCGTTACGAGAAGCACCTAAAAGTGCAACTACCCATTCAAAGATAATGATTACACGCTTAGGTTCGATCAGATTCGGGATAGGGTTCCATGCCTCCGGGAAGTCTGAGGATAAAGAGCGGTGAAGCTGAACTGTACGAATCATCACGAACCGATGTAGCCATCCCCGGTCATAGTGATCTTCCGGATCTATGAGACCTCGAGTTCCTCGAGGAAGCAGATGAACTATTCCACCTCGGATTACCCGGGGTACATATATGCGTAGCAAATAGTCGAGGGTAAAAGGAACCCCGGCTATGTTAGCTAATATTTCAAAGCAGTATACAAGCCTCCAAATCTGTGAAGCGATTTGGCCAATACAAACACGATATCGGCGACAGAAGTCCTCGATCACTTGAGGGATGGGAAGAGAAAACCCGATAGCAAAGGGTTAGGTATAGATCAATCGAATAACCAGCAATGTAATGATTGATCCCCACCCCGCTTCCACAGGACGGACATAGACATCCGCACCAAGGTTGCAATCTTTCCAAACTATGGAGATGGTAACGTCATCGATAAAAGATTCGAATTTCTCCACAAAATCGAGGTGAGAAGATATTTTGCAGTCATTCGCGTATTTGAAACCGACAGGAAGACTATCCGCAGAAAGGAATTCTAACTCCTCCTCAGGACCGATCGCCCTCATCATTGACAAGGGGGGTGAATGTGGTGGAGACGCAGAATGGTCCTCACCTTAGGTTAACAACGGTAGAGAATTCATGAACAAGACTAACGCGTAGTGTCAAGCGAAATAAGATAGTGTTCCAAGAAAAAAGATTTAGAATTAGAAGAGAATATAGAACTTGGTAGAAGTAAACAAAGGATTTTTTAAAAGATGAGGTTTAGGGTTTACGGTCAAAGGTGCATGGCAAGAAGGAGATATATGGGTCTTATATAGAGGGGAGTACAAGAGGTTTGTTTTGAAGGATTTGAGATTTCTGACAAGGGGCGGATTCCCGAGATTGATTAGGCAGCTGAAGTAATTATGAACTGACATCGGGCAGAGTGAAAGGATCTGATAGGAACGTCTTTTCCTATGCGGCTACAAAAAAGGTGGTTTTAGCGACGGACGAAATCCGCTGCTAAACCACCCAAATCCGTCGCTAAAGCCGTTTAGCGACAGATTAGCAACGAAATTTTGTTTGTCGCTAAAACGCCCGTAGCTAAGCTTTTAGTGACAAAATTTTGGCATTCGTCACTACATTTAGCAACGGACTAGTGACAAAGAATTTCGTCGCTAACCTTAGCGACAAAAATTTCCGTAGCTAATACATATAAAATCCGTCGCATTTGGTTGTTGATTTCATCGCCGAGATATATTAGCTACAGTATTTCCATCAATATTCCGTCGCAATTTATATAAAATTATTTCTAAAATACTATATTTATTACATATTTAGCTACGGCAAAAACCGTCGCTATTTTTTGCTTATATATTCTTATATATCATATGAAATCCTTGTAGAACATATTAAATGAAAGTAGTAATTCAACAAACATTACAAGAACCCGATTTCATATAAATAATCTGAAGATTAACAATCAGATTCAAAATTACATAAATCCTAAAGCATCAACGACGTTCATAATTGTTGTTTAACTAATAGAATAGAGCCTGAAAGACAAAGCTAACTAATGTGGTGTTGGAGAATGATGTTCATCGGGATCGAAAGTAGGACCCAAGAACATAAACGCTTATCTTCATCTGTCCTCCCACAGTCTCGTAATATATCCAAGTTGCAACGTCCATCTACTCCTATTGAGATCACTGTTACTCTAACAATTCATGAGCTATATCCTGTAAATAAAAGAAAATGAAAACCTTTAAAAAAAATTGGACATTCAATTTATCCAACAAAAAAGATATGAATATGTCATCTATAAGGGTCAATAAGATCACATAATATTTTATTACCCAAAAAAAAAAAAAGATCACAGAATATTTACTTCGTGCACAATCCGAGATCGATCACCATGTACAAAAAGATTTTCCACCATAGCTATGTATATGAATATGCAAATGTATCAGAGTTCGTCGGACCGAACAAAATTTTGTATAAGCAATTAATTTGGTATCATAAAATTTGAGTCTACTACTGATTATTTTTGTCACAGTACTCCTCCATCTATGGCCATGCATTATGTCAAGAAACACACTTTAGAGTTTAGATTGGAAGATTTAAAAAAAAAAGAACAAGCACTGGAAACCCAAAGGACCAAACAAAAAATTTTTTTACTAGTCTTTACCCTTCTTGGCGATGAAGTCTTACAGCGTAAGTACATAACTTAATATATTTAGAGAAAATCACACGCTACTGAGCATGGAAAATGTAATACATTAGTCAAACTTTCGTTTAATGATCTCCAAGCAAATAAAGCTGGTTCAACAAAAATATGAAGAACAAAGCATTAGAATTATTCCCCAAAGTTATAGCAGTGGACTGTGGTAGTTAATTAAACAAGCATTAGAAGTTTGTGAAAAGCAATGTGGACATCGCATTCAGCAAAGTGTCAAAAGTCTAAGTAAGGCTAGAAGCTTTGACCCACCCTTACATTTTCACGCCTACAAGTACATGCTCAAGCAAAATGTACTGCTTCTTTTATTCTCAAATTATAAGAGACTTTGAAATATATGTCATACTTGTCATTTGAAGCACCTAATTACTTCAGATTCCACTTCAATTGATTCTTCAATCAATAATGTGATGCTTCATGAGAATGATCGATCATGGTAAAAAGCTTTTTTAATTTTGCATATTCTTCGATTTTTGTGTGTCATTCTTGTGCGGGATTATGATAATCTTCTCCGCATCATTTCAATTTTATTGCATTTTTTTGAAAGGCCAACTGGTCCAAACATTCTTAGCAACGAATCATTAAAGTCCGGAATCAACTAAACCAATCTCTGGTGGTTTTAAGAGCTGGCTAGATTTGATTTTTCTAAATTTTTATTAACATAAAACAGTGTTAATAATTTTTAGTTATATACCACAACTTTTTAGCAATTAGATTTGAAGGTTATACCCTCTTTCTCTCAGAAGGTGTGTTTAATATAATATAAGTTCTAGTCCCCCTCCATTTTCTAATTATTTGTTTTTCCCCTGTTTTTTTCATCAATAAAATTTCAACTATCTCTTGTTGATTTTAATTAAGAAAAAAGGAAGAATATTTGACTTGTACTGTTGGCTCTAGGCATGAAATGTCCATATATTATTCGTTGGCCGTTTTTCTAATAGGAAAAAGGACAGACAAGAGAATTACGAGGAAGGTAGGGAAGGTATATACAAATAATTATGCTAATTACTTAATAGACATTTGGACAATTACATAATATGTCATCTACCCAATATCATGTGTTAATGTCTAGAACTAGAGTTGCCTCTCATTATTGATGCAATTATGTGGGACTTGCACATGGCCTGTTTCTCTTCTCCCTTGAAATCCAACGTGATTACCATCCACTAATCAGTGTTTTAGGTGATTGACGTTAACTAGTAGCTGCCTTAATCTGATTGTGAAGAGGCAAAGTAATTAACAACGTTAATTACTTGTACTTCTAGTTTTAACCTCTTCAGACATGATTAACTGAGCGGTCTAATCTCAGTAGCTTAAAAGATCCCATTAGAGCCAAATGAAAATAAAACCTTCTTTTTTGCTTTCCTCAGGCTTCAGTCCATACTATTTGTATTTTAGATTTTTTGCTTTATGCACATCAAAAAACGTTATAATTAGTATCATCATTATAAAAATTATTTGTCAAAGTTACCAGCTTAATCTTTTCTTAGACTTTTTAGATCATTAATTAGAGTAAAGATAGACTTGAAAAAGATAATTAATAGTACCAGCTTAGTGTCTGAACCCTAAAGTAACACTTTTTCTAGACCAAAATTGAAAAGCTAAAAAGATACATTTAAAATAGACAGGTGAATTTTCTAATTTGAGTACTCACTTCCAATGAATCGTGAGAGAAATATTCATTGTCAATCCCAAAGATGTCATATTTGATGAGGTTGGATTTGCTTGCAACTTAAGGTTTAGATTATACTCATAGAGAAATGGAAAGCTAGTGATAGGAACAAGGCACCAAAGAACAGATAATTCCTTGCAGCTGAAACATTGCGATCCATTATTTCCTTTATCTTTACTGTTCCTAAAAATTATATGCCTATTGTTTTTATATATTACTATCTACTTTAGACTTGGATACTGAGAGTTTGAAAAGGCACGCAACATTGTTGTGGCCTAATGAATAATGGTCAATGAAATGGCTTCAAATTCTTAAAATCGAGATTCAAATTCTAGCAAAAATAAATGATATTCGGTGAAATATGATATCTTTCTATCTACTTAAATTTTGGTGTATAGAATTATCCGCTACTTATCAATAACCGAAGTGGGAGCAAATTGACATAGTACATTCTCACGAAGGGTAGTGTAAATGCCATAAACGTTGATGGGAACAAAAGGAATCATTATGCTTGGCGTGCCTAGAAGGACAAGAGGAATAAGATTCTTATTCAAAAATAGGAGAATCTTGAACCATAATATCAGAAGGAAATTACTAGGACATGATCAACTTCATGTTCGATACTTTAAAGCTGGCTCTGTTACTTGTTAGGGGAAATGACACTCTGTTCCTTAATCTTTCTCTTAGTTGGCACAACGCGTTTTAAGGATTTCATTCCCTAGTGTGCCACGAAGTAAAGGTTTAAGCCAAAAGATTATAATCAGAATTATTCTTCTTAACTGCTAATCTCAAAGTTATATTATTCTTTAATCAATGCTTTTTAACTTCGGGATTTCATTCCCTGCTTTTTAGTTCTTTTTAAACTAATTTAAGAGGCTCTACAGGAGATATCCTTGTCCTCAGGTGATCTCCTAAAAGCAGCCAAAGGTGTATAGATGAAATAACTACTATTAGTAGAAGACTAAAAAGTGGTTACATCTTGAATTAAAATGTCAACTTTGACAAAAGTGTGGTTAAACAAACTTTTTTGGAGAGTTGTGATAAACTTTTAGCAGAGTAACGTACGTGAGTAGTTCCAACAACCAAGTTACAATATACTAACTGGAATTGGTATATAACAGCAATCTCAACCCCAAACAAGTTAACTTCAGCTATATAAATTCGCATTGGTCATATTTCTTCAGTTAATCTCAATTAATATAGGTTGTCTACATCACATCCATTGGGGTGCAACCCTTCTCCGAACTCTGCTAACACGGTATGCTTTGTACATCTTGTTGTTGTTAATGCCATCATCATATCAAATCAAAAATTGAATATGTGTAAGTAATAAGAATAACAATTCCAAAATGGTATTTTGAGGGAAAAGGTAGATGTTTAGGGAAAGAAAGAAAACGAAAATACAAGCCAGCCATAAAGAAGAGGGCAATGATTGGTCATTTTCTGGCCCCAAACCCTCACGCCCACTCCAGCTCGGGTTTTTATCGAACTTGGTTAGGCTGCCTATGAAAAAGGGAGGTCCCTGACCTGCTGGCACTGGCACCATTTCCATTCCTCCAACTTAATAAACTTTAGTTCATTTATATTCTTGTCGTTAACAAATTATTCCGTATTTACTTGACATTAACAACGCTCCAACATTAAATGTGGACGTATCTAAATTCTTCGGAAAAAAAGAGTTCAAGTTTACCCCTCAACTTTTGACTAGAGTTTTAAGCTCTAGTCGAAGCTCCATTAAGGGCCCACAGCAAAGTTGAAAGCGTTTTCTCCTAACGAAAAATTATTACAATTTCACATAGTACGCGAACAAATTTGATCTGTTCAAAACAAATACTCCCTATGTTTCAAAAAAATTGTCTTACTTTCCTTATTAGTTTGTCTTAAAATATTGGCATATTTCTATATTTAGAAACAATTTAACTTATGAGATGATTTACAATCACACAAATATCTAAGGCTTGTTTTGCACCACATATTTCAAAAGTCTTTCTCTATTTCTTAAATTTCGTGTCAAGTCAAACTAAAACAATCTAAAAAAGAAAACAGTACTCTCGAGGGCCTGGAAATGCAGATACTCTCGAGGGCCTGGAAATGCAGATACAGATGTAAGGATTAGGTCACTGTCACCCCCGTGGTCACTTTAAACAGAAGAAAGTGCCAACCCTCACAAGAAAATAGGTCCTCTGTATGGCAGACCCCAACCTCTCCATGTTCCAAAATTCACAACTTCCCCCTTATACCCCTGTCCCTACCTCCCCCCATAAAGTCCCACAACCCCCCTTGCTTTACTTTTTTCTCTATAAAACCCCCTCACATTCTTCCCTCATTTCTTAATTCTAAGCTTGATCATTACCTCCTCAATACAACAGCAAAAAAAAAAAAAATAGCCTCAACCCCTCTTCCTGAAGAATTAAAGATGTGTTCTTCCAAAGCTAAACTGCAAAGCAGCCCACAAACCCTCTCCCAGATCAATGACCGTCCTGTTCTTCAACCACATAGCAACATAGTTCCTCTTTTTGAACGTCGCAACTCGCTTAAAAAGACAACTAATGCTCCTCCTCCCCCTGTTACTCCAAATGGTGTTAAGAACAAAAACATTGTTGGTGCTAAAGTCAAGACAAGTTCTTTAACAACTCCACCGGTCTCTCCTAAAATAAAGTCGCCAAGGCAACCAGCTATCAAGAGAGGGAATACTATTGATCCTAATGGCTTGAGTTCGAGCGCTGAGAAAGTTGTGACTCCTAAAGGGACTCCTAACAAAATCCCAACTTTGTTAAAGAAACCTAAGAAAAGCAATGGGGGCATAGCATCACCAAATTCGGTGGAAATTTCTTCATTGAAATATTCTTCCTCGTTGATAGTCGAGGCTCCGGGAAGCATAGCAGCAGCAAGAAGGGAACAAGTTGCAAACGCGCAAGTGCAAAGGAAAATGAAAATTGCACATTATGGAAGAACAAAATCTGCTAAGTATGAAGGAAAAGTATCTTCTCTGGACCCTTCCTTCCCCTCGGTTGCTAGCCCCAGTCCCCGAGAAGAAAAAAGATGCAGTTTTATCACGCCTAACTCTGGTAATTAGCACCTCAATTCCTACCTTCAAGTGCAATTCAGAACTATCTTCTAACAGGATGATACACAAATTATATTACTTCAATAAGTAGGACTAAAGCTTTTGGTGCTTTGTTGTGTTTTCAGACCCACTCTATATTGCATACCATGATGAAGAATGGGGAGTTCCTGTCCATGATGATAAGTAAGCATATTTTTTCCCCTGTTTTTTGTGCTTCGTGCATATTTTACATATTTTTCCCCCTGTTTTTTGTGCTTTGTGCATATTTAGCATATTTTGTTCCCCTGTTTTTTCTGCTTTGTGCATATTTATCAACTTCATTCTTGGACTAATTTCCTTGTTTTATATACACAGTCTGCTCTTTGAGTTGCTGGTGTTAACTGGTGCACAAGTTGGATCGGACTGGACTTCAGTTTTAAAGAAAAGGCAAGAATTCAGGTAGGTTTTGCTGGTTTTAAATCAAGTCTTGATGAACACTTTGAAAAAATTCAGAGGCCTCAGCTGTATTTTGGATTCTACTTTCCTCCAGGGATGCCTTTTCAGGATTTGATCCAGAAATTGTTTCCAAGTACAATGAAAAGAAGATAACTTCAACAAGTGTAGAATATGGTATAGAGCTTAGCCAAATCCGAGGAGCTGTCGACAACTCTAACAGAATTTTAGAGGTAATCATCATATAATATGAGCTCTGTAAAGAATTTTAAACACTGATTTAACTTTTCAACTGTCCTTTCTATTTCAATGTCTCCATTGTTTGACAATCCTTCCCAACATTTCTGTTAAGAATGACATTATGAGACCCTAATGGGAAGCATAGATGGGAAAAGTCTTGATATTTAATTAATCAGCTAATCATGCATGTACCTAACAACTGTTAAAGTAACATAACCACATGGGCCATATGGAATAAGTATTGTCTACCTGGCCTTGAAAGTACAACCCTAAGAAAGTAAGATTAGTATAATTAAATACGTGTTTAGGCTTAAAGAATAATAGAGCTGTCATATAGTGTTACATTCTTGTGATTCTTAAATAAAATTTGGGAAGTTACTAGTCTTAAATAAGAAAGTTTTAGATGCGGGGATCATCTAAGTGTGTGATTTCTTGATTTATATTTCAGATAAAGAAGACATTTGGGTCGTTCGACAAATATCTGTGGGGATTTGTGAACAACAAGCCCATTGCAACACAATACAAGGCATGCAACAAAATTCCAGTGAAGACCTCAAAATCAGAAACCATAAGCAAAGACATGGTAAAAAGAGGCTTCCGCTACGTGGGCCCCACCGTTATACACTCCTTCATGCAGGCAGCCGGCCTCACCAACGACCACCTTATAGCCTGCCCACGACATCTCCAATGCGTGGCATTGGCGACTCGACCTGCACCCCTAGCTCTATAATTTACCTAATCATCTCCTAGTTTATCAACTACTCTACTAAGCCATAGTTTTAAGTAGCAAATAGAGTTGTTGAGGAACCTAGTTGATTGTCTAACAATATTCTACCTTCTTTTTTTGGGTGATGAATTTAGGTGTTCCAAGTGATTTGATTTGATAATGTAAGATATTGAGTTGGTTAATGTATAGAAAGAATATTTTAGAGGAGAAAGTAGAAAGGAATAAATGATTATGAGGGGACAGATAGCATGTGCAGGGTGGGCAGGGAAATGCCTATGGCACATGCCATTTGATTTAATTTTGTGGGCACTGACCACCACCATCACTGCACCATTATTTACTTGCGTGCTTTTGAACAGAGGCTTATCTTTCAAGGATAAGATTCATCATCAACATCAGTACAAAGGAGGAGCCTTTGCTTTCCCCCATTATAGGCCCTTGATTCCTGTTGCTGGAGGGAATAAATAGTGGATGATTTATTCCCTACGTCATTTCAACTAAAATGATGCCACGTGCAGCACCTTAACACAAAAGGAAAAAGGAAAAAAAAAAAAGGAGTTCAAGGGGCATCAGTTTGGTTATGTCTGTTGCCCCATCGTGACATGTTTGCTGGAATCTAACATGACAGGAAGCAAGCACAAAGTGCCTTGCAGTTTGTATCATATTTTAGTGTGGAATTTTGAGTGTGTTTCTCTTTGGCCTTTGCCTTTTTCTCCATTTTTTTTTTCTGAATTTTTTTTTTGTTGTTTTTGCTTATGGGGATTGTAATAACTATTATGGATTTTAGTGGTTATCTAGATATGGATACCTTTTTCTGGATTCTGTTCAATTTGGTAAGTTAACCATCTTCTTCTTCTTCTTCCCATGTGCTCTCTCAGCTTTTAAAAGTCACTTTGGTAGACTACAGGGGTAAAGCATATTCCCCACACCTGTGCACATGGATACTGCGATGTATAGCTCAACAGTTCATTGCTTGAGGTTGAAAAATGAATATTTGATGTTTAAGTTAAAAGAGTATTTAGAAGTCGAAATAGTGCACATGAATTTCACTTTAAAAAGGTTGACATTTGTGAGTGAAAACTATTAATCCAATAGTATTTCACTCCACATAACACTTTTAAAGAAGTTTCGAAGCTAAAATACACATATTTGCTAGCAACATGTATGTCCAAACGCCTACTTAATGACTGTTTAAGTTCTGCCATTTATATTTTAGGAATACCAGCCTTTTCTCCTCTTCTATTGAATAGGAAGTATACCCAAGCTTCAAAAAAAACTAGCAAGTAAGGGGGAAAACACCAATCTACCAAGAAAATAGGAACAGATGAAGATAAGAAGTTGGATTGGCACTGAGCTGTGGAGAACGAAGTTTGAACTGTTCTACCCTTAGAAGTTAGAACCGAAAAGGCAACTCAACTCATCTCAAACTAAAGTGCAACTTCATCGATAGAACAAACCTCTTGACATTCTTTCGAGATTCATGGTGATCGTCAACACAGGACAACCTGGATAGAGCTATAGCTCAAGTAACCAATTTTGATGGAGTAGCTTCCAAGGCACATAATAGCCTCACCTCAAAGAAGAACGAATCAACAACACAATAAGCTCCGTATAGCTAGAGCTAGTGTAGCCACCCAGCTACAACTATCGATCAAATATGCAAGTGTAGAAAAGCATATAGAAAAGAGCACCCTCCCCCACCCCCACCCCAACCCCACGCACATATTTGGACCAGCCCTCCCTACCTTCATATATCCGTGACTATACCACTAGTTTATACCTTTAGCACACCCTTTAAGAAAATACTAAACTCCGAGAAAAAAATAGATATTTTAATAAAACTACCCTTATTTATATAATACCTAATTACTATACTTTCTTGATTACATAAATACTCACTTATCTAAATATGGGTAAATTTGGAAGAAAATAATTCATTCCTTCTTGATTATGTAAGTGGACACTTATTTCAGACCAAAATAAAAAGATTAAGTAGACATTTATTATGAACCGGAGGGAGTGCTTTTTAAAAGCAATCATAGGTTTAAGTAGCATCTCTGAACTGTACAGGGATAATGATAGAAGATGAATAGTATGTTGAATCAAACAAATACCCACTTGGAATTTATATTACACTCATTATCCTGATAAAAAAAATTGGCTTAGTTTAACCGATGACACAATACACTATACTAAATATTTGAAACGATAAGAGACCTACCTTGGACAGCCTTAAGCAACTAATTAGATGTTTCGCCAAAGTTGAACCAAAACTGCCCTACTGTTCTCACTAACAACTGGATAGGTCTCTCGGTCTCTCTTCACAACACTTCACTTATTTTACTTTATCCATCAGAAGCAATAACCCTTACTTCGCTTAGCCGCGACGGAGTGATTGCTTTTTAATAACATAGGTCGCTATGGAGCAAACTTACCATGGAACTACCACAACTATCCTTAAGCTTGAGAATAAGATGTGATTAGTAAGAAAGGTAGCTTATCTAGCAAACAATGTGGCTTCAAGAATGCCATCTCAGAAAAAAGAAACAAGGATTCACAATGAGACATGTTACTAAATAAGGTTTAAACTTGAATAGCACAGAATTACTAAAAGATTTCAGAACAATCACAAAACTTTCTCTCCAAATGAAATAGCATCTAAATTCAACATAAGTAAACAAACGAAAAGAGTTCATGACCAGTTTAGCTTTTATCCTGAGTAATGTAGCCTTCCTTTCGTCCCTCAAATCCCAACCTCATAAGCTTCTTCTCCCTTTTAGCAATCTTCCTCATCTTCTTCTCCTTCGCTTTACCAGCAATATTATCCCTTCTCTTCTGTTGTAGTTCGTTCTTCAACTTCTCCGTAGTCTCCATTCTTTCCTTCCACTTTTGCGAACTCTTCTCTTTCCTTTTCTTCTCCGTCTTCTTTGTATGTGTCATAGAAAATTGAAGACTCTTTACTTATAATTTGTAGTTGGTTTGGTTGAAGAAACTTTTAAAGAACACCATCTTGCGTTTGTTGAGCTTGGTTGTTGAAGAAGAGAAACTGGTGTTAATAAAGACCAAAAATACTTGGTCCTGATAAATTTAAAAGATCTACGATGGACAAAGTTTTTAAAGAAGCTCTTCAAAAACTTCTTAAGTACAAGTGCCTAGTAATTCATAAAGCTTGGAACCCCCGTCCTCACCTCACCATTCATATCCTCTCAAGATGTCTTCCATTATTTGACACTTTGCATTCAGCATTTAGCTGTTCTGATTGGGTTAAATTGATCTTGAAGCATCTCAACAAGAGTAACTCTTTCGATGGCAACAAAATTAGTACAACTACCAAGAAGCAAATTCTTGCTGTTATCAAATGATTGGGTTAAAAACAGAAAGCTCCTCAAAGTCTCTTATCCATTTATTTTAACATAATTTTTCCAAGGGTTTGGTTTCAATCCACAAAGCTCCTTAAAATCACTACATTCATTACCTGTAAAATTTAGCAAGACAGACATAAAACCCCTTTTATTGCAGCACTTATAGTCCCAACTTTGGACATCGACTAGATTCCACTGATCTTTTTGGACAGGTAATGCCTTGGGAAATATATGCCCTACCTATGGGCCACCACCATTACTAGGGAAAAAATATAAACATATGCCTGACCTCAGCTGCCTAACAAAGATGAATACCTTGGTTGCATCTCCTTAGGACCCCTTAATAATGATAGTTGATCACTTCCCACATGATAAACATACTTTCAGCTCTCTAAGAACTGCTTTCTCACACATCATTTAGAATAAAAAATAAACACGCACATACACAAACACAGAGATGGACATAGAGTCACACACATTGGCATAGATTATAGCTTGGAAATAAAATGTTACGTCAAAGCAAGCTTTTTTTGGATAAGTAGGTCAAACTTGCTTTTAATATTTCAGAGAACTGGAAGGATTATAAAGATATCAACCTGTTAATCTTGGTCTAGTATTTATTATGCCACTGATATTTACGTTGTTCTTTGAGTCGAGGGTCTATCGGAAATAGCCTCTCTACCTCCCCGGTAGGGGTAAGGTCTGCGTACACTCTACCCTTCCCAGACCCCACTTTGTGGGATTAACCTGGGTAACTTCTTGTTGTTGTACTGATATTAAGGTTGTGTCCTATACAAATAATCAATTAGGTAAACAAATTTCGACTAACTAGTACAGTAGGACATCTTTATTCTGCTCAAGCTTGTACAAAAACGGAAGCACTTTTTAGTTTTAATAGCTCTCTGGTCTGGTTAATTCTCATGGGGTAGTAACAAATGCTAATGAACTAAGAATGGTTTATTAAGCATCAGAAAATAGAAGTTCCAAAACTTGAAAGATACCCCAGCAGATAAGAACAAATACGTGGATTCAAAAACAATCTCAATCAGGGGTCGATTATAGAAAATTGGAATTTCCGTAGAGCTCTCAGAATTAAGCACATTGTTTGCCACTACATAGTAACACAACCATGAATGCAAGTATGCAACACCTCTAATACTACAAAAAGTTTCACTTTTTCATCCTTCTTTGACAAGCCATTAGAGGATCTTATATAAGGTCTGCCTACACTCTACCCTCCCCGGACCCCACTTTGTGGGATTTCACTGGGTATGTTGTATATATAAGGTCTCACATCCTTCAAAAATCATATATGAAACAAAACAACAAATTGTCTAAAAACCATAAAAAGATCAGATTTTTTTACGCGCAAATTAAAAATAAACATAAGCAGAGGTCTAAAAGCAATGCATGGAATCTGTTCAACGAATTGCCTCGACCACAATCATGAATACAACTACAAAAATTCACTTTTTCATCCTTTTTGACAAGCCACTAGAGAATCTTACATATAAACTCACATCCTTCAAAAATCATATATAAAACAAAACAACAATTTCTCTAAAAATCCATAAAAAGATCAGATTTTTTACTCACAAAAATAAACATAAGCAGAGGTCTTTGCAATGCACTCAATCTGTTCGACAATTTGCCTCAAATCACATAGCACTAATGGAAAAGGGAAAAGCTAGCACCTTTATACCAAGAAATGGTTGTTGGAGCTCATCATCAGGAACAATAACGGGCCACTTCTCACCAGCTTCACGGAACATTTGTTCAGTCTCAAGATACTGACCCTTTTCAAGAATCATCTTACGAATGTCCTGTGCAGGTGTAGAAGTGGCATCATAGGTTTGTTCGACTCCGTTTACGAAGGTGACAGTGATTTGAGGTGGTTGGTCATCGGTGCGGCGCTTGACCTGTACTTGACATCTTGGGTTCGATTCTTTGGCTTTAGGGGCATTACACTGAGCCAAAAACTCCATACATGAAGCTGTTCGTGGGTCTAGAGCATTGAACTGGATCTTCACCTTTGACAAGAACTTCAACATCTTCTCTTTTGCTTCTTAGAAAAATTCGATGAAAATCTCAATCTCAACCTGTCGAGATTAATTAAATCCTCCAACGATGACAATAAAAGGTGTAATGGCTTACTCTACCAAACCAATAAATAGATGATATGTACTTGCACATAGAAATTTATCACTTAACCATGATGATTAATGCATATTTTCATCTCAACCATTATTTGCCACATTTTTCCAAATTAAACTTGATGACAGCTTCCTGATGTCAGCATCTCTAACAACTAATGAACCAACATTTTACTACAAATCAACAATGCCTCAATCCCAAAGCAGTTGGGATAGGCTACTTAACCGACATGTTACTAAATAAGGTTTAAACTTGAATAGCACAGAATTACTAAAAGATTTCAGAACAATCACAAAACTTTCTCTCCAAATGAAATAGCATCTAAATTAAACATAAGTAAACAAACGAAAAGAGTTGATGAGCAGTTTAGCTTTTATCCTGAGTAATGTAGCCTTCCTTTCGTCCCTCAAATCCCGGCCTCATAAGCTTCTTCTCCCTTTTAGCAATCTTCCTCATCTTCTTCTCCTTGGCTTTACCAGCAATATTATCGCTTCTCTTCTGTTGTCGTTCGTTCTTCAACTTCTCCGTAGTCTCCATTCTTTCCTTCCACTTTTGCGAACTCTTCTCTTTCCTTTTCTTCTCCTTCTTCATACTCTCCTTCAACAACTTAGGATTATCGTAAACCTTAACTCCCATTGCCTTCTTTTCCGCTGCCTTCCACGCTTCCTTATCCGCCAACGTCCTATCCTCTCTCTTCACTTCTTCCAACCTCTTCAACCTTTCCAATTCTTTCGCTTTCGATACTTTCTTCTTCTTCTTTTTCTTATCATCATCATCGCCAATCTTAACCTTCCCAAACTCTATATTAACTTCCCCATTATCTTCCTCTTCACCTCTCTTTCTCTTCTTACCCTCGGATTTCGCTAAAAATCCATCCTTTTCATTTCTTTCACTCCTTTTGCGCGCTCTATTGCTCTCGGAACTCTCCCCATCACCTCGATTGCCACGGAGCATTTCGATCTTTCTACGTAGCCTTTGCCTCAACTCTTCATACGTAACAGAGGAGCTACCACTGTCATTATTAGGGTTAGGGTTATCGTTTTCGTCCAAATTAATGGGCTTGGATTCAACATGATCCTCCACGTCATCAGTTTTTTGCTTATTCTGAAGGGATTGTTGGAGTTGTCCGAGGGTTGAGGAGTGCTCTTTCTTTTCAGGGTCAAGGCGATTGCGACGGGCTTTTTTGAGGTGTTCTTTGGATTGCTTTTTTAAGGATGCTCTAGCGGCTTTTGGCAGACCACGATACCAGGTGTCGGGTTCATCTTTAGGGAGGTAGAATCTAGGTGGAATTAGGTCAATTAGCTTGTCGAAGAAGATCCTGTGGTCACAAATTAGGGATT
The DNA here is from genome assembly GCF_019175385.1 of Lycium barbarum. Taxonomy (NCBI): domain Eukaryota; kingdom Viridiplantae; phylum Streptophyta; class Magnoliopsida; order Solanales; family Solanaceae; genus Lycium; species Lycium barbarum. The sequence continues at coordinate 69,061,265 of NC_083348.1, read as the reverse complement.
TCAAATCTGTTGTGGTGGAGATGGTGGTGGTGGATTTTTGTTCCTTCTTCATTGTTGCGGCTAGGTTGGATTTGCCAATTGAACTGTTGGCAGAGCTGTAAGAGAGGGAAATTTTTGCAGTTATTAGTGGGTCAAAGCATTACTTTTGGGCTCTGTGTTAGAAATACTACTGGGCTGTCCCATTGCTGGGCCGGAACATTATGGTGATGAACCAACGAAGAATTATTATTTTTTTTCTTTTTTTTTTTTTATGACAAAAGGGGTAAAACATAATGAACTAAAAGATAGGCTATACAATTTTCCTTTTTGTTTCATTTCAATTTAGAATTACCAGAAGCCCAAAGAAAGAAAGAAAGAAAGAAAGAAAAAGGAAAAATAAATAGGAACAGAAAAGAAAAGGATGAAGAACAGTAAATTAAAAGGGTTGCTGAGAAAAAATGAATTATGAGACTTACGTTCAAGAAACAGATAAGCACCAAATAATAGCATATAGTTCCTGTTGTTTCTTCCATTTATATCAAATCCAATGTACACAAACTTGAAACGGTGAAAAAAAAAAAAAAAACATGAACATAGAAAGAGAGAAAATCACATACCCAATAAGAGTGGCGAACAAGTGAGTAAACTACCTCAAGAGCTGCCACTGTTGATTTAAAAGCCATAGATTTTGTAGAGGGAAAAAAAAACACATAGCTCACACTTCTTCCATGTCTATTTTACGAACGAAAACTAAATATTCAAATTTTGCATTCAGGTGACTAAACTGGTCTTTAATTTTGTCCTTCAAAGCGCTGGTCTTTAATTTTTGCCCGTACTTCTCATTTAATAACAATTTATGGGCTAAAGTACCTTTATTCGTTGGTCTATGAAATCAGGAATTTTGGGTTCAAGCCCTAGTACAGTCAAAAAAATAATTTCGCAAGACAATATTTCATAAACATCATGATTATTCAGTAAAGTTATGCCTTAAGGTATAATTCTGTAGGATAACTTAATTTCTACAGAACTATGTCGGACAAGGCATACTTTCTAGGTAAACTATGTCTTGTGGCATAGTTCTGTAGGATAACTTAGTTTCTACAAAACTATGTCGAACAAGAGATACTTTCTATGTAACTTTGCCCAAATAGACATAGTTTGCTATGAAACCTTGTCTTGCGAATTTTTTTTACTCTGGTCGGATTCGAACTAGAATGTCAGGAATATTTTCGGCCAGTTTTTATTACTTACAGTGCCTAAGGGAAAAAAATTAAAGACCACTTATTTGAGGGACAAAATTAAAGAGCACCCCAAGATAGGGGCAATCGTGCGAATTGCCCCGCAGAAATTGCAAGGTTTATCCTTCAAATGGGCTGGTCTTTAATCCCTTTAAATGGGTTGGTCTTTAATTTTTGTCCCTAGCAATTGAATTTATGTCTGACTGAGCATAATTTATGAAATATTATGATACGAAATTATGAACTTATGCCCCACAAAAAAATATTTTTCTTAGGGCAAAAATTAATGACCAGCAAAAACTAGGGACAAAGTGCAAATGACCAACTACTTTGACATTATTTTGGGCTTCTTTAATGTTTTCAAACAAAAGATAGGTGGCAAAACAAGAGGACGAACCGGCAAAGTACATATATACCCGATTTTGGGGCAGTTTTTTAACCTGTAATTGAGGTTTAAAAAGAAATTGCAAAATTTGTATCCGAAGTTACAAATTTTATCTGAGTAATTGTTGAAGTTCAATCAATTTTTGCATGTACTATAGGCATGTGTGACTAAAGCTCGGGTATTTATGTCTGATGTTCAACTATTTAAAATTTTCTTCATAAAAATACGTTTTTTAAATTTTAACAATCTAACACACGATTAAATGGCCAAATCTACTAGTACATAACAATCCAGATTTGAAACATAAGTTCCAGAGATCATAAAACAAACTCCAATCATTAACTCATCAACACAACAACAAATTTAATAAACTCATTTTATCATCATAAAATATCTTATTTTTTCTTCACCAGCTAACGTAGATAATGTGATATGAAATAACATAAGACCTATAATATTTTGTATTACTCAATTAGGAAGAGTACAAAAAAATGAGACCAAATACTTTTAGATTACCTGTGAATATACCCACCAAATTTTTGTTAGTACACGCAAGGGGTATTTGCAGAATTGGCTTCTTTTATGACACAATTTAAAGTTTGTCTCCGTTACCTGAAAGAAGCCAATGAACTCATCCTTCAGAAATTTATATATACTATCTAAATCTAATGAATAGTAATTATGGACACTCTTTGATTTATTGAGGGGGAAAAAAAAAAGGAAAACAAAAGGCATGCGTTTCCTAGCATTCTGAAACAGTGGATGCATAATGCAACATTTATTTTGCGACTTTATTACTGAGACGTGGGCGTTAGTTCCACGTTTAATTAGTGAGGCTTTTTTAAGCCATTTAATTAATATATTATGCATGAAAAAATTCAAAAAAATTCAAAAAAAGATAAATCTAAATCATGGCCATATAGAGATGCCACATAAGATTGTTTATGCCTAGCTTTATATTATATATAGATCACAGAAAGTTATTAGAAGAAAATACAACAGACATTTTATATGATGCTTATTGCTCATGCAAAATTGAATGATTTTTTGTTATAAAAAGTTATTTAGTGAATTGTTGTGATACTTAGGCAAAGTGTAATGATTATTTTTGTTACAAAACGTAGCTTAGTAACTTTTTGTGATACATTGAGCAATATTTATGTTTAAAAAGAAAAAATTACTAGTAACTTTGGTGCAATAAAATGAAATTTGATCTAATCATATAAAAGAAACAAATTTTCCGGTATATACTATCTAAGTTTATCTTCATGCATGTAGCATATGGCTCACAAGTCGCAAATCAAGTGAGTTGTAGGCTGATCGAAATGTTAGTATCAATTGGTTTTCACTAATATTAGAGAAAATTTGCCAAATATAATAAATTGAAAATAAAAAAGGCTTAAAATTGAATAATTGAGCGATGTCACGTTCCAACGACATAAAACAAAGGGACTAATATTATATTAATTTTCTCCTCAACATTTTTTTATAAGAGTTAATTATCATTTCTATCCCAGGGGTTCTTAAGCATAAAAAAAAAAAAGTTACATTCTTTGTACCTCACTTTGTGTGGAAGAAAAGCTTTACTTTCCTCACTTCTCCGACTTTATCACCTGATAATATAGATATAAATATATGAATGATTCCTCTATAACTTTTTATTACTAAAATTATACCGTTTATTGTTTTATTGCTTCCCAATGAAGCACTAATAGGTAAATGGTTCTATATTGCCAATTTAGGAGCAAGAATACCACTATGGCTTTATTAGGGATGCATGCTTAAGGATGTTAGTCAATATAACTGCAGTTATGGTGTTTGAGACATCTAGTCAAGTCGCGGTACCAATTAATTAGGATCAAAGGTTATATCGATAAATCTATTTTAGATGAAGTGTTTGTTAAACGTCCATTTTTGTTGGAGCTTTTGTATGTCATTAGAAAATCTAGAGAAACTTCTAGTGTTGGAGAACCTAAATTTTAAATGTTGGTTAAAATGGATCCAAAATAAAGTGGTATGAACAGTAAAAATTCGTATAAATGCGCTGATTTACGTCACAAGGAGGCAGACAACTCATTTATCTGGATTCACTAGTATAATTTTTTATCTACCCGCATTGCAGCCCTAATATATCCAGATTCGCGCCGCGTAAGGTTCCATTCGGGGAGAAGCGTTTCCTACCAAAGATTTTTCCATATCTAAGGCTCGAAACCTCTGATTAAGGGAGGAGCAGCCCTATCCGCTTCATCAAATCCTTAGATGGTTCCGCTTTGTTAGTTCATTGGGCTAAATTTCCTTTTATAAAAATTATATATATATATATATATACACATACACTTATCGTTACGAGAAATCCCACACAAATCCATGGATCCAGGTATCAAAATTTTCTCCTCACTAATATCTTCATCTTTGTAATTAATGAATTTGTTAGCTATGATTTTTTTTTTTGTCCTTTTTCAATTTTAATCTGTTCTTCTATTGTGTAAGTCAGTTCCCTATAACAATCTAGGCAAGGAAGAATAATAACTTTGCTGCTCTTTCCAATCTCTTTGCGCTCAAGAAAATAAAGATCATTGTTAAATTTGGTGTCTCAAAAAAAAATAAAAAATGGGCTGACAGTGTTAAATCATTGATCTCTACAGTGTTATTTCCCTCTCAATTGTATAGATAGTATTGATTCTACGACGGAGGATAGAAAGGCAGAGATGTACGCGGAGAATACATTCTATATTGATGGTGCTTTTCAACGGGACAATATTACTTTTAGGATGATATATTTGACTAATTCTAATTCAACTTCAAGGGAAATTGAATGTGAAAGGACAGTCATTCTGATTTGTACGTTTGAAACTTTAAAAAAAAAATATTAATTGATTCTTTTGGCTCAAGGAATTCAGTAATCATGAGCATATATATGGATATATGTTGTGTTTAAGTAAAACTTGAACTGTTGACATACTGCATTTCTTGTAGCCTTATGAACGCTATGCCTCATGTAATTATTGTATGCTTTCAACGGGCTAAGAATTTTTTTATTGTAAAAGGTGTGGCTCTTAGCTTTGTGGAAAAATGTAGAGACTAGAAAGTTTTGTACTTACTTTTTTTTTTTTGTGTGTGTGTGTGTGTGTGTAAAGTTGGAGAATTTGGAGCGATACACTCCTTTCTTATTTGGCAATCGATTAAATTAATACGATTAAGGAATCGGGTGGATGCGGGATATATAAATTTCATCTCCTTCGTTGAAGAGTCTTCTGCGATACATTCACAAAAATACAAATTAGCCCCGTGAACGAATATCGGGTACCGAGTGATTTTACTAAAGAAAAAAAATACAAATGCAGATTATTATAGTGACCAGTTAATCTACATCTTTTTATATTAATGTAATTCTGAACTTACGCAATATAAAAAATACGATGATAAATTCTATTATTTCTTATTTCCTTTAACATTATTTTCAGTCGTTATATTATTTTCTGAACTTTCAATTTTAAAATTGTTTATTATTTTCCCGAACATAATTTTCATTATGTTGTTATATCAATTTATGGACTTCCAATTTTTCCTTATTGTATATGGGATTTCTATGAAGGTATAATTTTTTTGTGTTTTTATTTAACATTGAAAAGTGATTCTTCTTTTTTGATTTAGATCTTCCTCGAATTGCTACTTTTTATTTTAAAATTGTTTTTTTTCTGTTGGACTAAAATTCTCTATTTCTTTTGAGACCAAATGTATCCATTATTCTGAATAAAAATTACCTCTAGATATATTAACTAAATAGTGGTTATTAATTTTAATAATAAATTATTTGTGGACAAAAAATATAAATAGTAAGGCAAGCTAGAAGACTCGTATTACATATTTTTTTCCGCCTATAATATGAAGCTTAGCTTCTCTTTCCTATGATAAGATTGTTCCTCTAGAACTACGAGACACTTTTATTTCCTTTTATATGTATTTTATCTTATATATTTGATTATTTGATTTATATATTTTGCTTATGTATATTTTATATCTATTTTGTAAATTTTGTTATAAACTTTTAGCTTTTCGATATCAACTAAATATATAAAGACCGCGCGAAGCGCAGGCTATTTCACTAGTTATTAAAAAAAGTTGAGTAACTTTATGTTTACAAATATAATTTTCTAAAATTTGTGATATAATTAGGTAAGATTGAACAAGTATTTTGTAATAAGAATTATTTAACAGTTTAAATATAAAATAAAAATTGTGTCGCTATTTATGAAATCAACTTGAATATGCAAAGTACGATCACATAAGATGACGAGCTAAAATCATACAATAGAAGAGTTACAAGCCAAACTCCAACTGCATTATCTGTTCCTTCCTTTTCTACAACCAAAAAAGGTGTTTTTTCCTTTACCTTTTCCTTCCATTTTGTTTAACCAAAAATAGTTTGTTTGACCTCAAGAAAATAGTGCATTGTATTAATAGAAAATTTGATACTCCGCTTAAAAAGAATCTTATGGCTTGGAGAAGATTGACATTCTAGATTTGTATTTGCTATTGTAGTAATTGTTATACTTGTGCGGACCCCTTTGGCCATGAGAACTTTCATTTTTTTCTGAAAAATTATTTCACTTTATTCGAAATCAGCGTTTGATCATGAAAATTTCAAATACAACGAATACAACTTGAAGTTGTATTTGAAATTTGAAAAACACCTAAAATCTTGTTTTCACTTTCAATACATTCAAACAACCAAATATTCTTTACAAAAATTATAACCAAACACAACTCCATCTTCAACTCCAACTTCTAAATTCCAAATAAAGTGAAAAATACTTGGTTTTCATGACCAAACGCCTACTTAGCTTATGACTCTTCAATTACATTATTTATTTATTTCCGCATAATATACTCGATAGAATAAGACTGTTATAAATTCCAGAAGGGTCCTTCTTTGATACTAGTGGAGACTGTAATAATTTTTTTTAATTTTTGTGATGAACTCTGAAGATTCCAGTCCACCCAGCAAGGCATTGATTTTATTAAGTAGGCGTTTGACCATGAAAATCAAATATTTTTCACTTTATTTGGAGTTTTGAAGTTGGATTTGTGTTTGGTTATAGTTTTTGCAAAGAATATTTAGTTGTTTGAATGTATTGAAAATGAAAAAAAAAATAAGGTTTTAGGTGTTTTTTAAATTTCAAATATGTACAACTTCAAGTTGCATTTGAAGTTTTTATGACAAAACGTTGATTTCGAAATAAAGTGGAAAAAAAATCCGAGAAAAAAGTGGAAAATCTTCGTGGCCAAACGGTACAAAATTTCAGAGCTCTTAGCCTATATATGGTCTGACTTATGAGTTGAAAACTGTATAAACAAACAAAGATAGCTGGAACAGATTAACAGAAAGATGGTCCCCATTAGGGGTGTATATGGATCGAGTCTTTTAAAGACTAAATCAAATCAATTGCATCAGATTTTTAAATCTATAAATCAAATCAAATCAACTAAAGTTGAATTTTTCAACCTCAGGTTTTTTCGGTTTTTTCGGGTGCTCGGATTTTTTCTCGGCAAAGTTTTCATACAAAACATATAACTTGTACTTCAAATATTTTTTTAGTCCTAGTAAGATATGACTATATAACTAAGATATTTATTAATAAAATAACACTAAATGTGAGATGAGAGATGGTATTGTACTAAAATATTCAACAAAAAAAAGTAATAAAATTGCATAAAATAAAATGATCATAATCTAAAAGTACTAAGTCATGCTATAATAAATACGACTAATTTTTAAGGCATATAGAAAAAATGATCTTAATCTAAAAGTACTAAGTCATGCTAAAATAAGTACGGCTAATAAGTATTAATTACATGACTAGATATAAAGAAAATAAAATAAAATTAAGTTATGTATTTTCACTTTCTAAACCAATATAAAACTAAAGAATATATATCCAATATTATTGTCATTCCTAGTGTTAGAATTGAATTTCTTTTGTTAACATTAGTATTGATTTGATTTTTATTGAGTTTTATTTGAGTTACTAATATCTATGGGCTATAAAACTTATTGGACCATTTAAAATTCTAGTTTCAAGCTTGAAATAATATGTTAAAGGACAAAAAACTATGAAAAAGTTTAAGAAACATTTATAATTACATTATAAATGAATATTTTTATGTGTAAAATATTTTTAAAATTTTATAAAGTAATGTCTGGTTGGTTTGACTCAGTTTGACGTTTTTTAGTTAAAACCAAATCAAACCAATAGTGTTTAGGTTTTTCTTTTTAAAACCAAACCAAGTCAAACCAAATCGCTAGTCAGATTTTTTTCTCAATCTGGTTCGAATTATCAATTTGGTGCGATTTGTTAATTTCGTTGTACACCCCTAGTCCCCATTGTGTCTATGAGAACAATATTCTTTCTCACGAGCTCTTCAACACTTAATACTACTATTCCATTACTGTCACTTCACTAGCTGCGTTAGTAGATCTGCGGGAAAATCAGAAATTTCATTAAAGATATTAAAGAGGGTTTGAATATTTTTATTATAAGGCGGATGCAATATGCCGATATTGGGTTCTTTTGAACTCAATGCTTCAGTGGGAGTATAAATTTATCTGTAAATTATAATTACAATAAATAATACTCGTAGATCTTAACTCATAATTTTAGAAATACAATAAGTTCAACGTTAAAAACTTTAAAGATTGAATTCATAGAGTTTAACTATTGGATCCATTTTTGAATTTTTTTTAGGATGGATGACGCAATGATACTGATACATTTCTAACCATCTGTGTTTATTAGACCATTCTTTTCCAAATTAAAAGGCAGAAGAGAAAAAGAGAACTGTAGATACATTAGAAACAATACTAGCCCAGCATTTAATACACATTGTAATATTTCATTTTATTATGCCTAATATTATATCAATAGTAAAATCTATAGTTGTAAAATTCTTGCTTTGGGGGCCCTTTGGTCAGAAATATTAGCAAAACATCATCCTGACATAAAAATACAATGTTTGGGTGGAAGGACTTGAAAAAATAATCACGAATAATTATTATAACAATGCAAGAAAAAATAATTCATGCATAACTTTATGCAAAGTTTGGTAATAATATACTTTAAATTATGCGACAATTATTTTATGCATGACAAAATATAAAACAAATAGACTAACATATTATAATACGAGAATTTAAAAATCTAAAGATAAGATTATTATTAAATAAATAATTTCTATAATAATTCCATTCTTATTTAATACTACTACAACCTAATAATTCCAAGGTAGCCTCCCATTCAAGACTATTCGTATACCTTTTTCCACCTATCACTTTTCCTTTTGGTTTTTCCACCTTGCTTTCGATTCCATCAACTAGCTTCTAAAGATTACTTTCTTTTTTTCTTTTCTTTTTTTGGACAAAAGTTTCTCACTTTTATTTATTCCTCTTACACTTATTTTGAGAAAAGTAAAAAAATTCTGTACTATTCCAAAGAAACAAAAACTGATAAAAGAAGTTACCCTCAGAAGTTAGACGCCTTGGGTCCCTAATTTTGAAGCAATATATAGGGAGAAATCCTGGTGTATAAATTTTGAGTTTATTGTGTTTGTGTGGGGACATACTCATCTTTCTATTTGTTCTAGTTAACCAATTTTTGGTACGTACTTTATATTTGTATCCCAAAATCATGTAGTACAATTACAATGGAACAAAAGCGTATAATAAATAAACAATTTAAGAAATTAGAAATTAGTAAAGTATAATGTGAATGTATAGAGAGTGCAAGGGGAATGAGAAGAGAATGAAGGTAAAATTAGATCCTGAACAATTTAGTTAATATTTTCCATATTGTTTTAGCATATATAAAAATTATACAGCTCGAGCATTGAGCAGATAGGAGGTTTAGTTTTTTTTTTTTTATTAGCTAATGCATCATTAAGAAGTTGACAAATCTATCATTTTTTTTTTTACTATAATAACCCTTTTTGAGTTAAATAACAAAGAATAAGTGACTGTTTTCATACAGAAGAGAGAGAAATAATTTTATTCACCTATTGTTTAATACTTTAGATCGTCTAAATAATAAATCTAGTGTGATAATGTTGTTATTAGAGGGGTCTTAGAAAAGGTAAAAAAATTAAAATTAAAAAAAAATAAAGAGAGAGAATAATTGTTATAGACTACTTTTGTTTACTTTAATCGAATTTTACGGGGAATTAGACCACCACCGTCGGCAATTAGTTAAAAATCACTCTCTCCGTGTTAATTACTGCATGTCAGGTCCCTATTATTTAGTCCCAACTTTATACTTAACCCCAAGATTATAGCAGCCAGCAATCCTTTCCTTTTCACAATTTGTTTTTGGTAACAACTAACAATCCTTTCCTTTTCATAATTAAATTGTAGAAAGCCTTACTCATATCAAATCAACCTCCTTCCCCATTGGTGATTTATAAGAACACAAATCACCCTTTTTCCAAATTTGCAGATTTAAATAGTGCTCTAGACAGAGAGAAAAAGAAAATACTGGAAAGAAGCAGTAGCATTATACAAGCAACATCTAGTCTAGAATACCAAAAACCCTGCTTCTCTTCCTGTTTTTCTTATCTCTCTCTCTCTAACAATAACCAGTCTGTTTTGTTCAGTCAGTATGAATAAAGAAAAAGAAGGAAGGATGTTCGTAGGTGTTGTTTGGAATTGTGCTGGTGAACTCAAACTTATACTCACTGCTCTTCTTTTTCTATGTTCTTTAATCACTCTTCTTCACTCCATTCCTTCTCGTTTTAATTTCTCCCCAAACGTTCTTGACAACTGTATTTCTACTACTCCCTTGGCCCCACTCAACACTACTAATATGATTACTCCACCATCACCATCACCATCACCGTCACCAGAGTCATTGGAGAAAGATAGAGTCCTTAAAAACGGCGTTATTAAACGAGTTTTTAACCCGTTTGGTTCAGCTGCATACAACTTTATTTTAATGTCTGCTTATAGAGGAGGTTACAACACTTTTTCTGTTATGGGTTTAGCTTCAAAACCACTTCACGTATATGGTAAACCAAGTTATTTATGTGAGTGGGTCCCTTTTAATAAAAACCAAACCCCCATCTCCGTTATTGGTAACAAAATACTTCCTGATTGGGGTTATGGTAGAGTTTACACTGTATTAGTCATTAATTGTACTTTCCCTGTAGCCATTAAAACTACCGGAAAACTACTAATTCACGCCGCTACTAACGGCGGTGGTGACAGTAATGTTAACGTTACTGACACTTTCGTGGCGTTAACGGAAACGGAAACCGATTTCATTACCTTTAAATCCATATTTGAAGCTCCACCAAAGTATGATTTCTTGTATTGTGGATCGTCTTTATATGGGAATTTAAGTCCACAAAGAGTAAGAGAATGGTTAGCATTTCATGTTAGGTTGTTTGGTGAGAAATCACATTTTGTAATACATGATGCTGGAGGTGTACATGAAGGAGTAATGGAGGTACTTAAACCATGGATGGATAAAGGATATGTTACATTACAGGATATTAGAGACCAAGAGAGATTTGATGGGTATTATCATAATCAGTTTCTTGTTGTTAATGATTGTTTACATAGGTATAAGTTTCAAGCTAAATGGATGTTCTTCTTTGATGTGGATGAGTTCATTTTTGTACCTAAGAAGAGTACTATTAAGTCTGTTGTCGATTCGTTATCGGGTTATACACAGTTTACTATTGAGCAGATGCCAATGTCGAATAAGCTTTGTCTTGCTGAGGATCGCGGAAAATCTTACAGGTATTTATCAGCATACATTTAAAATACTGTATATCGATTGACCCATGTTGGATTTTCTTAATTGACCATCAAATAGCCAAGTTTAGGAGGGTGATTAAGACTACCGATAGTTTAAGTGTACAACTGATAATTCGTTTAGGGGTCTTTAGTTATTCTTCCTAAAAGAAATCACCCATCCCAAGTTGGAGTTAAGTAAAATTGTCTATTGGATATTAAACAGTACCAATCATGTTAATTCCTCCAGACAGGAGTTCTTTCTCTGTTACCAGAGAATGTGAAGTGTTCTCTGAGTGTTTCTCTAAGTTCTGAAAATGGTTAGATATTATGGTAATATTATATTGTCAGTTTTTTTAAAACTTCATGTGCTGATGTCTTGTAGTGGTGGATAATTGAGATGCTTTGATGGATTATTAGACTGTTCACAATTAAGGAATTCTTATTTGGTACAAAAGGTTTGGTGATGAGTCTTGTGATCTTGGCTTAAAATATGAGTATTCCTTATTCTATTGTCCCCTAGTGGAAGCTAAGCTGTCTTAATTTGTCAATACTCTATTTACCTTAATGAGACCTGTTTAGGCTGGATCATATGTTTCTCCATGGTTTTTGGAATTGGAAACTTGATCATATTAGCTGTCTTGAAGAAATTTAGATACATAATGTTCATTTAGCAATTAATGTCGGATTGTCCTTTAATAGGTGCATTACCTAGTTGAAATTGAGCAAATTTTTAGTAATAAATTGACTTTGATGCTTCCTCTGATATTGATTAAAAGTTGGATGTTTAAATAATCTAGTCCCCTGTTTCTTCTTATGTTCTTCTATGGTAAACTAGATTTTCATAGACTAGAAGGTTATAGAAAAGAAAATGATTTGTGGATTATGACAGGCCGTGTTTTGTCTATAGCCCTGCATTCTTATACTAATCCAACTTAGTCGATTCGAAATGGTCTTTGCTTTAGATATTTTGCATGAAGTCGTCATCTATGTGTTGAATCTTTTGAATTCGGTTACTTAAATTGACAATTGGATGTTAACGTTAATGCAGAAAATGGGGGTTTGAGAAGCTAGTATACAAGGACGTGAAGAGGGGTATTAGGAGGGATCGAAAATATGCAGTGCAACCTCGCAATGTAATCGCCAACGGTGTGCATATGTCTCAGAATTTTGTAGGCAAGACGACACACAAGACAGAGGGGCGTATCAAGTATTTCCACTATCATGGGACCATTGCAGAGCGCCGCGAGCCATGCCGACAGCTGGTCAACGCCACGGCGATCACCGTTGACCGCACCCCTTATGTTGTGGATACAACAATGAGGGATATTGCTGCAACTGTTAAGAGATTCGAACTTAAAATGATTGGCTCTACATTACAAAGAACACGACAATGAGGTCAACTTTGCCGGGGCTTTCTTTTCAACGTGTTATTACTTTTTAAGTTCTTTTGGTTAGAGCGATATATATTCTTCGCTTGATCATTTCTGTATGATATAAATTATCTTTTACTTTTGGAAATAGAAACAGGGGTATAGAAACAATAGAGACAAGCATTAGTATATGATTCGTTATTACAGTATATTGTAGGATTACAGGGTGTTTTGTACTAGTTTGTCTATGTTTATAACATTATTTTATTCGCTCTCATTCACTGGTATGGGTTCCTTCTGTTGAAAAAAATGGCTGGATTTGATTATGATGTCTCTGTCATGGGACCTGACACCCCTTATCACCACACAACTAGCAAGTAGAAAAAGTTAACTGAATGGTATTAGAAAAGTGATAATCTGGGTTTGGTGCTTTTCCAGAGGGACCATGCTTCACTTTTTCATTCTTTCTTTTGGAGTATTTTGATTAGCTCTAATGTTCGAATTAGAGATGGAGGGTGCTTACCATGTGAGCAACTCCTCTTGTTTGAGCTCAGTACTTAGAAATCTTAATAAGTGTTGAGTCCATTCAGTTAAAATTTTGGATCTGAATAAGTTGATGATTCATGGATTGATGTTTGTTTATGGGAAAGGATTTGGCTTTTGCTTTTATTGCCCAAGGCCAAAGGCTTGGTATTTCCTCTAGAACAATCAAAGTTGTAACTTAAATTAAATTTATGATAAAGAGTTGCAACCTTGGCCAGATTAGGCCTCCAGAACAAGTCAAACAAGGCATGTGGATGACAGAAGGGTCTTTGTCGAGGGTTTTCCTTGACCAAATTAACTAAACCTAATAAAGGCAGTGGATACAAGAAAAAAAGAAAGAATAAAAGAGCAACCTTTTATTTTTAGATGAAAGATGGGCATTTTCTTGGATTGTCAGGCAAGTGTGTATCACCCCACCTTTAGCAGTTGTTTTTCTCTTCTTGCCGACCTTGCTTAAATCTTCATGGACCCGTAGTAGCAATTATTGGGGAAAATGCTATTTGTGGAAAGGCTTTGAGTGTACTTCAATCATATGGCTATTTTGAGAGGTATCATGACTTATTGACATTTGTCAATTTATGGCTATTTGTGTGAAACCAAAGGCCTCAAATGCAATACTATAATCCGTGATTAAAACTTAGATGATTAAAGAAACTACAGGGCATGATGAGGATGTGTGATAAATGGAGTACCTTGCATGTGTACAGCTAATTTTTGATTAAGCAAAGCTACGAACATGAAAATTTGGTAGAATGTTAATTCATCTGTTTTTGTTTCTTTCTTATTTTGGGGGCCCTCCTTTCTGTCTTCCAATCGTTTTTTGCCTTTATAGCATATCACTGTTTGCATGGTCGGATTTGAGCTGTGCACTACATATGAGTTGTATTTAGGTGCATTTGGTTTCATTCTTAATAGTCAAGAAGAGAGAGAAACAAATACAGCAAATAACTAAAAATTGAAGATTTGATGAGCTGCGAATGAATTGGAAAGGATTGGTCCCAATTCCCGAACCCAAACGCAAATCCTAATGTTTTTCTTTTTTGCTTTCCCACCCATCCCGTACCCGCTGGGACCTAAATTTGGAGAAGTTCACTTTAGGAGATAAAACACTCTCTACAAAAGCGATTTCATAACTAAGGCTCAAAACTTGATACGTTTAATTAAGGCTTAATGCATATGTAGCCCCCTCCCCCTGAACTTGTCCTTTTTTTTTTCCATCTTGACACCTTAACTAAGTATTGTTCCTATTGAACCCCTGAACTCGTCCTCATGTGTGTCTGTCAAACACAATCTGACTTACATAGTATTCTCTCTTCAATGTAACAACATGCTAATATATATTCTAATTTAATTATGCCATCTTATAGCTAAGATTAGTAGCAATTGAGAGGGAAAAAAAGAGTAAGCTCTTAATTAAGCTGGCAGTGGAAGAGCAGAACTAATAGAAACCGACACATCTATGACCTAAAGAATAGTTACCACACGTCTAAAATATTACTTCACTTTCATTATCACAATTTAATTTTTGCTTCTAATAAAAATTTGATTTAGAGGGTTTGATAGACACACTTGAGAACGAGTTCAGGGGTTCAATAGAAATAACATTTAATTAAGGTGCCAAAATGAAAAAAAAAAAATGACAAGTTTAAGGGGTTACATATGCATTAAGCCTATAATTAAAGATGAAAGTGCAAAAAAGGATGGTAAAATGAAGGGGCATCATGGGGTGAGGACAGTGGGGCCTAATAAACATGGTGATGGACTGATGGGGAGTTCTGTATGGAGGAAATGGATCTGGTCAGTCCAAAAGCTGTGACGAGGTTAACACAACAATAGATTCAATTAAAGATCCAAGTTCAAGAGCTCAAGTAGGCGATGGGACCATTTTAGGCCCCGTTTGTCAATAGATACCAAAATAAAAAATTCACTTTGTTTTGGAATTTTGGAATTGGAATTGGAGTTATGTTTGATCATAATTTTTGAAATTATAGTTTTTGGTGAAATATAGTTGTAAAAAAGTGAAAAAAATGATTTTTTTAAAAAATAAATAAGTTTTTTGAGTTTTTAGTATTCCGGAATACAACTTCAAATTGTATTTGAAATTTTCATGGCTAAACGCTGATTCGGGCAAAAAGTGAAAAAAAATTCCGAAATAAAGTGAAGAGTTCTTATGGCCGAACGGGGGCTTAGTTTGCATTGAGTGCTCTACCATAAACCATAGATTCAACTAAATATTTCTATTTTTGCTTGTTACCTTTTTTTCCTTTTCCTCAGCATCTTCATATTATAAAAATCAACGAGTAGCTCTAAGTCTATATATTGTTAATAAATAAATTTGGATCTAATTCAATCCCAAAAATTAGCTCAAGCCGTGAGGATTACTAAAGGCATATTAAAGAAACCACTCATCCATTAAATGAGCGACGTGGGACTCTTAACATATACGTATCTTTCTTCATGGTGCGTCTGTTACATGGTTGGCTAATAAATAATGATGATTCTCAACAATGTCCATAAGATTTCTATGGTTGCATAAGACTTTTCGATAGTACCATTTAGCAAGACGGCTGCAACAATTGGATATGGGAGGTTTCCATTAATATATACTGTGAGTCGCGTATTTCACTGACTCCCAAACAGAATAGTCGCGTATTCAGAAGAAGAAAAAAGACGATGCGATCAAATTCTCTCTTTAAGAAATTGCTAGATGATTTTGCGGTCTCAAATGTAAGATCTCTAATACTGTCAAATTATTATTGTTGTTAAACATACTTCTCCTCCCCATGGCCTTATGTCTCGTTTAGATAAAATAGGGGGTGGATATTCGGACACGGATTAAATATTAAAATTTAGATTTAGATTTAATAAATAATTATCCAAATCTAATTCAAATAAGATCGAATTGGGTCGGCTTTTTAAGTTTGGTTTCGTTATTTCAAATTTTCGATTATGAGCCTATAAGTCGAGCTTCTTCTTTTTCTTAAAAAAAAATTAACGTCCAACTAAACTCTCCATGTCAAGTTATCTTACTAATTCCTCATTTCCACGAAATCATTTAAATAAAGTATTAATGCTAACAATAAAATCATTGTCGAGGAAATTTCTGACAACACAAGCATTCAGGTCCTGAGAATACAAATCCAAACATAGCAAAATCATGTCAGATAGAAAGTATCCTAACATCAAAACAAAACTAAAAAGTAGTCATCTAAATATATTATTTGTTTGAAGTGTATAAAAATAGTGACCGAAAGAATTTTTGAGTAGACGGATTCATGTCGACGAGAATTTATGGCGAAAGTGATTCCTCAATTTTTTGCTTATTTCCCATTTTATTTGGGTAACGTTTGTCGGCAGAATTATCTCTTAACTCTCATATATTCTTTGTAGAATCAAGTCCTCGAAAAGATTATACTACAAAAAATAAAAATAACGCTGAATTTTCTTTCCCGTCAAGCTATTGTGACAACTTTGGTTAAAGTTTAACTTGCGATATGAGTTTTATTTGATTTTAACATTTGTGGTCCAAAAACTTGTGAGTTATTGTTAAGTTCCATTCAGTTGTAACACTAATAAAACAAAACAGTATTTCTCATATGATTATGAAATATGGATTTGTCATTTTTTTTGGGTGAAGTACTTGTACTTTAATTTGGCATCATACTCATGACCAAGTGAAATCCTCTAAAACCTTTTTGAATAGTGCTACTCAAGATACGTTTCCCTTTACGAAAAAGGTAAAAATAAAATACTAGATTTTTTGGCAAATTTACATTTTCGTTATGCAAATTTCTCAAATGTTTGCAAGTTTTTTGCAACTTTGATGTGTTAGTGAACTTTAACAATTAATATGCGTGAATGCATATTAATCGGAGCCCAAAGCGGGTATTAGACAGATGGGTGAAATTCTCGTCCCGTCGACTACACATGGAATCCATAAGTTGGAGGTCCGCTGAAATCTTATACAGATTGCTTCTTTTATAGTTGTAGCCCAGTTAACATAAGAAAATATATCCATTAGGCTTAACTGCTGTTGGAGCCCAATGTCTTCCGAGTAAGGGTGGTAACCGGTTTGGTCTTACCGGTTTTAACCGGTAACCGGACCGGTTAAACCGGAACCGGAACCGGTAGCACCGGTTAACCGGTTCCGGTTAACCGTTTAATGGTTTACCGGTCCGGTTTCAATATTTTGGAAACCGGAACCGGTTAAACCGGTAAAAAATTAAAAAAAAAAAAAAACTAAAGTATATAAGTAGTATATATAGTATATAGTAGATATGTATATATATATATAGTATATATATTAAGTTATACATATATATAAGTATAGAGAGTATATAGTACATATATATTAAGTATATATAGTATATATAGTAGATATGTATATATATATATAGTATATATATTAAGTTATACATATATATAAGTATATAGAGTATATAATACTATACTTATAGTATATAGTACATATAGTAGATATGTATATATAGTATATATAGTAGATATGTATATATAGTATATAATACATATATATAAGTATGTATAGTACATATATATAGTATATATATTAAGTTATACATATATATAAGTATATAGAGTATATAGTACATATATATATATATAGTATATAGAGTATATAGTACATATATATTAAGTATATATAGTATATATAGTAGATATGTATATATATATATAGTATATATATTAAGTTATACATATATATAAGTATATATAGTATATTAAGTTATACATATATATAAGTATATGTAAGTTATACATATATATGTATACGAAAAGCACTATTCTGTATTGCTGACTTGCTGTTAGGCTGTTAGTCAGTAAATATTTAAACTTTAATTATAAAGTTGTATAACATATGAAAATATAGCTACAATATACAAATAAATACTATAATATATATATATATATATATATATATATATATATATATATATATATATATATATATATATATATATATATATATAATACAAAAAACAAAAAAAAAATAGATTTTAATCACTCCAAACCGGACCGGTTCCGGTTTGAGGTTTAAAACCGGTAAACCGGAACCGGTTAAACCGGAACCGGAACCGGCCGGTTTCCTAACCGGTTCCATAACCGGTTCCGGTTCCAACCGGTTAACACCCTTACTTCCGAGTAAGAGGGCTTATAAGCCTTTTTTAAATTTTTGGAGTGTTTGGCAAAATAAAAAAAAATGCTTAAAATAAGTTAAAAAATGCTTAAAATAAGTCAAAAGCAAAAAGTTGGAGAACCCCAACTTATTATTTTTTAGTTTAAAAAGCTACTTCTTTTTTATAAATTATTTTTATTACATATGGGGTAGGGGAAGGGAAAATGGGGAGAGGATTGCAATGTGGGGATTTGAACCCTCACCAACAAGGTGAAAGTTCAGGTAGCCAATCAACTGAGCTACTAGATCCTTACAAAAAACTACTTCTTTGACCAAATATATTACCTTTTTATCCCTTATATTTTCTTATTACCTTTTTGTGTTAACAAATTTAAGGTCATTTTAGTCATTTTAACAAAGAAAAGTGCTTATTTAATACTTCTATCCAAACATGTAACTACTCATTAATAAAATCAACTCAAGCACTTAAAAACTGCTATTCAAACTTGGTGCTTAAAAGCTACTTATTTTAAGTCAATCCAAACGGGCTCTAAGTATCCTATCAGGAAATTGTGGGGATCGAGATAACAGGACGTCATGCGGAAGCTAATACTTTGCAAACCTTTAACGACGATAAATCAGACGACATAAAACTATAAAAAAAACTTTATTATATGATATGAGTTTGGTCAATTGACCTACACATGATAATACTAATATTAAAGTATTCTAAAACTATTGAAAGAATAAATCTCCCCTTAAGCAAAGCTCTCTAAAAGACTACATTGTGGATACTTTTCCGTGTTTTTTGTGTGAAGAATCCTCAATTTATAGAAATACAAAAAATTTCCTCCAAGAAAGTATTAGTCAAATATGAAAGAGATCTTTTCCACCTAGGAAACCTTTTTCATCAATAAAGGAATTCTAATTATGGTAGAAAATCAAGGCAAAACCTTAAAGAAATTACATCCAATGATCTTGAAAATTGGCGATTTTGAACTTTTGATCCCAGCTTGTACCATGAACAAAACCTTCAAGGTGAAAAATTGTTAAAATTTTGGAATTTTGTCCGTGGAGCAAGCGAGATCAAATACTCAAAATCATCCACCTCCAAGGCCATAATTGTAGTTGTAGAACACTCGACATACCCTATGAGAACTCTGGCCCAAAAGCCTCCTAAGAACTCAAAAGAATATTCTTTGCCCTTAACTAGGCAAAAAATTTCACGGAGTGTCCTGTTTAAAGACTGGTATTTTACTTTTGTCTTCGTTTTAAAAAGTTTAGCAAATATAGATATCCGCCAAGACTTCTATTCCTTCTTCTCCGTCTTCTTTGTATGTGTCATAGAAAATTGAAGACTCTTTACTTATAATTTGTGGTTGGTTTGGTTGAAGAAACTTTTAAAGAACACCATCTTGCGTTTGTTGAGCTTGGTTGTTGAAGAAGAGAAACTGGTGTTAATAAAGACCAAAAATTCTTGGTCCTGATAAATTTAAAAGATCTACGATGGACAAAGATATATCTATAGGATAACTTTAGACCAGCTCTCAAACATAGTACCATTTATGTAATTTTTTAGTATTTTTCACGATTGATTCTGTGAGTGACCTTAATTTTATTGAGTCGTTTCTATAACTTGATGACTGTTCAAAAAATTAACTCTAATCTTACGTGGTAAACCAAATATTGTAATCAGTACTTAGTTGTGCAGACTATTGTAGTCGGGCCAACCAAATGACTCATATATATACATTACGTTACATTTGGAATCACTCATGAGCTCTCGTTCAAACTATATCAAGATCCACATGAACAAAGGTTTCACACTTATTGTTGCTTCCGTTTCATCTCATGGAAGGAACAGAATAAGTGTTGAAACAGAAAAAGAAAAAAAAAGAAAAAAAAAGAGGAGCTATATTAAAGTATAGGGGATTATCATAGAGGGGCGGAAGGGGTTCATCTAAACCGGCATAAATTCACGCTGTATCTACAAAGTTAAAAAAAAAAAAAAATCTTTATGTTATACATAGCAGATGAGGGACCTCTTGATACGTACTGTCATGCACTCTGAGCTTCAAGGAAGGTAGTGAAATCTTCTCTAGCCTTGAGCAGTGTTGGTGTTATACAGGACGTAGGTGATGTCGGGTACGATGTTGGGGACGACGTAGAAAACCGAACATGGCGTGTCGATTCATGTGATTTCCTGGAATCTGTTGTTGTTGTGTTCTTAAGGACACCTTTAACTTCCTTATCGAAAACAAACCCTGTCGTTACAGGGGAAAACGTGTCGTCATTCACATTACTGCATCGGATGAGCTCCAATGGCAGATCGAAAAACATGTTGTTGGAGGCGCCATCTCCTACATCGTTGAAAATAGCTGCCGATGATGTCCATGACCCGCATTCGAATTTCTCCAATGACACTGTCCTTGAAACTACATGTGGTCCTATATCTGTCGATGATACTCCGCTTACTTGCCTTCGCCCTGATCTTACATGTTTGATCCCCTTTCCAAAACCCGGAATGAACAAACACAATGCTCCGCATTTGAACTTTTCCTCGTCCTGATTTTGACCCTCCAACATTTTGTTGTTATAAATTTCACCATTTCTGCTGCTAGTTTCCGGTTCGTCAAATAAGTTACTTTGATTGAATTTATTGCTGTCCTCAGCTGCTGGTACATGTTTAAGGGTACTATTGGGGGTGAACCAAATATCGAATTCTTCAGGTGGGGCGCTAGCTCTGCCTTCACCACACGACTTGCTCCTCCGTAAGTGGATTTCCCTTAACTGTTCCAGGTTAGTGAGAGCCACGGAATGCTGACGAGCCAGATGATTGGTTGATGACAGAGGAGAGGGTAGTTGATTAATCTGGTTCTTGCGGTACTTTTTCTTGGAAAAATCTGGAGATGAGGTGGTTGAGTTGGGAAGGCTGAAGCTCAAGAACTTGTCATCAGGAATGGCGAGAGGTGGGGATTTTGGATAGGGGATGGCAAGTTCATTTGATTCTTTCAGGGAGATTGGATCCACTGAAATCTGCTTCTCACTGCCCAGGCTCTGCTTCTTGAGTAGCTTCATAGAGGGGCCAGTACTGAGGTCAGTTACTTCAATGAAAGCTTCATTATTTGAGTCTTGAGAATCCATAAAGGGAGGCATATTTGAGCTTGATGTGAAGCTGGGGGTTAATTAAACCTGAAGAGAGGTGAGCAGCAAGTTCCAGAAATGGGAGGTATTTAAGGGAGAAATACGACATGGGGTTGAGTTAGAATGTGGATGCCATGCCTGCCAAACCTTGAAGTTATGATTCCCACGTTCTCTCTTTCACTCTCACTCAGAGTATACTTATTACTATATTTTATGACATGGGATGCACTACCTGATTTAGTTTTAGCAATTCTCTCGAACCAACGAGAGGAGTGTGCTGAGATGTTTGGAATTTCTTTACTTTCAATTAGAGCTCTCGGAATGGAGAACTTCGTGGTAGAGAACACTTTACCCTTTTAGCAAACCAATCGAACACAAATTTGGATTAATGGGATC
This sequence comes from Lycium barbarum, assembly GCF_019175385.1. NCBI lineage: Eukaryota > Viridiplantae > Streptophyta > Magnoliopsida > Solanales > Solanaceae > Lycium > Lycium barbarum. Next base: position 69,039,289 of record NC_083348.1, on the reverse strand, counting down.
AGTAGATATCAAATACCATATAGTTAAACCAAAAATGAAAAATCTCAAAGCCTAATTTAGTGTAACACATACCCACGTCTACCACTTGCTACAAATATAAAATTCTCAAATTTTCTTTTAATAATACTCCTAGTAATTCACAAAGTCGTCTGATGGGTGATACACCAAAGAGTCTCCCTAACAGGGAAGTGGGCAATTCTATAATTTTTTTAAACAAATCAAGTGGTTCAGATCAACACGAAATAGTCTTACTTGACACTTGACAAACCCTTCCAAAAAGAAAATCACTCCTAGCAAAAACCCAAAAAAAGAAGGCGAAAAGGAAAACAAACATAAGGGTTGGGGGGGGGGGGGGGGGGGGGGGGGGTGCGGGCACTGGTTATTAATCGACCTGATATTTTGACATCAAGATTTTCCCAAATTAAGTCAACTTCACTCATGAGTTTGGACCTCAAACAAGTTAAATAATGAAGTGAACGTGCGGGCACACGGTTGCTTGGAAGTATATAACCAACCAAAGCATGGAGAATAGCAGAATGTAGGCATATAAAACACAAGAAAGAGACAACAATGCTCCAACACTGCCAAGAAAGAGATTTAGCCAATCCAAGTACCCATTCCCAGAGAACATGCAAAATGAAACGCAGACAGTTGTTTTGTTACATGACCATCATAATTTTTAATTTTGATAATGATGGTGTCTGGGTGCTTTCGCAAACCTCGACTAGTCCATTGAGTACTTGTTACTTCCCACTTGTGCAGGTACCGGATAACTATATCCACAAAGATTTAGGCAGATGAAAAAAAAATCCTTCCCACGAGCATCAGAAGATTATAACTAAATTATTGGTATAACACCAAACTCACTAATATTCGAGAAATAGGTTTTAATTGCAATGGATAAAATCATGTATGCAAACTACTTACAAATACAAAAGTGGCAAAACTTTCACTGGAGGGAATTATAAAACAGAATCAGCTCAAAGAGACTAAGTACGGAGCTTCATATCCCTGCGTGAAAATGTCCTTTGTCAGAAGCAGCACCAGAAGAAATTAAACATATCATAGCATTTCGCAAGTAAAATTTGAGTTAAGGCTTTCTCGACTAGATCAATGCTGATTAAATCATTGTCCTGATCGACTAAAATTTACTAAAGAAAAAGTTAATATATTATACTCTATAGGTCTTCCAAGAAACTTAAGTTAACATTGGTGCTCTTAACACTAGACAGACTAGATGGTACTTAGCCGTCAATAGATGCAGCCTTGATAAATATCAAACCACAGATTTGTAACATTATTTCATCCACTAACCAAAGCTGCAGAAACTTCAGGGGTCATCACTCTCATCAGCCTCCTCAATCACTGCAGCTGAATCCCAGTCCATGTTGAGCCGCATGGCATCCACTTTTGGATTGACACCGGTGTCTCTTTGGCTTTTGCATGCGGGGATTTGCTAGGTCTGTTTTACTTCAAGGCTTCAAGCTGAATCCGACATGACTGGTGCATGACCATTAGTTGGTTGATGGTGATACCAGACCCAGTGCCATTACTCAAGCATAGTATATAAGAATATGAAGCCACTAAATCAAAGATCTGATATAGATCCGGGGATGGAAAAGAATAAGTATGATCTGTAAATATAGCCAATGTGAAAGGTCAAATGAAAGCTTATAACATAGAAAAAGCTAGTAATGGGATCCAAAAGGTTTGATCTGAACACTACTTAGAATGTCTTTCAAAAAGACTTAAAACCACCCTGAAATAAAGGTAGAAAACTAAGCCATCATTTTACTGTTGTAGACAAAAATTCATTTAACAGAATTTCGCTTTTAGATTGGCATATTTGACTTTGAGCACCATTGAGTTGGTCAGTTCAAAAGTTTGCTTTCGGATAGTATATTGTGAAACCTTTACATTACTAATCCAAAAACACTTTTAAGAACTTGGGATGCCGATGTTTGATTAATTGAAATCTCAAATCTTAGGCCGAATTGAGATTTTTTTTGAGAAGGGAAAAAAAAAAAAAAAAAACTCCTTGTCCTTCTTATCCATGTCATTTTATTTTAACTGAAACATATGGAAAGAAACTTTATAACAACCTACAAACGGTGTTTCAATCCAAATAACGAATTTACAATCCTAACCGATGCAAAGACTGGCTTGAACATCTATATTCCTCTCTATTTGAAACAAATCTCTGACTGTGGCCGGTATACAGTCATTTATGTTTGGCTGATTAACAGTTGCAATGAGTGTTACTCAAAAGAAGATAGAAAATAAAAAGCCGCATAACATGTCTCATGAGGCAGTGGTTGTAAACCCTGCTTATGTTTGACTACCTTCTATTTTCCTTTTCCTTTTCTGCATACACCACGCATATATCCAGTCTAATGAAAATGATCTTCAAGTCTTAACAAAATATCGTCTTGTCTTTGTTGGTCTAGTCAAGCTACAAATGGAAGTCTGACAGGAGAAAATTATGAAGTTTTTCTATGTCTGATATGAACATATATATTTCAAAAGGCAAAAAGAAAAGGAAAAATATATGTTTGCTAAGCCCACTGTAGTGGAACCTTAGTACTATCACAGAATGGAAGCTGAAACTTGAACATTTACCATCAGTTATGAAGTGTCAAATCTTGTCTCGCAGTGCTCAAAGCTACAGTAGTACCTCCAAATTAGGCTAAGAAGTCATCTCTTATGCCAGCATCCGCAAAGCAATACGATCTTTAGGTACTTTTCCTTCATTAATCTTCAACAAGGAGAATGAATGGATTTAGCTACGCCTTGCAAATAGCCAAACACTTACTCGAACATTGCTTCTACATCAAAAGAACACTTCAAAAACTGCCCAAAACCTTTCTCCTTGAACTGGTTACCGGCTAGTAATTAAGGACCTTTTAGAAGTTAACTAGATTGTACTATTTAAGAACTTGGGAATCTACCCTCAAACTCTCAAAGAGAAATAACTAACCAGGTTTACCCTGTAACGGCGAATGACTACATACTGTCAAGCATATAACAGCCATTCAGAACTATGGCAGCCACCAAGATAAGACAAAGGAAAAGAAATCCATTGCCGCTCCTTCTATCACTTTTTTCATGAGATATAGCTTATGTTCAAGATATCTCAATATAACAGATTTTATTGTACCCATCACGCATTCAGAATTCAAATTCAGCTGACACCTTTAGATCTTGTTGAGCCTTAGCTGACATCTTTAGAAGGTTCTTTTTTTAAATCAGTAAATCTTTAGCAGGTCCATTATATGCAACTTGAAAACGCATAAAGACTTTAGATTCATTTCAAGCAGTTTTATCCATTCATCACGTCTGAGAGGAAGTACCTTGCATTAGCGCAAACTGTCTACCCTAAATGTTGTCAAATTGTCATTTATTTTCATGCAATGAGTATTTCACCACTAACTTGTTTTCTACTATAATCTTCTCTTGTGTCAATTACCATACAACCCCATAGAGTGTCAGTGTTTTATTAAAACAACCTCATACAATTTCAATTCGGCGCTATGATTTTCATCAAACTTTCCTAATGAAAACATCACCTCTGTAAGTCATAGGTTGCTCCACATCACAAGCACACAATATCACCAAAAACTATGTCTCTCTCTGGTATCTAGTCTTCTAATACATAAAAAAGAATCTTCTAAATTTAAGTAGTTATCTCAGAGAGAAGTCAATAAGAACTCCCAAACATTTCAAAGCATCTTTGAGCATCATCTCTCCTCCTTGAGGACTTGATAAGTATTGTCCCATTAAATAATAAGTTGCGTAATTCCATATTGTCCTTGTTTCAACTAGTAGGTATACAACCATCTTGTCGATATCAATAACTGAAAATACTTTATAGGTAGTCAAATGTTTCAGCGTGTTTACTAACTATAACGAGTAAAAGGAATTAGATGAATTGTCCATTTTCAAGGTCTTACATGCTACAGGTAGAAGCAGAATATAAAAGGGCTCCTGTTGCAACATGTTATGTCCTTATGGTGTATTACCTTCTCAGTCATATTCCTAATTAGCACAGTAAATGCCTCTTAACAATTATACATCTACATAGGGAAGCTCTTTGTGGTCTTTCTTATGTGTGCCTATTATACTACATGTGTCCTTTCCAACTTATACGACATTCTTTTTTATATGACGTGACGGCCATTCCTTCAAAAATTACTTTTCCACTATAATTCATATATACACAAGTCAAACTAATATCTTAAAATCTGTAACCAATCAAATGGTGTCCCATAAAAGCAGATAGTCGGAGTAGTTCTCTTCCAATAAGTGGATTTCAGAGAGTTTTTCTGAAAGATTTTGCTACCTGGTCAGAATCATTTGAGGATAAGTTGATGCTGTTTGATGTCATGGTCCATTTGAAATTCTCCACCATTCGGTTTGCATGCAAACGTCAAAACTGAGTAGTATAAATTACTCTTAAAGATTTTTAGATGAGGTGGCTTCGTGGTATAAGTTAATGTTGATTAATCAGAGTACAGTGTCACCAATAGTCGCCACATGAGCAGTTCCCACCATGGAAAACATGAAAGCGATTTTTGTCCTTGATGACAAGCGTTCTTCCGAAAACTTTGGAGATATACTTACTTGAAGAGTGGCAATCATTGCATGCTCGGAGATTTTTTGTCACCCGTATGATTGTTCCTGGTTTTGTTCTCATCAATCCAAAAGCAATGGCCAACTTCTCACTATGGTGATAAAGAATATTCTTTTTCAGATCATCTGCCACATCCTGATAAACAGACTTTAAATCAGGCACATATCCTTCTTCTTGTATTCTGAAGATTAAGTCCTTCAGAAACCTAGAGATTTCAGGATATAGTGGATGATCCTTTTCGCTTGCCATAAATGTGTAAACTGCTCCGTTTATCTCGATTGAGCTCAGGCCTGGATCTTTCTTCAAAGTTTTTGATCTGAGCAACAATCTGGTTGACTTTACACCCTCCGAATTTCCAGACATAGCATAAATATTTGAGAGAAGTATATAATATCCTGCATCACGTGGCTTCAACTCGAGAAGCCTCTGTGATACCTCAACACCTAGCTCAATATTCCCATGAGCTTTACAAGCACCAAGCAAGGCACCATAAACATCCAGACCTGGTTGCAAATGCATGTACCTAATTACTGAGTAAGCATCATTTAATCTCCCTGCACGTCCAAGAAGGTCAACAACACATGCATAGTGCTTTTGATTGGGAAAAAGGTTCCATCTTGCTACCATATTGTCAAAAATATACAATCCTTGATCAACCAACCCAGCATGACCGCAAGCGCTCAAGACAGAAACCAAAGTTGACTCATTTGGATCTATACCTAAATCCTTCATCTTCAGGAAAAGGTCTATTGCATTATTACCGTACCCATGCATCCCGTTACCAGCAATCAGTGCATTCCAGCATGCAGCATCTTTCTCAGCCATCCCTTCAAAAAATCTTCTTGCATCACCCAACTTAGCACAATTTGCATACATGTCTATTATAGATGATCCCAAAAAAGTATCGCCTTCAAAACCAAATTTTATTACCAATGCATGCACCCTCCGGCCTTGCTGCAAAGCTCCTGAACTGCTGCATCCTGAAAGGATACCTGTTGGTTTTTAACAAAGAAACTTAGGGAAATAACACAGAAAGGCTAAGAGAAAAGTACTGGCAATGCAGTGAAAGGGAACTATTTTATTTAGCTTTATTGAGCTCTGCATTTATAGGGAACTTGCAGTAACAAGAACCGTAAAAAGATAATCATTATCCTAGCCTAGAATATCCCCACAGAATCAAATTGTCAACTAACTAATTTCTTGGAGTACTATAAATAGGAATAGCTAACAAACTATTAAATAGGATTTATTCAAAAAAAAAAACTAAAGCAGCAAAATAAAGTTACTGCAGTCCGAAAGCATAATTCTAACAATACCTATCAGAGCAACAGAATCAAGTTCCAACTCTTCTGTGGCCATCATCCGATTGAAATGTTCCACGGCCATACTCCAGTTTCCACTCTTTACAAACCCTGTTAACATCGATGTCCAAACAACTACATCTTTTACAGGCATATCACAAAATATATAGTAAGCATCGTCAACACAATTTACATCAATATACATCTCTATTAGACGAGTTTCAACACGTTGGCCGTTAACATGACCTAATCTAACTACTAAACCATGGATTTGAGTAACTATTTGTAAATCCCCAACGCCAAAATCAGCAGAAACCAAACTCATTATTGTAAATGTATCCACTGACAACCTCCTTCTCATTAAATTGAATACTTCAATTGCTTCCTCAACCAAACCATTACTGGAATAAGCAAAAATAATCGCGTTCCACGACACAACATTGCTTTCAGACATACTATCAAACACGTATCGGGCATCAATCGGACACCCCAATTTCGAGTACATATGGACTAATGCACTTTGAACAAACACATTATATTGATACATTTGCTTAACACAATAACAATGAAGTGATTTTCCTATCAAAGTCAATCTTAATTTACCAATAGCAGGTAAAATACTTGAAATTGTTATTGCATTAGGCATTAACCCACAATTAACCATTTGTCTAAACGTCTCAATAGCTTCAAGAAAAAGGCCATTCTTTGTAAACCCATTTATTAATATTGTCCAAGAAACCAAGCTTTTGTGCTCTATTAAAGAAAATATTTTGTGGGATTCTGTTATGATTTGACATGATGCATATGAATTCATTAATCTGTTACAAAGACGTGTATTATGAGAAAGACCAGATATTATAATGTGTGCATGTAATTGTTGTATAGGTTTTGGTTGTTTGAGCTTTTGGAGGATTGAAGCATGCCATGGTTCAGTGGCATTGAAGTTGGGTTTGAGATTAAGGTGAGTTCCATTTTGCCACCAAGTGTAATTGCTCGCTAGAGTTGAAAATCTAATCATTTCATCTCGGTTTGTGAGAGAATATAGGTTGTATCTATATACTAAAGTACATCTTATAATTTGAATCTATATTAATATATTTATATTTATATTATATTAAAAGCATGAATTTCTAAACTTAAAAGTTAAATTATTAAAATATTTTTAAATTGATTTATTTACTAATAATATATTAACATTAAAAATAATATTTAAAAAGAAGAGGAAGCCAACGGGTGCATTTTATAGAAAGTTGCTATTCCTAAAAGTAGTGTCCTTTAGATTTATTAACTAACTTCTTAAATATATGGTTCAATGTTAACTCATTGATTGAATAGAAGAAGTTACATTGCATTAGCAAATTCGGAAAGTTGTTGAAAATACCAGACAATCAATAGGGTAAATTGGTAAGACATAAATATGAACATTTCAACAAATGTAAGGACGTATATAGATCTCTATCAATTTACATTCCTTGTCCCAACTGTAAATTGTTTGACAATTTTAATTTATTTAAAAATATTTGACATTTTAAAGAAATACAAAATCATTGATTACTTTTCTGTTCAATCTACCCTTATACTATTCTAATTGTTGGAGTGTTAATAAAATAAGATATTTAAGGAGATTCAAAGTGTATTTTAGACATATACTTCTATCAAAGAAAAGTTTAGACCTATACTTTTACCAAAAAAAACAATTTAGACATATACTGTTATAATTATTACTATTAAATGTATTTTTAAAGAGGTGCAAGGACCATAAATGACATATAATATGGACGGGATGGAGTAATAGTTATTTGATAGAATCTTTGGTTTTGACTCCACCTATTTAATTAATGTGAATACTTAATTTTAGGCTTAATACCTAGATGGACCCTTAAACTTGGCATGTTTTGTAAGATAGACATATAAACTTATAAGGTGACCAGATAGACACTTAAACTTACTCAAAGTGTATTTTTCAAGTTTTTCAGTTGTTTTGAAAACAAAAACTATATTTTTCAAACACTCACAATTTTCATGGCCAAACAAGCCCTAAATATATCACAAAATATTTTTTTTAAAATGCAAAAATAAGGCAAACGCATATACATGAGACTATAAATGTGCACTTAAACCAATAAATACTCGCTAATCGCAATTTTGCAGCTTTCAATTAACTCGGATTTTTTTTTTACACTTGAATAATTAAAAAACAATAACTTTAACCAATAAAAATCCTTAAAAAAAGAAATTTCAAATTAAGAAATTTCTAAGTTCAGTATTTCAAGTGTAAAAGAAATTTCAAATTAAGAAAACTGTAAAGTTATTGTTATTGTTTCTAAGTCTTAATTTGAAATTTCTTTTTTTAAGGATTTTTATTGGTTAAAGTTATTGTTTTTTAATTATTCAAGTGTAAAAAAAAACCGAGTTAATTGAAAGCTGCAAAATTGCGATTAGCGAGTATTTATTGGTTTAAGTGCACATTTATAGTCTCATGTATATGCGTTTGCCTTATTTTTGCATTTTAAAAAAAATATTTTGTGATATATTTAGGGCTTGTTTGGCCATGAAAATTGTGAGTGTTTGAAAAATATAGTTTTTGTTTTCAAAACAACTGAAAAACTTGAAAAATACACTTTGAGTAAGTTTAAGTATCTATCTGGTCACCTTATAAATTTATATGTCTATCTTACAAAACATGTCAAATTTTAGACATATACTTCTATCAAAGAAAAGTTTAGACCTATACTTTTACCAAAAAAAACAATTTAGACATATACTGTTATAATTATTACTATTAAATGTATTTTTAAAGAGGTGCAAGGACCATAAATGACATATAATATGGACGGGATGGAGTAATAGTTATTTGATAGAATCCTTGGTTTTGACTCCACCTATTTAATTAATGTGAATACTTAATTTTATCTCGAGAGTACTTGAATCACAGACACATCTATATCTATTTATATTATTCTAAAAGTGTGAAACTCCACAGAAGACAGTCGAGTTTCAAAAAACTCATCAAAACTTGATGGACGTTTTTACTCTTTCAAAAATCGTACTTATTAACTACTCTACATTATTATAATACAAGCTTTCTTTCACTCTTCCGATACAAAAAATCTACAATATCAATTTTATTTTGTTCATATGAAATTTTTCTTTTTCGTTGAGATCTAATGCATAAATGTAAGTGATACTCATTAAGATTTCGGTAAGTTACAAGGTATTCGTTGGATGTCGATTTTACATTAAAGAGTCCAGAATGGTCTGCTTTTTCATTTACCAAGTGAAAAAATACCCAACGTGTTTATTATGCTTTTTATGTATCTCATAATTAATATTCTTTTGTAATTTCGGGGGAAAAATCTATTATATTAATCAAGAAAATGTCTTTATATACATGATTGATCTTTGAGAGACCATTTGTATCGGCCCCATTTTAGTTATTAACTTAAAAAACAAATGATCTTTTTTGTGTGTTTATAAAGGTCCATGCAATACAATTTTAAACATATCAAAATCTTCCATGTTTTAATAATCTGGGTATCAAAAGTAGTAAAAGATATTAAAGATAGGTATAAATATGTTATTTTCTCTATATAAAATCATGCATGACACTTTCATCTCACACAGATCCAAAGTGATAAAAGAAAGAAGAATCCTTTTTTTTTATTACCTTTCTCGCATATGTATAAGGCCGAATCCATTACGAATCAATTCATAACCATAAGGGAGTCATTGGAAGAATGAGTCACAATACATATTTTGGTCGAAAACCGATAACAATGGGATTTCAATATGTGCATATGCATGAAAGAAAAGAAAACATCTTACTTGGCTTTATGATTAAACAATGAGCCAACACAGGAAAGGTCGTGAGAAGTACAATTCACTTTAATACTTCATATTTTATATTTCCGGCCTTTATCCTAATAATTTATGCATTAAATTTTCTTTTTTAAATAAAAAAAAAACTATAGTCTGAATATGATAATAACATAAAAATACACTTATGAAGCACGTGGAGTTATATTAACAATGGGAAGCCCTTAAGCTTACAAATTAAATTATTTAAATATCCTTCTCATTTAAATAAATCTTTAATTTAATTAAAATATCCTTTTTATCTATTTAAATATCCCATTTATTAATTAAATTTAAACAGACCCTTCGAATTGATATAAAGCTTATCCTACTTTGAAGAGAATTGTTGCTCTGCGAAAAGGTGAGTTGCCACCCCTTTTTTAGTTTCCTTTAAAATAAAATTCTTCAATGCAACTTTATTCTCATTCTATCGTTGCTTTGCGAAATGTTGGTGGAGATCAGAAGAAAAATGTTTATGAATTTTGACTTGTAGAAGATGTAGTATTACTCTTGTAGTTTCTTGTCCTTTGATTTATGTTATTATCGTATGATTTTGCGGCAGTTATGGTATTGTTCCTCCTTTTTTTTTTCTTTTTCAGAATGATTTTTGTTATTATCTGTTGTTTCTGCACTTTTGTTGTTTCTTTTCTCAGAGCCGAGGGTCTATTAGAAACAACCTCTCTATCTCTCAAGGTAAGGTCTGTGTACACTCCACCCTCCCCAGACCCAACTTGTGTGACTACACTGGGTATGTTGTTGTTGTTGTTGTTGTGGTTGACTTAATTTAATTTGCAGAAGATCATACGATGACCAATTACTATCAAGAAAAATACATAGTTATTTTAAAACCAAATGATCTTCACTCGCATAGTTACATCGTCAAATCATTATATCATTTACGTTTTTCTATTCTCTTACTTAATGTATACTATATTAATATGTATGCATATATTTAGGTTTTTACATATACGAACAAAAAATTTACATATTTTATCTTCCCTTAAACAGGTTATTTTTAATAGAAAATGCACCAATCATGCTACTTAAAAATTTAGATCCCTTCCAATGGATTATGCAAAATGATAAAGGGATGATTTGTCGTGGATTTAACAACAACGTCATACATGCAGAAATTAGAACGAGTAAATTCACTAACAAGCATATGTTCATTCCTAAAATTTAACTTTCTCCCCCTAAAACTGAAGGATATGCTTTCAAATTCGTTTAAAAATACTATTCATTACATTTATGTTTTGCAATAACAATAAATAAAGCACAAGCTCGTACAATCCTCAACGTTAGATTGTATCAACCACAACACGTTTTCTCACATGGGAAACTGTACATTACACTTTCAAGAGGAGTTTCACCATCGGTAACAAGAGTTTTGGTTATGACATACTAATCGAAATGAATGAAACAAACATGCACTCGGACTATCGACTTTAAGGAAGTACTAGGTGTGATACAGTTAATTACATGATTGCACATCATAAAAGAAAAATAAGTAAAAACAATTGCATATTCTAACTAAACTTTGATTGTTCATCTTAATAGGTTCAGACGATATGCATCTCGACAAGACAAACAGTAACCATTCAACAATCAACATTAATCATTCAGAAAACAATTACTATATTCATTCGTGTATAGTTTTTAAGTCATTTTTTTCTTAAATATTGATATCACTTAACAACTCCAATGCCAAGCGATATGATCATCTTGACTACGTGACTTGACAATCACGTGCAACGTATGTGTCGAGAGACTAGTAATATAATATAAAGCTAGGCATAGACACCTCTCCACGACCTTCATTGCTATTTCTCCTTTTTTCTTTGGCTTTTTACCTATTTTTTTCCATTTATGTGTTATGTAAAAAAACTTAATAAATCACTCAATATATTACTAGTAGATATGGACCAAAAACTTTAAAAATATAATGGTAAGAATCTTAAAATTAAACCCATAGAACTTAAATCTTGAATCTGCCTCTGATTATACATATTATGTTTAATAACTACAAAGGCAATATATTACCAATCCATACATCATAATTTGAAGGCACAGCATATGATCAATCTGGCAGTAATGAGCAAAACTGCAAATACATCAAATGAAGGATCTTGTAACAAGTAAAGCTTTAGAAATTGCCAGTTAATTTTTTTTCCTGTAGAAATCTTTTTGTTGCGAACTCATTTTCATAGTACTATGATAGTAAGGTGAAAAGTTATTCAGAGACAAAATAGTATTTCTCATGCCAGGTTTGAAATATTATCCCTTTATCTTTTTGTAACTTTTTGGCTAGGAATATCATTACTTTGATGTAATCTTATTTGCTCTAATGTACTTTTTGGGTAATTCAAATATATGATATTTTTTCCGACAATAATTACCTTCAGACATAGTTTGTTTTTTCTATATCTGATCTTATTTGTTGGATGTAATAATTTTATTTACCCTGTTTTGATTTTTGTTGATTCATTAAAATGTAATTATGATTATCGATTGATCTTATTCTCTTTTGTTTTAGGACGGAAGTGGAACTTTTTATTTTGATCTCTAATAGGAATGGATTCTCTTAAAGCGAAAGTAAATTTATCAAGGTATTATAGCCTCTAATATCAACTAGTGAATTCATCCACGCTTCGCGCGGTCACAATAAATAAATAAAATATAAGAAAAAAATAATGCCTTGAATTTTTTAAACGAAAATCAATCTTTACTAATGAAATATTTATCTACGATTCTACTACTGAGTTATTACAATGTAAATAACCTATTATAATTGGTAAGCCTATATTAACACTGAATGTTTTATATAATGTCAATGTATCATCTTATCCCTTCTTTCTTAAGCACTTAAAAGTGAAAGTACTGCAAATTTATTACATCTACCTTCATCCAAATAAAACGAAATCTCCATCTCACCATTCAAAAGGTTATATTGTCATTGTTTTTCACAACACGACCAATACAAGCATCTAAGAAAAAAAGACCATCTAGCCCTTTAAAATTGAGGTTTTGACGGTATACTCTTAATTATTGACACTTTTTACAAAGAAAATACTTATTGAAAGGTGGGGTGATATATCCATTTTATTTTATGTGAATTATTTTTATTAATCTGTTAAGAAAATAACCCTTTATTCATATCTTAAACAATTTACTTTAAGTTTCTTATTTTATCTTATATTCGAAATCCACTGGCTCGACTAATGCAAATTTGTATTATGTTAGACCCATTAATGGGGGAAGGGAAAGACGCCACATACTTAAGATTTTTCTAAAAAAACTTATTGCATATTTAAGACCACATATTTTTTTTTAAAATTCTCTTTTCGTGAACTCTCTACACAACTAAAAGGTTTTATATAAAAAATAAAATCAAGAGAGTACGTATTATGCAACAAAAATGATGTAAATATTTTTTTTTCTTTCTTAAACTATATGCTAGAATAGGTTCATAAGGAATAAAATTGAGGGAATACATATTATACATACGGACTTTAGAAAATAACCTGTTTATACAAATGTCAAAGAAAACACAGCTTGAAAAAATTGTACAAACTTACCATGGATAGGAGAATAAGAAATATGGCATGTCTTCTAATAACAATATTAAAAACTGAAACAGGAAAAAAACAAATAAAGATTAAAACACTCTTGAAATAAAAGTGAAAATTTCCCAACTACTTCAATTTTAATCTTCTCAATTGCTATCTCTTACGTAAGAGCACCACTTGAGTTGTGCCGCCTATTTAGCCTTAGTTCAACAGCCACCACAAAAAACTCTCTCTCTCTCTCACTCTAAAGTTTTAAGTCTTAGAAAAACATTACTCCCCACGAAAAAGTAAAATTTGCACTATTAATTTAACCAAACTTCTCTATGAAATTCCACCAGTATTTTTACTAAAGGAAAGCGTAACTATACAAAACTATTGTTTTCCTCATTAACTAATGAACATGTAAAACATTTCTTGTTCCCACTATTAGCACAATTGATTCGAAATATGATGCATGAATTATATCAAATACATACCTGCTGTTATCCATAATTTATAATCATATGACAGATGATCAGCATATCCAGTCAAAGGTTACATATAGGAATTGAGATTGGATCTTCCAAAATCATTTTTTAACCTTGTTGAAGTATGATAGTAGCAAAACCCTTTGACCTATTAGCTATGTTTACCACGAATTTGGGTAATCAATTGAATTTGTAAATGAGGTATAGGATATGTGGTTGAGCCTTAATCTATTTTGATTGAGAGAAAATGGATTAAGGTCAGCTATGAATAATCTGAATAGTAATCGATGGTTTGCACTAAATGCGTATATTAAGTGATGTATGGTATCGTTTGATTGAATAAATCTAAAGAAGAAGACACTAAATCCGGACCAAAATCAGATAATAAGAGGGAGAGATTTTATATATTTTTGCTATTACAAATATTCTAAATCTGAAGAAACTAACCCTTAAAAGTAGGGTAATGACCCCTATTTATAGTTTTGCCTTGTGGGCCTCATACAACATAAAGCCCTTTTGAGTAAAGAAGAAAATTAAAAGGATAAGGTTGGTCGTACGGTCTGACACCCGTACGATTGGCAGCACAATGTGGCAGAACGATCTTGACGCGTGGCAATTGTGTAACGGATCACCCGGACCAACGGCCACGATCAACCGGGCCAACGGCCACGATCAACTCGGCTATGGATAAACCGGACCAAACGATTTCCTTCTCTTTCTTCGGATCAAGCACTCCTCTGGTTCGAATGGAAGTCTTCCTGCTCGTGCTTGTCTTTTTCTTCCCTCGATCTCTGATCTCATCGGTCTATCACATGTCCGATTTTTACCATATACAAGCTAATCTTTCTACTTCGTGCTGCCATGCCTCCAGCCTACAATTGTTAGACCATAAAATCTCAAAATTAATTTTCACTAAAGCAAACAAAAAGAAAGGAAGAGGAGTGAAAAATATGATAAAAACTTACTGAAATTGATGGCAAAAGGCACAGACGAAAGATTTCTTCAATGAGAATGTTGTTTATATAGTATATATTTGGTATGTGATGAGAATGATTAATGTAAATTAAATGGGTTTAATTGTAGGTGGTAAACGGGTTTAGGGTATGCATGTTACATTTGAGAGAGTGATTAATGAGAATTAAATGGGTTTAATTTTCTGAAAAAATGTTAAGGTAAAATATAAGGCCAAAGGCACAATATTTTTCTAAAAATGACACTAATAGAAATCCTGGCAGTTTGCTGAAGTTTTTTATTCACATCTTGCATTGGCAATTTGTTTATATTTCTTCTAATTGTTTGAGACGTTTCAAATTCTTTTTCCTCCATAATTAAGGAATTTGAGAGGTTGGAAATAAATTACGTACTCCATGAATAAGAAGAGTGGAGTATTAATTATTGAGTCATTTATTGTTGTTACAATAAAATACTTAAAAGATGGGATAAAAAAATAAAAAAATAAGCAAAAGCTCAAAAAAAGGAGAAAAAAGATAATTGTGTTTCTAGGCCATAGAGAGGTGCCACATCATCTTGTCTATGCCTAACTTTATATTATATATAGATAGATTGTCTTCTTGAATTTCTGTAATATATATTTTTTTTTTGGGAATTTGACATACTGCCTTAAGATACCCTGCTTTTGACTGCATTATTTGATGATAAGAAATTTATTATCTACATTGAGTTTTCAATTAATGTACATATTATTTTTTAATAAAGGTTATTCACAAATTTAAACTCTCCCATCATTTTAATTTTCTCAATACATGCATAATTAACAAACTTTTTTTATAATAACAAATTTCACAACTGGATTTATGTTTTGTAGATATTAGAAAATCATTGAAATACTACTTAGTAATTAAAGTTTTAAACTAGAAGTTGTGTCTTAAAATAAAAGGGGGTGTCCTTTCATTCCTTTTTAACCATCCATTTTGCATATAGCTGCTAAAGGTGTTGTACTTTGATAGACTTCTATTTTTTGTTTCAAATATGCCGTTTTTTAGTCATTCTAAAATTCTAATTTGTCAATGAACAAAGTGTCGAAATTCTATAGGGGTAAGTGTAACAAAGTGGTCTAACCTTCTTACTTGTTCAATTATCGAACGAAGCGTCACTTGAAATTTATCTAAAATAGAATATTATGAGGTTGCGATTATTCTATTTCTTTGGATAATGTATCTCAAACGTGCTAAAGAAAAAAATCGCACACAAGTGAAATCACTATATCACTTGGATGACAGTAAGAAATTGTTAATTTTATTCCAGGGGATTACAATAAAATTCTATTTTATTCCGGGGGATTACAATAAAATTCTTTCTCTTCCTGATGCATAGAGACAATAATTTTACTGTCGAGGTTTGATCTCTTTAAAAATCAAACTGCATAGTTTATGATCAAATCTAGAAACTTTCATGATTATTGTCGCGGTTAGCTTTGCAAATAAGTAGTTGTCAACAGTTTTTTATTTTTTTTAGTGTAAAAATTATTACTGTGATATATGGTTTTTGGTATGGATTGTCAAAGAAAAACAAAACGAAAATAGTTGCACAAATTTTTAATTTTTTTTCTTAATTTGACGTTTAGTGCATAGATTATTATTCTGATATAATTTCTAATTTATTTTCATTTGGATGATTTAACGCACAAATTGAAAAAGCATTTGGATGATTTAAAAACAAAAGTGAAAAAAGGTTAGTAAGAATTTATATAATGTTATTCACATGCTTGGTTGCTTTAGCATATTCTTATACATTTGCCTTGGTCTTACAATATTTTTTATACGTATGTTTATTTTTAAAATTTTCAGTTACAATTTTTAATCCCTTTATATCAAGACAATTTACAAAAGAATGTATTCAAACGCGCGAAGTGCGGACATGTTAACTAGTATATCATATACTCTCTCCATCCCAACTAATGTGTCACTTTTCGGATTTCGATATTTGACGAGGCCCAAGTGTATAGGAAATTTCGCTCGTACTCTGTCAAATTCTAATATAGTATAAGATATCGTCCCACAGAGATTGAAAAATCTATGCTACAGACTTGTAGTATTTTTGCTGCTATTTGAGAGAATCAGATTGATGAAAGGAGAGTAGTGACTTAAATTTGTAAATTACTTTAACAAAAGAAACAACTTTCAAAAGATTATCTTAAAAGAAAGAGTTGGGAGTCGTTGAATCTACTTAGTGTACATATGATAATAAAACCTTTTTTTAGTAAATTCCACAAACAGTAGAAATAGTTCCTAGACTTGATTTGTGTTATGAGGAATAAAGACCTCTTGCAATTAATCCTTAAATCAATAAACTTATTTGAAACAATCCCTCCGCGAGAATTAGAATTGAAAGAAATAAGATAGAGATCCCTCAAATCAATAAACTTATTTGAGACTGTCCCTCCGTAAGAATTAGGACGGAAAGAAATAAGATAAAGATTTAAACCTAAGAACTAACTTTAAATAACCCCTCCGTGAGAATTAGGATTAAAAGAAGCAAGTTCAAAGATTTGGAATAATAGATGACTAACAATTATTATTACATATATATTTTATGTGATTATTATAGTATATTAATTTCCCTCCTTGTCAGAAGTACAAATTAATATAACTATAATCATAACACAAAATATACTAAGTAATGATAATGATTAGTAGAACATATCATTCCAACACAAAGTATGACACTTAAATAATACCAAGACGAGGAATAACTAAAATAAGATAATATAACATTACACCAAGTTTCTTCAACTATCCAACAAAAAGAGATTACTCCATTATGGAGTTAGAAAAGAAAAAATATAAATTTAAGAAGCTAGAAATATTGAAAGACTTGGAGAAATATTTTTACTACAAAGGAAAGAAAAGAGAATAGAACAAGATTAACACTTTGTCGTCTCAATTATTGGATGATTTGTAAGCAAAGTTATGCTTCTATTTATAGGAAAATGTAGTGTCTCCCCCCTACGAATGCATTCCTTGAAGTAGTGCTCACATCCGTGACCTTACTTGACGGGTGAGAGTATAACAGTGGTAGTCGCACCCGTGAATTTTGCAACTTCTTTCTTGATGCCCATAGTTGACGGGTGTGAGTATGAAAGTGGCGGTGACACTAGTGAATTTCAACACTTGACGGGTGTGGGATTATGCAACTTCTTTCTTGATGCCCATAGTTGACGGGTGTGAGTATGAAAGTGGCAGTGACACCCGTGGATTTCAACACTTGACGAGTGTGAGATTATCCAACTTCTCCCAATGTTGTCTTTTGTAATTCCCACATGTAAAACTCTACGGTTATGACTTATGAATTCATGGTTGCACCTATTGAATTCTTTGCTTACTTCTTTGACAATTTATTTCTTCTCTATTCTTCTGCAGTACTCTTCTTCCTGTAGAATTTGTTAGAAAATATGCGAGAATAGGATATATTTATTCATGTTTTATTTTAAAACTTGTTTTTATATACAAAATATCATGAATAATTTATATCCATCAAACTCCCCCATACTTGAATTTTTGCCCGTCCTCAAGGAAAAAGATAATTTTCAAACATTTAAAAATCAATGATCTTTATAGGATAGAAAAATTATTCAGAAATAAATTTCTTTCATAATTCTCAATATAAACTAACTTTTTTAAGTTCACCAAATATTTTTCCTGATTTCTGAATTCCCTTTTGATCAGAAAGAACTTGCACTCTTTTTTTTTCCCTGAATCTTTTAGAATTGATAAATTTATGATCACTTATTCGTTGAGGATCACAGTCTTGTCCATAGGCTTGCTCCTTATATTTATCTCCACTAACATAGATTCGACACTATTTTCTGAAATCATCTTAGGACTTTTATTGGCTTATAATGTCAGGCTTCAGGCTAGTAAGGTAAGGATATTTTAATAGTGACTTTTCTTCTCCCAGCATGGAGTAGATATATAAAGCTCTTCTTTTTTTCTTTTCTCTTTTTATTTCTCCATTTGATAAGTTTTTCTTGATTTTCATTTCTCCTCTTTTGCAACGTCTCAAAGACTTGTATATTCACAATTTTCTTTTTCTCAACCCCCATTTTTTTTCCTTTCACTTTCTTCCCTTTTTGGTTTCTGCTCATTTATTTATAGCTGGAAGAATTAGGAGATCTCTGTGTGTTTATGCATATATATGTATATACACACATATATGTAGAATATTATGGTGTTCAAAAAAAAAATATGGCTCAAAGAAGGGTCTAAAAGGAAAAATGTGTATGCATGGGTAAAAATGAAAAGGTTAAAATAGGCTATGAAAGAAGGCCTAATATCATTTTTCAAAAATAAGTGTCATCCATTATTTCGCCTTGAAAAACATTAAGAGCAAGTTCTAGCTAATAGAGTGATTCTTCCTGTTTGGTGATCATAACTTTTCTCAATTCCAATGATTTCTTGAGTTGAAGACGATTGCTCTTTCTTTCACAAAGTCAAAATCATAGACATGAAAATCATTTGGTGAAGGTAAAAAGAAAATAATCTTGAACATAATGTAAAGAACTTTGTTTTAAAACTAAAATACCTACAACAAGATCAAGTTTAAAGAAATACATATATAATATTTATAAATAAAGTAAAAATATTTTTGGCTTTCAAATTTACAACTGCAGAAGAAAGCTTGAAAGAAACTACAGTCCCACACCTTATGTATGTCATAACATAGTTTTATATAAAGAAAAATCTTTTTTTTTTTTAGTTCTTGGTCCCATCAAAAAGTTACCCATTACTAGTTCCTAATCATTGTTAGAGAGGAATACAATATTACCCACTTTGAGGTATTAAAGTATTTCCCAGATTCCATCTTCTTTTTCAACTACTGCAAAATATATAGACACACACACACACACACACACATATATATATATATATATATATAGCCTAAACAGAAGTAGCATATGCATATATACACAAAAACAGGTGGATTAGATCCAAAAAGTCTCCCCACACTTGAGTTTTTCATTCTTCTAGATGAAAATCAGCTTAAACGAGTCCTCCAACTCCACCTCCGTTTTTTTTTTAAGATAAAATAAAACTTATGTTCTAACTAATATGTATATATATATATATATACACACACACATGCACACAAAAACATACTTTAAAAAGAAATACATCTATATTATAGGCTTAAAATAACTGTGAACTCACATGTCCATATTAGACTGACTAATTCAAGACGTTATTAGTTATTTGATCTTGGTTTATTATAAACCAAAAAATTACCTGAGCTAGTAATTAACTTGTACAGCAAATTGGTTAACCAACTAGTTACTTAGGCATACTGATCACTATGGAATTATTCCTTTGTAGGTGACTCTGTTTTGGTAGAGGCCTTCATGAGATGCTCCGGTTGTACACTAACCTGGATATTAACCAGATTAATTGGTTAAGCAATTTAATGATGCAAATTTATATTGGACTTATGAGGTTCCATTGCTTCACCCTCAATGGCTACGGGTTGGAAATAGGAGTTCTGAGTTTAATGTCGCCAGTTCGATTTATTGACTTCTTGATTCATCATTTAATCAGAGTCACCGATGGTTGTTCCTCAAATTTTCTTCCAAAATATAATTTCAGCCTGTGACCATTTACCTTAAACTTGTTTCCGCCACTGATCTGTTGAATTTCAATAGCTCCATATGAAGCGACATTTGTAACATTGTAGGGACCTGTCCACCGGGATTTTAGTTTTCCTAGAAATAGCCTAAGCCTGCTATTATAAAGAAGTACCAAGTCTCCAATTTTAAAACTCTTTGGTCGGATCAAATTGTCATGCCATTTTTTTGTTTTTTCTTTAAAAATTCTCGTATTTTCATAGGATCCCAACCTCATTTCTTCTTATTCATTAATTTGGAGAAATCTATTTTTTCCAGCCGATGTTAATTCATAATTTAGTGCTCTTAACGCCCAAAAAGTTTTGTGTTCTAATTCAATAGGTAAATGACAAGCTTTTCCAAAGACTAATCTATACGGAGATGTTCGATTGGCGTTTTGAAAGCCGTTCGGTATGCCCATAGAGCATCATCTAATTTTATAGCCCAGTCTTTTCTTGAGATTCCAACCGTCTTTTCAAGTATTCTTTTTAATTCGTGGTTGGATACCTCAACTTGCCCTTGAGTTTGAGCATGATATGGTGTTCCTGTTTTATGAGTCACACCATATTTTGACAGCAACGAAGAAAATTGTTTATTGATGAAATGAGTCCCTTGATCGCTAATGATGACTCGTGGTGTGCCGAATCTGGTAAGAATATTTTTTCTAATAAAATCACACACAGTACGAGCATCATTTTTTTTTTGTGGGAATTGCTTCAACCCACCTTGATACATAATCCACAGCTACAAGGATATATGTATAAGAGTGAGAAGAAGGAAAAGGACCCATAAAATCTATTCCCCAAACATCAAATATTTCACATACCTATATTGATTGTAATGGCATTTCATCTCTCTTAGTGATATTACCTGTTCTCTGACATTTATCACATTGTGCAACATATGCCCGAGCATCTTTAAATATTGTCGGCCAGAAGAATCCAGCTTCCAAAACTTTAAAGGCAGTTCGGTTGGCTGCATAATGTCCACCAATTTCTCCCCCATGACAGTGGTAAAGTATGTTCTTCATATCCTCCTCGGGTACGCAACGTCTAATGATATTATCTGCACAATTTTTAAACAAGTAAGGTTCATCCCACAGGTAATATTTAGCATCAGACATAAGCTTTTTTCTTTGCTGATAAGTGAGATTTTGAGGTGTCCACTTTCCAACCAAGTAATTTGCGATATCTGCAAACCAGGGTGGTTGAGTTACAACAAAAAATATATGCTCATCGGGAAATTCTTCTTTTATCTCAGTAAACTCAAGAGGAGGGTTCTCTAATCTAGACAAATGGTCAGCTACTTGATTTTCAGTTCCTTTCTTGTCTTTTATTTCAAGGTCAAATTCTTGCAGAAGTAAAATCCATCTTAACAATCTAGGTCGAGCGTCTTTCTTTGCTAAGAGGTATTTTAAAGCTACATGGTCAGTAAAAACAGTAACCTTGGTCCCTATTAAATAGGAACAAAACTTGTCAAATGCAAATACTACTGCCAGTAATTCTTTTTCTGTAGTTGCATAATTCAACTGAGCCTCATTCAATGTTCTACTAGCATAGTAAATGGGACGAAAAATCTTATCTCTTCTCTGGCCTAAAACAGCTCCTACGGTTGTATCACTAGCATCACACATGATCTCAAAAGGCTGGCTCCAATCAGGGGACACAACTATAGGGGTTGTTGACAATCTTTCCTTAAGGGTTTTAAATGCCTTCAAACAGTCACCTGAAAATTCAAACTTAACATCTTTCATCAAAAGGTTAGTCAGCAATTTTGAAATCTTTGAAAAGTCTTTTATGAACCATCTGTAAAAACCTGCATGTCCTAAAAAACTTCTAATGCTTTTAACTGTTGTGGGAGGGGGTAATCTTGCTATAACATCAATTTTAGCCTTATCAACTTTTATCCCTTTAACAGTGATTTTATGTCCTAGAACAATTCCTTCTGTAACCATAAAATGACATTTCTCCCAATTAAGAATCAAGTTTGTCTCTTCACATCTCTTAAGAACTAAGGTCAAATGGTAAAGACAATCTTCAGATGATTTTCCAAAAAGAGTGAAATCATCCATAAAAATCTCTAGAAATTTTTCGGTCATGTTTGAGAAAATTGCTGACATACAACGTTGAAATGTGGCATGTGCATTACATAAACCAAATGGCATTCTCCTATAGGCATATGTTCCATGGGGACATGTGAAAGTTGTCTTATCCTGGTCTTCTGGTGCTATTGGTATCTGTTTATAACCTGAATATCCATCAAGAAAACAGTAAAAACCATATCCTGCTACCCTTTCCAACATTTGATAGATAAATGGTAAAGGTAAATGATCTTTTTTGGTAGCATCATTGAGGCGTCTATAATCAATACAAACTCTCCATCCAGTAATTGTTCGAGTAGGTATGAGTTCATTATTTTCATTTTTTATGATCGTCATACCTCCCTTTTTTGGTACTACTTGAACAGGACTTATCCAAGGGCTATCTGAAATGGGGTAGATGATACAAGCCGCAAGAAGTTTAATTATTTCATTTTTCACCACTTCTTGCATTGTAGGATTCAATCTCCTTTGGGGCTGGACTATTGGTTTGTAGCTATCTTCCATGAGGATTCTGTGCACACAAATAGCTGGACTAATCCCTTTGATATCTGCCACTGTCCACCCTAAGGCTCCTTTGTGTGCTCGTAGTATTTCAATTAAACTGTCTTCCTGTTCAGCAGATAGAGAAGATGAAATAATTACTAGAAATAATTTATGCTCAAGATAAACATATTTCAAATGAGAAGGAAGAATTTTGAGTTCAATTTTGGTTGAACTTCTTCCGATTGTATCTCCTCATCCTTATAATGTTTTTCCAATATTTCAGCTTCGCTCCTGATGGGGATCATCATCTTGTGAGGTGCCAGATTTGGACAAGCATCTTTCCATAGAATATAGAATCAATTTATTATCTTTGAATTCATCTGCAAAATCACTAATCATGTCAATTGAAAAAACATGGGGATGATATCTCATCTCCTGAAAATCTTAGCATTTTTTGCATATCAAAAATGACTATTTCTTCATCTACTCTTAAAATTAATTGTCCTTGATGCACATCGATGATTGCTTTTCCTGTAGCAAGAAATGGTCTACCCAAAATTATCGGTTCATCAGGACATTCCTGCATTTCAAGTACTATAAAATCCACAGGAAAAACGAACTTATCAACTCTTACAAGAATATTTTTAATTATTCCCTTAGGTTTTTTAGTACTTTGATATGCAAACTGAAGAGAAACACTTGTGTTTTTTTATTTCACCAAGATCCAATTTTCTAAAAATAGAAAACGGCATTAGATTTATTGAAGCTCCAGAGTCACAAAGTGCTTTTTCAAAATATACTCCTCCCAAAGTGCATGGAATTGTAAAACTACCTGGATCCCTGAGCTTTTGTGGTAGTTTGTTTTGAAGTATAGCACTACATTTTTCAGTAAGTACTACCACAAAAGCTTCTTCCAGTTTTCTTTTGCTTGACAAAATTTCTTTGAGAAACTTGGCATATGAAGGCATTTGTAATAAAGCATCAGTAAAAGGAATATTAATGTGAATTTGTTTTAAGATATCCAAAAACTTGGAAAATTGACTATCAAGCTTTTCTCTCTTCATTTTTTGTGGAAAAGGAATTTTCACAGGGAGAATATTTTCCTCTTCCATTTTCTTTTCTTTTTCTTCTGATTGTTCAGAGGGTGTTTCAACATTCTTACCTTTGTCTACCTGCTGTGATGATTGATTCTTTTCTTGGGTGTCCTTGTAAGGTTCATCAAGGTTCTTACCTGACCGTAAAGCGATGGCTTTAAGGTGCTCCTTTGGATTTTTCTGTGTATTGCTTGGTAAGGGACCTTGAATTTTTTCGGACACAAGAGTTGCCAACTGGCTTAACTGAATTTCCAAATTTTTAGGGCTGAATTTTGACTCTCCATTTTTTCATCAGTGGATTTGATGTACTTATATAATAGGTCATCAAGATTCATATGTGCTTGTTGCGGCCTCTGCTGATATACAGTTATTTGTTGATATGGTCTGAAATCTGATGGCCCGCGATTTTGATTCTGGTATCCAGGTGGACCCTGTACCTGTTGCTTTTGAAAGCTTTGGGAGTTTTCAGCCTCATTTGGATTGCTCCATTGAAAGCCTGGATGTTTTTGTGCCGATGGACTACCAAAAGAGTATGGCTTTTATCCGACAGTATTAACCTGCTCATCATTTTGGTTGCTTGCTTGACATTCATGGTTTAGATGGTTTCCTCCACATATGTCAGAGGCCTTAACTTGGCTTGACTGTTGTTTATTCTCCTGAAAAGATTCAAACTTTTGTGCCAAAGAAGCAATTTGTTGAGTTAGTGTATTTAAAGCATCTTCTTGAATTACAGTAGCAGCTTTCTTATTGATTACACGATGAGATGGCCATTGAATGGCATTTTTAGATATTTCATTCATCATTTGCAAAGCTTCTTCTGTGATTTTTCCCATAATGGAACCTCCTGCAGCTGCATTTATCACATTTCGAGAAGAATGTTTTAGCCCATGATAAAAAATATACAATTGCATATGTTCAGCAATGTCATGATGTGGACATTTTCTTAGCATTGCTTTTAATCTCTCTCAAGCCTGATAAACTGACTCCGTGCCAATCTGCAAGAAATTAGTAATATCTTGTCTTAACTTTGTGGTTTTAGCAGGGGAAAAATATTTATTTAAAAAATTTTGAGTCATTTGATCCCATGTGGTGATAGACCCTTGAGGCAAACTTCGCAACCAAGTCTTGGCATCTCCTTTTAAAGAAAAAGGAAATAGCCTTAGCTTGATTGCTTCAGGGGATACTCCATTATATTTAGCAGTTTCAACTAATTCTAAGAAATCAATCAGATGACTATGTGGATCTTCACTAAGATCACTGGTAAATGTACATGATTGTTGAATTGTTTGAATTAATCCAGTCCTGATTTAGAAGTTGTTAGCTGCAACTGGAGGGTTCCTCATACTAGATTCACAGTTGAAGTGATCTGGTCTAGCATAATTCGTTAGAATTTTGCTTGCTAGTCTTGGAACCACTTCGTCAAACTGATCTTCTGGAACAAGTGGTGGTGGAATTCCTGGTGGTTGATTTTCAACTCCTGGTTGATGTCCATTTCTTCACGAGTTACGCTTTGAGAAGCGGATGTTTGTTTCTTCCTGCGCAAACGAGTAGATCTTTCAATTTCTGGATCGTAATATGCCAACTCTTTTGAAGAAGAGCGGGTCATAAACTACAGTAATATTGCAATAATAATAATAATAATAATAATAATAATAATAATAATAATAATGATAATAATAATAATGGTAATAATAATGATAATGATAATGATGATGATAATGATGATGATAATAATAATGGTAATCATAATGATAATGATAATGATAATAATAATCATAATCATAATCATAATCATAATCATAATCATAATCATATAATAATGATAATCATAATCATAATAATAATAATGATAATCATAATCATAATCATAATAATAATGATAATCAGAATAATAATGATAATAATAATAATAATCATGATAATGATAATGATAATGATAATGATAATGATGATGATGATAATAATGATGATAGTAATAATAATAATAATAATAATAATAATAATAATAATAATAATAACAACAACAACAACTATCTTTTAATACCAATAATAAAAAATCACTTTTATATAGACAAAAGTGATGAGAATAACAAATGGTAGTACTAGTAATGAAATATTATAGCACTTTTATATAAAGGAGGTATATATAATGTTAATAGAAAAAGTTATAATGATGGTAAGAATAGAGATGATGAAACTGTAGGAAGACTAATTTTTTTTTTAATTTTTTTTTAAAGAAAATTTATATGATTACAAATAAAAACACTAGTATTAATAAATAAAATAATTATAATAGTACTTAGTTGGTAATGATAATATTAATGAATAAATAGATAATATAAACATAAATGTAAGTTCTCAAATTAGTAACAAAACACTTAGTCTGAAGTAGATGTATGTCAATCCCCGGCAACGGCGCCAAAAATTTGACGAGGCCCAAGTGTATAGGAAATTTCGCTCGTACTCTGTCAAATTCTAATATCGTTTAAGATATCGTCCCACAGAGATTGGAAAATCTATGCTACAGACTTGTAGTATTTTTGCTGCTATTTGAGAGAATCAGATTGATGAAAGGAGAATAGTGACTTAAATTTGTAAATTACTTTAACAAAAGAAACAACTTTCAAAAGATTATCTTAAAAGAAAGAGTTGGGAGTCGTTGAATCTACTTAGTGTAGATATGATAATAAAACCTTTTTTTAGTAAATTCCACAAAACAGTAGAAATAGTTCCTAGACTTGATTTGTGTTATGAGGAATAAAGACCTCTTGTGATTAAGGATTTGTGTTATGAGGAATAAGGACCTCTTGCGATTAATCCTTAAATCAATAAACTTATTTGAAACAATTCCTCCGCGAGAATTAGAATTGAAAGAAATAAGATAGAGATCCCTCAAATCAATAAACTTATTTGAGACTGTCCCTCCGTAAGAATTAGGACGAAAAGAAATAAGATAAAGATTTAAACCTAAGAACTAACTTTAAATAACCCCTCCGTGAGAATTAGGATTAAAAGAAGCAAGTTCAAAGATTTGGAATAATAGATGACTAAAAATTATTATTACATATATATTTTATGTGATTATTATAGTCTATTAATTTCCCTCCTTGTTAGAAGTACAAATTAATATAACTATAATCATAACACAAAATATACTAAGTAACGGTAATGACTAGTAGAACATATCATTCCAACACAAAGTATGAAACTTAAATATTACCAAGACGAGGAATAACTAAAATAAGATAATATAACATTACACCAAGTTTCTTCAACTATCCAACAAAAAGAGATTACTCCATTATGGAGTTAGAAAAGAGAAAATATGAATTTAAGAAGCTAGAAATATTGAAAGACTTGGAGAAATATTTTTACTACAAAGGAAAGAAAAGAGAATAGAACAAGATTAACACTTTGTCTTCTCAATTATTGGATGATTTGTAAGCAAAGTGATGCTTCTATTTATAGGAAAATGTAGCGTCTCCCCCCTACGAATGCATTCCTTGAAGTAGTGCTCACATCCGTGACCTTACTTGACGGGTGAGAGTATAACAATAGTAGTCGCACCCGTGAATTTTGCAACTTCTTTCTTGATGCCCATAGTTGACGGGTGTGAGTATGAAAGTGGCGGTGACACCCGTGAATTCAACACTTGACGGGTGTGGGATTATGCAACTTCTTTCTTGATGCCCATAGTTGACGGGTGTGAGTATGAAAGTGGCGGTGACACCCGTGGATTTCAACACTTGACGGGTGTGGGATTATCCAACTTCTCCCAATGTTGTCTTTTGTAATTCCCACATGTAAAACTCCACGGTTATGACTTATGAATTCGTGGTTGCACCTAGTGAATTCTTTGCTTAGTTCTTTGACAATTTGTTTCTTCTCTATTCTTCTGCAGTACTCTTCTTCCTGTAGAATTTGTCAGAAAATATGCGAGAATAGGATATATTTATTCATGTTTTATTTAAAAGCTTATTTTTATATACAAAATATCATGAATAATTTATATCCATCAATATTTAAACAAGTTTTTCCAAATATCTTTTAAATATTTTTAATTGTCAATTATTGTGACTTATGCTTTTTATGTAGTTTTCAAATATATAAATGTTATATCAAATTTTTAAAGATTCTTTGTCCGAATAAATGATCAAAATTAACATGTTTGACTCTCGAAATTCAAATTGTGTCACATAAACTGGGACAAACTATTTTAGCCCCTTAATCCTTTGATACCACACTATAACACATACAAGTACGTGATATATCATTTTTCGTTCAGCAACATACATTTTCCTATTGTTGATGAATTTACTTATATTAATATCATTAGATATACCATTAATTAAAAATTAAAAAAAATATAATAAAATATTAATATTCCAACAGATTCAATCATGATATCATACAGTATAGTATATTATTGAGATATATAAGCACGTAATATACCATTTCTGGTCCAGCAATATACAATTTTTATCAATATAAATGAATTTTAATGTGGAGTATTGATTTAATGGAAAAAAAAAAAAAAGATAACTTTTTGAAAATCTTGTGTTCGTTTACTGTGGATTTTCCGATTAGTATGTGGAGAGATTAAGATGAAAGAGAATAATTTTATAGGTAGAAATAGGTTGAATACATAAATGAGTAAAAAAATCAAGGAGTTAATACTCTTATTTGCACGGATTGTCCTGCTGGTCTTTAATATTTGTCCCTCAAATTGCTGGACTTTAATATTTGTCCCTCAAATTACTGGACTTTAATTTTTATCCTTCGCTTAAAAAGGTGACTGAAAATACTCCGAGGTTTTGGGTTCGGACTCTCACTCAGTAAAAAAAAAATGCAAGGCAAGGTTTCGGGAGAATTTTGTCTTATAAGGCAAAAATTAAAAATCACCCGCCAATCGTGCTAATTGCCCGCAAAATGAGTCAAATGTTCATTTTCAGCCCAGTCAAAAGTTCTCCTAAAGCCCATTAGTCAAAGACAGGACTCATCTGCAGGGACTCTACAAAAGTAAGTCGTCCATGACGTGACATGTATGGAATCGAATAACTGTGGAGGTGAAATTCTGAGGAAGGAGATGCTGTGCGCCTATGCAAAGATGCGTACGAAAAGAGAAACCATCAAAGGTTGAAAATGGTCCCCTAGCTATACCTTTTCTTTCACAAAATTTGGCCCTGCTTAATATTTATGTACTTAATTGTACTGTACGTTCTTCAAAAGTTTCATATTCCTTGCAAGATCAACAGCTCGGAGTCCAAGAGAAAACAGAAATGGAATAAAGATTTTGAGTTTATGAAAGCATCTTATTGAGTACTTTTAGATAAATTATGGTCAAATCCATCGATAAACACAGGTGATCGTCCACTTCTTTCACTTGAACATCTAAAGTGGCCCTTGTTCCATTTAGACACTTCAGGTGGACCATTTCTATTCTACTTAGACACTTTTTGCACTGTTATCGGAGCAAAACCAACACCAGTCGTCTCCTACGTGGATTAAGTGGCCAATTAAATTGTACCAGCTCATTTAAATTGTACCAGCTCATTTAAATTGTGCCAACTCAATTAAATTGTGTCAAGTCATTTTAATTGTAAATTCACTGATTTGTAAATTCATGGAGTTTTGACCATTAAAAATTGGGGCTTTTGAGCTGGTTGGATGTGCAATGAGGTGGTGCCCCCTTTGGTGTTGGTTTTGCTCCGATAACAGTGCAAAAAGTGTCTAAGTGGAATAGGAATGACCCACCTGAAGTGTCCAAATAGAACAAGGGTCACTTTAGGTACTTAAGTGAAAGAAATGAACGACCACAGGTGTGTGTCGATGAGTTTGGCCATAAATTATTTATACTTAACATAAATAATTCCTCTGTTTCAATTATGTGAACCTATTTCTTTTTTAGACCGTGCCAAAGATAATGACTCATTTTCATATTTGAAAACAATTTACCTTGCAATGATTTATAGCCATACAAATATGTGTACTTCATTTTACGCCACAGGTTCAAAAGTTTCTCTTTTTTCTTAAACTCTGTGTCCAGTCAAATGAGTTCATGCAACTTGAAATGAGGGAATATAAGATTTGGATTAAAATTGTTAGGTTCTACAGAACTTATGGGTAAAACTAGAGGTGTACATGGACCGGATTGGTTCAAATATTTTTAAATACCAAACCAAACCAATTGCGTCGAGTTTTTAAATTTATACACCAAACCAAACCAATAAAATTCGGGTTTTTGGGGATTTTTTCAGGAAAGGTCTTCATACAAAACATTTAACTTTTACTTCGAATATTTCTTTAGTACTAGTAAGATACAACTATATAATTAAGGTGTTTCTTAAGAAAATAAAGTCTTCATACAAAACATATAACTTTTACTTCGAATATATTCTTTAATACTAGTAAGATACAACTATATAATTAAGGTATTTCTTAAGAAAATAACACAAAATGTGAGATGCGTGATGACATTGTATTAAAATATTCAACAAAAAAGATAATAAAATCAGTTAAAATAAATATTGCTAAGTATAAGCCATAAAAAAAATGACCATAATCTAAGGGGTCGTTTGGTAGATAGTCGAAATTATCCCGGGATTATAATCCCGGGACTAATTTATCCCATCTATTGGGATTATTTTATACCATCTTTTAGATGGTATAAAATAATCCCAGTATAAGTGGGATAAGAAGGTATAAGCTAGGATATCCCAGCACTAATTTTTGTACCATGTTTGGTACAAGGTATAAATTTATCCCGGGACTAATATATACCTTCTACCAAACATGGTATAAAAATTAGTGTTGGGATATCCCAGCTTATACCTTCTACCAAACGACCCCTAAAAGTACTAAGTCATGCTAAAATAAGTATGGCTAATAAGTATTCATTACATGACAAAGAAAAAAATTAAGTTATGTATTTTCACTCTCTAAACCAATTATGCAAAACTAAAGAACAGATATCCAACATCATTGTCATTCATAGTGGTAGAATTGAATTTCTTTTGTTAGCATTAGTATTGAGTTAGTTTCGGTTTGAACTTTATTTGAGTTACTAACATCCGTGGGATATAAAACTTATTGACATTCAAAATTCTAAGTTCAAGCTTCAAATATAATATAACAAAAGACAAAAAACTACTAAAAAATTTAAGAAATATTTATAAATTATATTACAAATAAATATTTTTAGAGAAAAGACATCATTTCACCCTAGAACTTGACACGAAAACTCACTTTAACAACTAAACTTAAGTTGTATTTATATACCCCCCCTTAACAACTTTCATTTCAATTATTTTCTACCTTAAAAAAATAATATCATTCTCACAATGTGAGGTGTATTACACTCGCACCACATCATTGCCACGTCGTTGCCACGTCATTGTCACGTCATAGCCATGTCAAAAATTGCCAGCCCTTCATTTTTTATTTTTATTTTATTATTTTTTCTCTTTCTTCTTCTTTCTCCCTTTTCTCTTTCTTCTT
The DNA here is from genome assembly GCF_019175385.1 of Lycium barbarum. Classification (NCBI taxonomy): domain Eukaryota; kingdom Viridiplantae; phylum Streptophyta; class Magnoliopsida; order Solanales; family Solanaceae; genus Lycium; species Lycium barbarum. The sequence goes on along the minus strand of NC_083348.1, from coordinate 69,007,682 downwards.
CTTTTTCCTCATCCTCACCACACTTGTTGCAACCACTGCCGCCGCCACTACCATAACCACCCATAAGAACAACACCCAGAAGCAACACCAAATTGAAATACATTTATTTCTTCCATGAAGATGACCCATATACACCCAGAAGCACCTCTATGTGTATTCACATTTCCTACTGCAAAAATCACTGAAAAAACAGAAGATGACCAGAATTTCAGTAGTTGTTGATCGAATTGTCATCTTTAACCCACACCCACCACCATCATCTCCCCACCAAATTTCATCCCATTCCTTCTCAAATTAGCTCCACTTACACTCAAATTCGTCCAAATTGGTTGTTTTGGTTGTTATAGTTGGCTATTATTATTATTATTAACAACCCCATTTCTTCCATAACCGTTATTCCATAACTTTATTTTTGAAAGGAAACAAAAATCAAAATCAAGAAACCAAAAAATGGTGAAAATGGTAAGAAAAGAATGATGACAATCTAGAGAGAAAGAGGAATTTGTGAAGAAGAATAAGGAGGAGGAAGGTGGTGGTGGGGGGGGGGGGGGGGCTGTGGCGTGTGGTGGGGGGTTGTGAAGAAGACGAAGGTGGTGGGGGCGGGGCTGTGGGGTGGGATGGGGATTGTGAAGAATAAAATGGTATTTTAATTGTATATTATTCTTATTTTATTTTTTAATTGTATATATATATAAGCGGGTCCACCTTTTTATGCTCTTTACTCTCTTAATTTTTTTTTTGTTATTTTTTTTGCCACGTCAGCATCTGAGGTTGTATTTAATTAAGATGAAAGTTGTTAAGGGGGTATATAAATACAACTTAAGTTTAGTTATTAAAGTGAGTTTTCGTGCCAAGTTCAGGGGTTAAATGATGTCTTTTCTCATATTTTTATGTATAAAATATTTTATAAAATGAATACATGTGGTGTCGGATTGGTTTGGTTCAGTTTGATTTTTTTTAGCTAAAACCAAACCAAACTAATTATGGGCGATTTTTTTTTTTCAACATCAAACCACTAGTTGGAATTTTTTCTCGGTTTGATTCGGTTTTTCGATTTGGTGCGGTTTAGTGGTTTACTCTGTACGAAAAACTATAGCTCCGCCCAGGAGACAAAGCGTCACATCAACGAAGCTGCAGAGAATCTATTAAGCAGAGCATGGTAACTGGTTCCATTACCCAGCCGCACATTTTGGCATATAACAAACTGGCGTGCATGTCCTTTTATCTAGCGGCAATACACACTCTCCCCCTACGGCGCATCGTGAATTCGTGATGGAACATATTCTGTTCATACTCCAAAATTGATAAGAAAATGAAGTTCTAATTTAACTCAATTTCCTCAAAAGTTAAATCAAAAGGTGATATGATGATTGTTTAAAACTATTGTCATATTATCAGCCGATGTGGGATTACTAACGCCCCACCTCCCTTCCGGCAATTAGAGCATGATCAAGATAGTATAGCGGTCCAACATCGGGGGAAACAAGAATGAAGGAGCTAGGTTCTGAAATCATGTTAATAAGACGGACATTGGCAGAAATCAGTCGCAAACGCTAGCTCAAGATATGAGGATTAATTAGGAGACAAATTGAAATCCTACCCACCCACCAGTAGGGGATGCCCACATAAGCAAGATGGAACTAGGGGCTACTTCGCTAGAAAATTATATTACACTGAACATATAAGATTAAAATTATTTTTCACGCTTTGATATTTGAATTTCTGTGAAAATTTTGATTTTGTCACTGCTCCTAACTCATCTCCACTTTTGAACTTGCTTAAAACTAATTGAATAAAAAGTAAATTGATAAGCATTTAAATGTTGAAGTTAATTAAGTTAAAAAATATTAATGAAACTATTGCTAAGGACCTTCTTGCTGATGAACTTTGTCTGGTTTTATTTAGTTTTTGTGGTTGCTGAGATGAGAATGTTGAGATGGATGTGTGGGCACACTAGGAGCGACATGATTAGAAATGAGGCTATTCGGGATAAGGTGGGAGTGGCCTCGGTGGAAGACAAGATGCGGGAAATGCGACTGAGATGGTTTGGGCATGTGAAGAGGAGAGACATAGATGCCCCAGTGCGGAGGTGTGAGAGGTTAGCCATGAATGGTTTCAGAAGAGGTAGGGGTAGGCCAAAGAAATATTGGGGAGAGGTGATTAGACAGGACATGACGCAGTTATAGCTTACCGAGGACATGACCTTAGATAGGAAGGTGTGGAGGACCCACATTAGGGTAGAAGGCTAGTATATAAGTCTCGTTATCTTTCCTTATTAGTAGGCGCATTAGCGCATTATAATTTCTTGTGCTTTGATTTATGTTATTATTTGCTACTTTCTGTACTTTGACTACTCTATTTTATCTGTGCCGCTTTCGTGATTTGCATTTCCATATCGCTTTGAATTCCTTGATTATCCTGTTTTACTGTGTCGCTTGCATTATTTCATTGCAATATCGTTTTAAATCTTTTAACCTTATCTGACCCCCTTTTTATGCTTCTATTGAGCCGAGGGTCTCTCGGAAACAGCCATCCTACTTTGGTAGGAGTAAGGTCTGCGTACATTATAGCCTCCTCAGACCCCAAGATGTGGGATTTCACTGGGCTGTTGTTGTTGTTGTTGTTGTTGTTGTTGTTGGTTGCTGTGTTATGTTGTGTAATAACACCTTTGGACAATAATGTACCTGATTCAACTGTACACACGAAAAATGACATGGATCTTCTGATCTTCATACAGTATCCAGAAATTTGCGATTTTACACTGGCAAGGGCACTAAGTTTTCTTCTTCTTTTTTCAAAGCTTTGGGAGATTATTGGTGTAGACTCAACTCATCACTCGATAACTAAACATAAAGATTATGTTGTGAGATACGTCAATTCCACTCTACCATTTGTTTATTACTAAATCCAATTTCATTCTAGCAATAAGACGCAAAAGAAAATTAAAATACTTACAAATATGAAGTGATGAGAGCATAATGTATCGTTTAGCAATCAAATCCTATATATTAAATTAATACCCTAAGATCAAAATGCTTCAAAACTAAGATATCTTCCGCAAGTGGAAGGCATTCCAATTCTATCATATTATGCATGCGGTAAATATCCGTCACTACATATTGAGATTTTAGATTTCAAGCTTTTACGTCTTTTGGATAAGGTTAAGAATAAATTGTAGAAAATAATCTTCATTGGACAATAAAATATTATTTTACCATATGCTTTTGAGGCACACGAATAAGCTCATATATACTAAAATCATCACTGGCTGCTACACCATGAAACTCTTTTCTTATCCGAGATAGTATCAAAATAAATAAAGGCTAATCCAAAGCGCGCATATGGAAGATTTGTTTCTGTAGTCGTTTATAATTGTTATTAGAGTTACTTGATCCTTTTCGCATAAGATCAATAAAAATAATGTGGGAGATTCGCAAATGATATATAAAAAAATAATTGTAGAGACATTTTTTTTAATTTAAATTGTAAGTGAACATAATAGATCATTCCCTCTTGATTTTAACTAAATGATAATATATCGTCAAGCTTCGTAAAGTTAGTTACTAAATGTCACTGTAATTATGCGGTTGTCCAAGGGCAAAGTTTCATCTAAAAAAATAAAAATATCTAAATAGACAATCCTAACTAATGAGAGAATTATAATCAATATTGAATTTCACATATTAAAAAATGTTACTCCATTAAGAAATGGAGTGAAAAAAGAGAACAGAAGTGCATCCCCCATAATTGCTGGTTGCTGTCACACTTTTTAATTGTGTGTACCACCTTCTTTAAAAAGTTTTCGAAACCTTAATTATGAGAAGAAAGTTTAGCCAGTGGAGCAATAAAGAGTTAATTAGGTCGGCATATAGGTTGTGTTTGGTATATGACGGAAAATGTTTTTTGAAAAATGTGTTTCTATTTTCCCTTGTTTTGATTGCATTAAATATCTTGAAAGATGCTTTTCTTTGGAAAATATTTTCCTCTAAATAGAAGAAAATAGTTTCCCTTCAAAATTTGAGGAAAAATATTTTCTGGATCAATAAAAACAAACTAGCACATCTCCAACCTACCGCGCACTATCCATACCTACCCCCGCTCACTCTCACCCCAGCTACACAACCCGTCCCCCCACCCCTACCTCCCTATCACCCACCCCACCACCTTTTTCCTACCCCACCCCATGCCTCTCACCCCTACCCCACCCTGCCTATCCGCATCATCAGAAGTTGCACTCTGAATTCAAAACCTCATGCTATTTTGATTTAAATACATATAATTAGAAAAATCACTTAATTATTTTCCGTCCTACCAAACACACTGATAATGAAAAAGTTTATGCATCACCCGAGACAAGACAAATGCAATCATGTCATCATACACCATCTTAACAGCCAAACCTCAATTAATCTTATTCTCACTGGCTAACAAATTAAAGGACGTTTTGATTGAGAAGTTTCTGCATAATGAAAAGGGGAAATGGCATAATCCTATTCGCAAAATGAGAAACACCTTTTACCATGAATAAACGACAAATCCATATAATTTTTCTTACCTGTCCAAAAGAGGTGATTTCTCATAGGGTCACTCAATTATCGCAATTGTAACATAAAAGTCACTTAATTTTGTTTTGTAACTGAAAAGTCACTCAACTTTCATCTTTGTAACACAAGAGTCACTTAACTTTTTTTTGTAACTGAAAAGTCACTCAACTTTCATCTTTGTAACACAAAAGTCATTCAACTCATTTAGTTAACTTTTGCTGACGTGGCATTTTTTTAAAAGTTAAATCCTTATTTAATATAAATTCGCCTGTTTTTACCATTTGGAGACTCGCCCCACTAACTTGACACGCTATCCAATGAATTTAGCGTACAACTTGATGAGGATGTCTAAGAACGGATCAGTAGTGTAAATTTTGTAGAAGAGAGGATTAATATAGTAATTTTGAACAAAATCGCTACTTCATGGCTCCTGCATTAACTAGGTGAATTGAAACGTTGATCATCGATGTGGCATTTACTTTCCCCACAATCACTATCAACTTCTTATGGTATTCTTTGAAAAATTCAAGTTGCTTGCTCAAGGGAATTGTATTCTGAATACATCATAGATGATGAAAAGAAGAACAAATGTACAACTAGACTCAGTTGATTTACGTAATATTTTGTGAGTAGAATGTATAAATTTCCTTGAAGAACTATTATTACTTGCATATAGCTTAGCAACAATGTCATAGTAACCAGATGAACTTGAGATAAAATTTTAAGGCTTGATTAGGGAGGAGAATCTAGCCACGTTACCAGTAAAAAAAAAATTATTAGTAAAATTTCAGTCCTTAATGTTTTGTTATAAAAATTAGGAAAGCGGGTCGGATTACTAAATGGTAAAAATGGGTGGGTTTATATGAAATAAGGATTTAATTTTTTAAATGCCACGTCAGCAAAAGTTTACTAAAATGAATTGAATGACTTTTGTGTTACAAAGATGAAAGTTGAGTAACTTTCCAATTACAAAACAAAGTTAAGTGACTTTTGCATTACAAAGATGAAATTTGAGTGACTTTCCGGTTACAAAACAAAGTTAAGTGACTTTTGTGTTACAATTGCGATAGTTGAGTGACCTTATGAGAAACCAACTATCCAAAATAGTGACCAAAGCGCACTTCATTTCATTATAACTTACAAATATTAATGTTCCTCTCTCTCGATTTGTGTGATAATATTTGATTGGTGAAGTGTGAATCTTTCGTTAAGAAGTTTATGGTCTAAATAAGTCACAAATATTTATATAATTATAAACATTTTATTAAAAGTAAAATGAAAACTTTAAAAATAAATTATTTTTAACTAAGAAAGTATAATTTTTCTAAGAATAAAGTAAAATGGAACACACCACATATAATTTGGGAGTTAGGGGTTAATTTATTTATGATGGTTGTGTTTGAGACTTGGTTAAATAAAAAATACTTATAAGCTGTAGAATCATAAGTTAATTATGGGAGAACGGATTTTGCCTTCTATGCACTTGACTTTATAAGCACTTAATTTTAACGTTATCAAACGTCAAAGGGCCAAATATATAATATATAAAAACTAATTTAAGTAACTTATGAGTTTAGCTAAAATAACCCACTACCTATCTCAATAAACATTAGTTGTCAAAGTGGGGAAATGATTGTTTCCCGAAATTCATACTGAGGCAAATCAGTATGTATCTTCCAAATCTATAAAAGAACACGCCACTGCCGGTTTCTAGAATTTGCTATATACTGCTCTAAGAAAAATAATCTTTCTATGTCGTCTTAAGTTTTAAAGTTTTATTACATACGCAATGCATGTTTTGATAGTGCATTTGGCTTTTTTGGGTTATTGTAGGATTATTAATATACTCCATTTATTCAAGTAGAATATCCAACTTCGTCTTAAATGCGAGTATAGACAAAATAGAGCAAGCATATCAGATGATTCTTTTCTTTCTCAAAGTGATTCTTTTCTATTATCTTAACCAATTAACCAAAGGCTGGCTTGTACGATTGTTAAAACTTAAAACTACTTTGCTTTTTTCAGTTATTTTTCTCGAAATGTTTCATTTCTCAGGGAGAAAAAAACAAGTAGCACGAAGTAACTCTTTTATAAATGTCTAAATATATTATATATGTATATAGAAAGATGGCATATCTTTCACTCTGAGGAAATATCTCTGAATGATTCTCATATATACTCTCCTTGAATTTACACTGTAAAGGGGAAAAAGAAGTTGCCCCCAAGTTTAAACTTAATTGTCGTATAAAACTTACACATTAAAGATCAATCATTTTTGTCCCCTTCTTTAACTCATGGAAGTGGATGAGAAGTCATTTATGTTGGTGATAAGATCAATAATTTAAAAAATAATTTAAGTCATACGCATCAGTATTAATTTTTTTTATATTATCAGGTTAAACAAAAAATATATTTATAGACAACTTTTCTTAAAATGTGATACTTGTAATTCTAAAAATATAATAAATTAACTAATCAAAACAGGTTAACGTGATCATCAGATGGTACAAAAAATCTTTATAAAGACACTATATATAACTTAAACTTATTAAATAAAGATAAGAACAAACATTTCCATTTTATTTTTTGGTCAAAAGCATAATTAAACAATTACTCCCTCCATCCCAATTCGTGTGTGACACCTTTCGAATTTCCAGAGTTAAACGAGTTTTTCTTTAATCGCTATTTTTTCATATGCCATTTGAATATTGCAAAAAAAAAATTATGTGACTTATAGTATTTTTTACATAATTTTCAAATATGTAAACTTTATTTATTTTTAAATCCTAAATTATATACTCAAATTCATAGTCAAAACTAAGATATTTAAATCTCGAAATTTGAATTGCTCCATATAAACTAGGACATAGAGAGTAGTAATTTACTCTTTAGTCCTTACTTTTCCATTAATTAACATTGAATACAAACACTTGTTACTGATGCCCCCTACTAATAGCATGGCTACAGAGATAAACCAGCCACAGAACACCCCTAGTTATCGAATAAAACAAAACAAAACAAAAACAAAAACAAAATAGAGAGATACTATTTCACGTGATAAGCATCAGCCTTAGGCGTTATGCGTTACAATCTCTGCAAGTTCCATGAACTGATTCGGTTGATGATCACTCTTCTGTAAGGAATTTTCAAGAGAATTTTCTTTACTATGGTTCTCTTCTTCTTCGCTCTTCATTTTAATATAAATGCCATAAACATATGAACAAAATCCCCATAAACACAACAAAGTTGACACAGCTTTAAGTCCACCAAAATGATCCCTATACACCAATACCCCTCCCAATACATTTATCCCCATTATCGCCGTCATGCAAACACCTCCCGTTAATGACGTTGTCAAGAACACCATCCCAGCCGTACCCATAAAGCACAACTGCCACGTCACCACGTTGAACCCCACCATTAACCAGTAAGCCTTTGGGCCTAAATCAAACACTTTTATGCTCTCCGTCTTCATCTCCGTGAAACCGCCGTCTATCGCCATCCCTACGGTGGCTAAAGTTGTCGCCGCCATCTCCATAACCAGTTGCATTTCAACAACCATAGCGTAACAGTAAACTTTACGGTATATTTTTTCCATGATAGGTAGGTAAAGAGCGAATAGTAAACCTGCACCTACAGTTGAGAAAAATCCTATGAAGTACTTAGCTTTTGTTAACCCTATTGGTTTGTCGTGGCGTGAACCTAAGGCTAATAGGACTGAGCTGAGTGTGAGAAGGATGACACAGTTCAGGTTTTCGAATGTTACTTTTTGCTTTACTATTAAGACTGAAGATATGAGAGTAAAGACTAGCTGAGTAGACAAAACTAATGAGTTTGTTGAAACAGGAAGATAAGAGTTACCCCAAGAGTAGAGAAGGTTGTTTAGACCTAATAAAAAGCCGATGAGGATTGAGAGGCATAAAATTTTAGGGGTGAAACCAGTGAAGGGCTTTCTATCGGTGCAAATCTTGAAAAGGTAAATAGGGAAGAAAAGAAGAGGAAAACCAGCACATTGTACCCAAGTGGAAACCCATCTACTGCCACCTTTGTGATTGAAGTAGAATTTGGAAAGAAGACTAGACGAGACAGAACCAACGAAGAGACACATGTAATTGATTCCTAGTAGAATCATGTAGTAACGTTTGCCTCTTTCTTGGTCTTCATGCATTTGGGGTTGTCTGGTTACTCTGCCACCTTTGTTGGCGCACATGATGATTTTTGCCAGTGTTCTGCTAAAACATGATGGGAACTTATCATCTGGCTGTTGCTGTTGCTGTCGGTGTTGGATAAGCGTTGGTGGTTGTCGAGTTGACAACTCCATTAATTTAACTGACGAAAAAGAGGAAAGCTAATTGGTTTATGGAAATGGAGATTTGGAAGCGGCGGAGAAAAGATGAAGAATTTGTGTTGTGTTGTGTTGTGTGACAGATGAGAGGAATGCCTTTTTACACTGAGCGTCTAGAGAGTAGTGAGCGACCACTGAGTTTAGCTATACCAAAAGACATGATAAGTTTAAATTCTAAGGGTCGTTTTGTACATAGGATATATGAGGATAATAATCTACGGATAAAGTTTGAGATTAATCTTATCTCATGTTTAATTTGAAATAATAATTGATTTTAGAATTACTTGTACTCTAAAATAATGAGATTAGTTATCTCGTGCACAAGGTGGGATATCCCACCACATGGAAATCCACCATTGTACTAAACGACCCCTAAGTTAATAATGACTAATTGTATAAGTAATAATTAGATAAATAAAGTTTAATTTCTGGACATGATAATATAAAAATATTTATATAAGAAAATTACTTAGACGATTTCTTTATTCTCATTAAAGGACTTCGAGATGCTAATCAACGACGGGAATTGAACCCGCGTATGGTGAATTCACAATCCACTGCCTTGATCTACTTGGGTACATCCGCCCCTCGCTCCGACAAACATTACATAGAAAGAAATTTTCAGTCATTTCTTGATGTTCGGTCTCCATCAAATGGGGGGAAAATGATCTGTACATTTATGAGCTTTGTTTATCGAGCAGCGATTTGGCTAGGTAAAGCCTTGTTATCGAGGAATGTTCCTACGTAATTCACATTGATAAAAGAGGATTTCTTTTAGTAGTGAAATGTTGGTATCAATGTCAATTTTAGTGGGATGACTTTCTCTTACTTGGAGCCAAATGATACTTGGAGCTAAAGGATGCATTGCTTGGAGTCAAAGATGCTAAGATGTGAAGGATAATTGAAATGCCCATGTAGTACATTTGGAGCCCAAGTCATTGCTTGCCTATAAAAGAAAAGGCAATTCTTCTTTATTCATCATCCCAAAAATTCATAAATTCGTTGTAGTGAGTACAGAATCGAGAGAGTAATTCTCTTAGATGTAATTGGGATCTCTCCCATTTCTTTATTAATAATATAAAAGCAACTGTTTTCTGGACATAGGATCATTTTGATCATAACCACCTTAAATCTTGTGTTCTTTCTTTTACTTTCCGCTAACAATACCAAACGACGTATTCAGGGCATAAGACAGAGACCTTTTGGCTTATCATCGGGATAGGGAGAGTGATCGACTGTGCTGTAAGTTAAATCCAATGGTTGTAAATCATTCGAGCAAAGGGAGATGCATTTTTACCAGTATAAAATGAAGTATCAGAACTTTACGGGTCTTAACTTCTATCCTCATCAGAACTTTGAGGGCTTGGTTGTACAAAACAAAAACAATAAAGCATGCCCTGACAAGAAACCAGCGTTATGAGATTTTCGATTTTGCCTGCTTGGCATTACATTATGTGAATTAAGTTCATCCAGTTTAATACTCTATCCGTTTGAAAAAGAATGGCACTATTTTCTTATTAATTTGTTTTCAAAAAAAAAATCATTTCTCTCTTCAAAAAATTTGTGTTCAGCTCGGACTGAGCGACCTTAGACCAAGCGGTCTCCGGTGAGTGGGACGTGCCTTGGTCACAAAATTTTATAATATATAAATAAAATGTAAGAATAACATTTTTTTTTTTCATGTCTTAGTTAGGAAAGTAGTTTTAAGAAGTTATATTTCTAATGATGTCATAGCAAATACATCTTTTAGAAATGAAAATTCGTTCAAAAGTATTGTGTAGTAATATACACTTGAAAGGAATTTCATCTTTGATTTGTTTATTGAATTTCATCTTTGATTTGTTTATTTGTTCTTTTTTAATGTCTATATCGCTTACAAAAAATGTTATGTGCTCTCTTCTAGTCAATCAAACTATGTTACTATATAAATTGAAACTGATATAAAAGTATTAATTTCTTAACAAATTTGGTGATATTAAACACTTATGTTTCAATTCTATTTGTTTTTCTTCCTTAGCTTCTCGTTGTATAGAGAGGGGAGGGGATGTGGCAACGTGGGGGGTAAGTGTTAGTATTTGTAATCAGTGGCGGAGTCAGAAATTTTACTAAGGGGGTTAAAAAATATAAAGAAGCGAAGGGAGATCAACATCTACTATATATACATAAAAAAAAAAAACTTATTTATATAGTATAATTTTTCGCCGAAGGGGTAGCTCTGCCTCTATTTGTAATCCAACAGCCCTAGAAGCATGCATGAAGTTAGGAGGGAAGAGACAAATTAATTAAGGGAAAGGGGTCAAAAATATTCCTCTACTTTGGAAAAAGGAGTAAAAATATCCTCCGAACTAATTTCGGGTAAAAAATACTCCTTCTGTTATTAAACTTGTCAAACATACCCCTCTTTTAACAGAAATATCCAATCCCCCCAAATAACCATTTTTTTGACCCAACCCAATAAAATTTTAACCCCTAATCCACCAAACAATACCCAAACGTTCCCCATCCCCGTTGTTAAAAAACTGAATCCCAGGGGGTTAAATATGAAGTATGGTTGTTAAAATCGTGAATCAACAACATGGTTGTTAAAATCGTGAATCAACAACTCCCAATATAATGAATGTCAAGTGAGAATTAAAAGTCTTTAGAGTCAATTTTTTATTCCAAACAATTTTCTATACTCTCAACTTTCCTATTGATACGTTTATCTCCACTTTGGGTCCACTTAGCTTTGAATATAGTAGAATTCCATTCTTATTACAATCGTGTTCAAATTGAAGGAGAGGTAAGAACTAATTGAAGAATAGACTGTGGAGAAAGTTGATAAATTGATAGTTCACCCAGATTCAGTTTTTTTGGCTTATCATAAATAAATTGTAGTAGCACAAGAACTAAGCATTTAAGAAATCATATTGTTGTTACAGGGCAGAGCCAATAAGCTCCATCTTTTACTAGCAATCACAGTAGAATTGCTTTACATTATTTAAACAAACTTCAAATTACAGGAGAGAGAACACTTGTTTTTTGGCAACAAATGCACTCTTCAGTGGAAATTAAGTTATTACAAACACTAAATTTGTAAAACATCCAAAGAAACAAGCCAAATCCTCTTGCTTCCTCCCCCACCCACCCCCTAACCACCAAAAATGAATCCAGCAGCATACAAACTATGGATATTTAGAACTTCGCAAAAGACTATTGCCAGTCAAACATTTCCAAAAATTAATATAAAATGTGGAATCTTTCTTCTTGAAATGCTTTGAAGCCGTTTTCAGTACCTTAATATCACTGTTTTCAGTACCTTAATATCACCTGGGGAACGTTGGGCATTGTTTGGTAGATTAGGGGTTAATATTTTATTGGATCGGGTAAAAAAATGGTTATTTTGGAGGATTGGAAATTTCTGTTAAAAGAGGGGTATGTTTGAAAAGTTTAATAATAGAAGGGACATTTTTTATTCAAAATTAGTTCGGAGGATATTTTTAACTTTTTTTTCAAAATAGGGGAATATTTTTAATCCTTTTCCCATTAATTAAAAATAGCGTCAGTGTGTGAAAGCCAAAAAGTTTACAAAACAGAAAGAAAAAAGAGGGCAAATCCTTTTAGTCCAAATGGAAACGGCTGCATCTGGTAGTTTTGTGGATTAGCATTGATTAGTTCGTTGGTCTTCTCCTTCTGCCATTTTTAAGCTGTTTTTTCTCCTGATCAATTTTAAAGCCCACATTTTTCAGCAGTTGTCAGTTTTATCCATCTGAACATGTATGATGTCTCTCTTCCCCTCGTGACCTTTTTCTTTATTGGATGTTTGATATTTGTGTTGGACTTCAAATTAAGTAAGCGTTTGGTCATGAAAATCAAATATTTTTCATTTTATTTGAAATTTTGAAGTTGAAGTTGAAGATGGAGTTATGTTTGGTTATAGTTTTTGCAAAAAATATTTGATTGTTTGAATGTACTGCAAGTGAAAAAAGTGAAAATATGTTTTTAGGTGTTTTTCAAATTCCAAATACAATTTATTTAAAATTTTCATGGCCAAACATTGATTTTCAAATAAAGTGAAAATGTTTTCTGGAAAAAAGTGAAAAATTCTTATGGCCAATCGGGTCCTTAAGTTAAATTGGTATTGTATAATAAGGCTCATTTAAAAAACTTCCCACCAAATAAAATTTTATATTCAAAGTTCAAATTCGATAACTCTGAGTAAAGATGAATTAATCATATTCATTCCACAATAATTCTTGACTGTTTAATTTTTTTTTTTTCCCGTAGTGTTCAATTTTCTTTTTGACCAACCTATATCTCACTCAATGCATAGTCCTCTTTCTATGCATCCTTAATTCTATACAACTACAAGCACATCCTCAGATATGTCTCTTTAAAAGAAGAGGAATAATTAGGATAATGGGTCGAATTTGTTCATGTACAATCCGAAATATCTTAGTTTTCTCATTAAATATTTAATAGAGCTCTAACATAAGGTTAATTTTAAATTATAATTCAAAACTAAAGAGTATATTCATATACTTTTCTCCATTATTTTAGACATGTCGAGTTGCTCAGTTAATTGCAAGGGCAAATACAAGACGTTTTAATCAAGCCTGAAGAGTGACTTTGCCAAAAAACAATTGGAGCTATTGCCATTGATAAGATATTATTTGCACCCGTAGCTCATTTTCACCTTGTCGTTTAAGCTAAATCTAATATTTACAAAGCATTTAACCGAAAGTCAATATTAACAAACGGCAAAAAGCATTTTGCCTTTGTGGACCGAGGAGAAAGGGGGCTCGGCGGGAAGAGGAGTGTACCATGAGAGAATCAAGGAGGTCAACCTCTTTCAAATATACAACATGGATTCTGGCAATGTAGTTGGACTCTCATGTCGATCCGAATGAATCATCCTTTCCACGGAGATAAATCTTTGCCTGCTAAGCAAGAGGATAGCAAGTTCCAAATTTTGTCTCGGTAGGACATGTATTTCTATTACTATGAAATTCATAAATGAAGTAGTTAATGGTAGGGTTACCATTATCCTTTTTGTAGTGACGAATCTTGTATGTGTTCCTAAGAAAAGAAATTTGTCCATTTTTCGGGGTCTCAAGGGGGCGTGGAAACGCATAAGAACGGGGGTTCAAACCCGAAAGCAAGAGATTTTTAGCGAAGGACAAAAGTTAAAGATCACCAATTTGAGGGACAAAAATTAAAGGCCACCCCCAGCGAAGGGCAATACAGCAAATTGCCCCTATTTTTACGTTGTTTTTCTCCTGATCAATTTTAAAGCCCACATTTTTCAGCAGTTGTCAGTTTTATCCCTCTGAACATGTCTGATGTCTCTCTTCCCCTCATGACCTTCTTTTTCTAATTAGATGTTTGATATTTGTATTGGACTTCAGATTAAGTAGGCGTTTGGCCATGAAAATCAAATATTTTTCACTTTATTTGGAATTTTGAAGTTGGAGTTGTGTTTGGTTATAGTTTTTGCAAAGAATATTTGGTTGTTTGAATCTACTGCAAGTGAAAAAAGTTAAAACATATTTTTAGGTGTTTTTCAAATTTCAAATATAACTTCATGGCCAAACATTAATTTTCAAATAAAGTGAACGTTTTTTGGGAAAAAGTGAAAAATTCTTATGCCAAACGGGTCCTTAAGTTAAATCGGTATTGAAAATAAGACTCATTTAAAGAACTTCCCGCCAAATAAAATTTCATATTCAAAGTTCAAATCCAGTAAACATGGCTAAAGATGAATTAATCATATTCATCCCACGATAATTCTTGATGGTTTAGATTTCTTTGTGGCCTACCAATATTTCACTCAATGCATAATCCACTTTCTATGCATTAATTCTATACAACTACTAGCACAGATTACATCCCCAGACATGTCTCTTTAAAAGAAGAGGAGTAATTAGAAAAATAGGTCGAATTTGTTCATGTACAATCCGAAATATCTTAGTTTTTTCATTAAATCTTTAATAGAGCTCTAACATAAGGTTAATTTTAAATTATAACTAATAAATTGTCCCAGTTAAAACAATCAAATATAATTAGTCGAGACATCTACATATATTATGGGATGCTTCTTATTAATCTAAAACTCCTTTGAAATTCCATAAAATGAGTATATAAAAACAAATATATTAGACAAAACGAAAAAATAATATAAGCGAAAAATATGCATGAATGAACAAACTAAAACAGAAAAAGAAAATGCAAAAGAAGAATCAATGGTATAAAATAGTTGCCGACTTGCAAATAATTACTTAGTTGGCCAATTCAAATGATTTTCACACGTATTAGCATTTCTTTTGCTTCATATTGTTAACGAAATTGTTATTAAATCTTAATTTCTCGTGTTTATTCTTTGACATCCCTTCCCATCCCCGTCCCTCTCTCTTTCTTTGCCCCCGATGGACCCTCTCATTTTGTGCAATTCTCTTGTGGTTCTATAAATATTCATGAGATTTTTCGAAAAAGTGAACAATACTTATTAGGCTATGCACGAAGTATTGCATTTTTTAATTTAGTATTAGTCATCGTTCTCATGCTTTAGCTGAAGGAGGAGAAGTGCGTCGAAATTGTTTCAAAGGTTTTACAAAGCGCGCAAACATTAGTATATATATTAATTAAAAATATAAACAAATAGTTAGTAATAGAAAAAGAAAAAATTGAAAAATCTTTATGTGGTATCCATCTTACATTAGTTGAAAATTAGTTGTTGAAGGAAAAGTCTTTATGTGGTATCCATCATAGTACATTAGTTGTTGAGGGAAAAAGATGAAAGCAAAAGATAATCTATTTTTTTTTTCTTTTATCTTTTGGTAACATGATTTTAATGTTGTGCATCAAATAAAATGGGAAAATAGTGGGTAAAAGTCTAAAAAGTTCATCAGTCTTTATGTGGTATCCATCATAGTACATTAGTTGTTGAGGGAAAAAGATGAAAGCAAAAGATAATCTATTTTTTTTTTCTTTTATCTTTTGGTAGCATGATTTTAATGTTGTGCATCAAAAAAATGGGAAAATAGTGGGTAAAAGTCTAAAAAGTTCATCAAGCCAAATTTGACAAACTATCATTTACCAAAAAAAATCTCATTTCTATTTTACTTTGATATTGCTACTCCACTAACATTACAAAAAGGAAACATATTTAAGCAAAAATATTTTTCTAAATGATTAGTCCCGCTGATCATAACAAAATTGGGGTAGATCATAAAGAAATATGTACTCAAATAGATAGATAACAATTAAAGAAATTTAAACAAAGCTACTTGAGTCTTTCAACTCCTTGAATAATGTTATTAGTTGTCAATATAAATATTGATTTAGACCAACCCGATAGAAATGATGGAGAAAACAATCATACAATGTTTTTTCGACTGTAAGATGGAATACATACACTTGATAGAATAGAAAAAATGCTGATTTTGCTGGGAATCCAAGAGACTTTAGAACCTGTGAGGCAAAATAGTAGAAATTGGCATTGCTCAGTCACATTTGCTAATTCTAATCATACTTTAACCTAAAAAAAAAAAAACTTAAATTTGTACTCAGAAGAAAACATACTCATGTATAACTACATAGATTGGACAAAAGAGGTGCTTGCCAAGCAATGCACTAATCAACTTATGTTCGTTGGATTTATAGTAATGGGTTTAAAAGTTACATTCGAGGAAGTGAATAGTGGGAATTTAATAGGCAAGTAAATACTGCAAGTGAGAGAGAGAAAAAAAATTACATAATGGTAGTTTAAGATGCAGGTAAATACTACAAAATGGCTCATACGTTAGAGAAAAATGTTAATTAGGAAGAAATTAATAAGTGACTTTTGAACTTGTTAATACATTATTATTTATACCACATAAATGGAAAAATAGAGAAAATTTCAAAAAAAAAAAGAGAAAAAAAGATAAATAGGAAAGGAAGCTATAAATAGGTGTCACATCACCTTATCTATGCCTAACTTTATATTATATATAAATTCAAAACTAAAGAGTAAATTCATATACATTTGTCTAATATTTTAGACATGTTGAGTTGCTAAGTTAATTGCAAGGGCAAATCAAAGACGTTTTAATCCAGTCTAAAGAGTGACTTTCCCAGTCTTTTTTTGGAGATATTGCCATTGATAAGATATTATTTGCACTCATAACTCATTATCACCTTGCCGTTTAAGCTAAATCTAATATTTACAAAGTATTTAACCGGAAGCCAATATTAACAAACGGCAAAAAGCATGTTTCCTCCTCTTCTTTCGTTAAAGAAGTGAATTGCTGTTCTTAGGAATCAAATATTATTTCTATTGATTTCTTCCATTGGTGAGAGTTTTTGTCTCAATTAATGGTGTTGGCATGACGTCAAAATCAAAATATCTACAAGTCCAAGATGGTACAATTTCTTATTCTAGTGCAAATTTTGTGCAATAAATAAAAAGATTCTTGAATACAACAATATGCTCAGTGTAATCTCGCTAGTGGAGTTTGGGTTAAAAAATATTTTGAATCAAAACTCTTATTTAACCTAGTACAATACCGATTTACTTTTTGGCAACCCTTGAAGAAATTTTCCTCGCATATGTTACTAGTAACATCGGAATTGGATCCTTTGACGACATAAGGAGAAGTGGATTTGGCTGAAGTTTAATTATATATGCCTAAATACATAAATGTATGTCTCCTGGATTGTCTTTGTTCCCCAATTTTTCCCAATAATTCCACAATATTAAACCAAAAAGCCTAAAGTTTCTGTCACATATATCTAAAGTTGTTACGAAAAGGGAAAAGGACATATATGACCACTCTGCCATAAATAATTCCATCCTCTAGTTCAATTTTTTCCAAACCCAAAATGTAGCAATTAAACAAATCCCATCTATTAGCCAAAACTTAAATAAGACATTTTTCAAATAAAAACCCAAACACAAAAATGTTTGAGGCGATTTTTATATATAATATGTGTCATTTGTATACAAAATATGTATCAGTACCTATTTGTAATGTATAGAAACTATATAAAATATGAATCGCTAAGGTATGTATCATTTGTGTATATAATGTGTATCGGCACAGTGCAACTGCCCTGTATAGAATAAAAAATTGTATCATTTTTGTATATAATATGTATCATTTTTGTATACAAAGTGTATATATAATTCCATCATGTGTATATAAACTGTATCAGTCTTGTATAGAAAGTGTATCATACGTAACAAAAATGCATTATAGAAATTGTATCATTGTGGTATATAACATGTATCACTATTGTATACGTAAAAAAATAAATCATATCATTATTGTATAATATGTGTATAATTAACGTATAATTTATGTATAATAAATGTATGATTAATTCCAGCATATATATATATAAACTGTATCATTCCTGTATATAAAGTGTATATGTAATTCCAACATATGTATATATGCTGTAGCAAGCGCCCTTTAGTAGTCGCCACAAAAAGTCATTTTTTTTAAAGCGCCTGGGCTGTTGGGCTGACCAACCTTGGCATTATTTTGGGCCGGCCGGCCATTTTTTGGCATTAATTTGGGCCGACCGGACTCCTGGTGGAATTAAGCCCAAACAATGATTAAATATGGGATTAGTTTAGCTGAGTGGACACACAGTGTCCTTTTTTCCCTTACAAAAATGACTAGAATTTTTTTCTAACTAGTCATGACTTAAATAGTAGTCCTAAAACTGACCATATGTGCACTACCATTGATAAGAGAGTGCGGTTACGGTAAAATTGCATTTTTTGTGTGGATTGTCCTTCAAAGGCACTGGTATTTAATTTTTGTCCCTCGAATTAGTGGTCTTTAATTTTTTTCCCTAATACCCCAAGATTCTGGATTCGAACCCGAGCTCAGTAACAAAAAAAAAAAAAAAAATTTCGCAAGGCAGAGACTTGGATTCGCAAGACAGAGTTTTGCATGTACCTTGAAACTCTGCCTGCAAAATTCTGTCTGAGGCCTAACTTTGGCCCGAATAGGCCTAACTTTGCTACGGAACTCTACCTTGAGATTTTTGTTTTTGACTGAGCCAGTATTCGAACCCCAAATCTCGTGGTATTAGCTGAAGGACAAAAATTAAAGATCACCAATTTGAGGGACAAAAATTAAAGACCAGTGCCTCCGAAGGATAATCGTGCAAATGACCCGTTAAATTGGACTTCAGAAACCTAAAAGGGCCCAAAAGCCCATGTGATACGTAGGATTAATTTGGCGGGAACCCGAGAGCAGCCGCTATATCATTTTCCCGCCTAAACCCCTCATCATCTCCATATCTATTTTGTCTCTCTCTCAAACTTTCATTTTGTTTCTTGATCACTTCTTCAGATATCAGAAAATTAAAAAAAAAATGGACAGCTACGGTGGTGGTGGTTACTTTGTGGACGAAAAAGCAGTCCGTGTCGAGAACATCTTCTTGGAATTCCTCAAAAGGTAAAGGGGAAAATATTTGTTTTGAGAATTTACTCTTTTTTTTTTTTTCTCTTATCTTTATTTCTGGATCTGACTTTTTTTTTTTGTTTTTAAATCAGTTTTCGAGTGGATCCTAACTCGCGTGAGCCATTTTACGAGTCGGAAATTGAAGCCATGAGACCTAATGAGTCCAACACTATGTTCATTGATTTCTCTCATGTTATGCGGTTCAATGATATTCTCCAAAAGGCCATCTCTGATGAGTTTCTCAGGTATTTTTCTTTGGGAAAATTACGCTTTATGTCTATTTTTGAAACTATTTAAGCCATGTAGCGGATACTTTTGAGTTTGTTACCCGATTTAGTTCATATTTGTGCATAAACACCTTTTATACACTTTATACATGGTTGATACATTATGTATAATGCTTTCCCCCCAGGTATAATTGTTACCCAACTTAGCTCATATTTGTGTATTAACCTTTTATACACTATTATACTAGGTTGATACATTATGTGTAATGCTTTCCCCCAAGTGTAATGTTGTATAGTATTGTATATTGAGCTGTGTGGCGCAATAATTTTCAAAAGCTGTATATTTTTGAAAATTTCCCGTGTTTCTTTTATCACTGTGTATCGTAAAGATGAATATTTCCCGTATTTCTTTTGATTTTTCTTTTTCACCGTGTATTGTAAAGAAGAAAAGCTCAAACTTTGAATTTCCTTTGTAGATTCGAATCCTATCTGAAAAATGCTTGCAAGAGATTCGTGATGGAACTGAAGCCAACTTTCATCACAGATGATAATCCTAACAAGGACATCAATGTCGCCTTTTACAATCTCCCCTTGATTAAGAGGTTCACTTCATTATCAACCCTTCCCTTTTTATGTGCTTATAATTAGTCGTCGTGTGTTATCTAATTTGGGAAATTGGGATCAGATTAAGAGAATTGACTACCGCAGAGATAGGGAAATTGGTGTCGGTAACTGGAGTGGTAACTCGTACCAGTGAGGTTCGACCAGAGCTTCTGCAAGGAACCTTCAAATGCTTGGACTGTGGAACTGTGATCAAGAATGTTGAACAACAATTCAAATATACCGAGGTTTGGTTTCCTATTCATTTATCTGTCAATAAGGTGTCAGTTTTGTTGTTGTTGGTTCATGGTTACTTAGTATTTTACTTTGTTAGTTGTGAATGCTCTCAATGATGTTGAATTTATCTTCTTTTTCCCTAATGCAAAGCATAATGGAAACAAATCTCATACTGTGCTAAAGAAAAGAAACTATTGTGTCATAATCCTATAATTTCAATTTAGAAGCTCACAATTAACAACACCACAAAGCTATACATAATGTCTACTACTTTTACTACTCGTTAACGTTTCTTGAATGTTTATCACCTTTTCTTTAATATTATTTTTGTGTGTCTTTGTAGCCCATAATTTGCATGAATGCAACATGTCAAAACAAAGCAAGGTGGGCCTTACTTAGACAAGAGAGCAAATTTGCAGACTGGCAGAGGGTCCGAATGCAGGAGACCTCCAAGGAGATACCAGCGGGGTCCCTTCCAAGATCACTTGATGTCATTCTACGCCATGACATCGTGGAACAAGCCAGGGCAGGTGACACGTAAGTACAATCACTTTATACCAGTAGAGTGACCTAGTACTGTACTTGGATATGTTTCATTCTCATTGGTGTGCCTCTGTTGCAGGGTCATATTTACTGGTACCGTTGTGGTGATACCTGACATACTTGCACTTGCCTCTCCCGGGGAGAGAGCTGAATGTCGCCGAGATGCATCTCAGCGAAAGAATGCTACTGGCGGTCAAGAAGGTGTGAAGGGTCTTCGGGCCTTGGGCGTGAGGGACCTCTCGTATCGATTAGCCTTTATTGCCAACTCGGTTCAGGTTAGTGACACTATGGAATGAGTTAACTTCCATTTCTGACTGGGACCTGATAAAGGGGCATCTCCTGTTGATTCCTTAATTTGAACCTATTTGAAGTTGGAAGAATACATTTGAAATGCAGTACCTCCTTCTACTCTCTACTCTACATCTAACATACTGATATTGGATGCATCTCGTTTACCCAGATATGTGATGGCCGAAGGGACAATGACATCAGAAATAGGAGGAGAGATGTTGATGACGATGAGAATCCACAGTTCATGGTTGGTCTTTCTTTTGTCTTTTTCATTTTTCATCTATCAAGAAACATAACTAGAGTATCTGGCATATATTTTAGTGTACATAGCTCAGCAGTTTTTGTATGGTTCATGTAAGCAATCACAATTGGGAAGCTTATCCTTGTACCAATAAGAGGCTATTTCCCATAATCCATTGATATGTAACAATTGCATCACAGTATGCAAGCTGCTTATCTTTTTAGTAATGTGCTTGTCAAAGTCTTGATATATTCAGCTGACTCAGTTTTGGTCAATCACTCTATTGGCAGGCGGAAGAGCTAGATGACATCCAACAGATGAGGAGAGCTCCTGATTTTTTCAATAAGCTTGTTGAGAGTGTTGCTCCAACTGTTTTTGGTCACCCGGATATCAAGAGGGCAATACTGCTCATGCTTTTGGGTGGTGTTCACAAGATTACTCACGAAGGCATTAATTTAAGAGGGGACATAAATGTTTGCATTGTTGGGGATCCTAGCTGTGCAAAATCTCAGTTCCTCAAGTGTGCTTTCTTCTCTTCTTTCTAAATTCTTCAACTCGTCTCCTAGCAAATGACTAACTTCTGCTACTTCATCTATTGCCTAGATACACAGCAGGTCTGGTTCCTCGATCTGTCTATACATCAGGGAAATCCTCGTCTGCTGCTGGGTTGACAGCAACAGTGGCCAAAGAACCAGAAACTGGAGAATTCTGTATTGAGGTAGTATGCATCTTTTTCTTTACTATTGTCACAAAATCAGGATAAACTTATTGAACAGAGTATAAAATAAGTTAGATGCATTGGGAAGTTTAAAAAGATGTCAGCTGTGATGACATGGAATCAATGGTATGTAACTATGTTATCTGCAGTCCCAAGTCCATGAAGCTCATCTAGATTGTGATGTTGGCATGATGAGACTTTGATTTCCTAGAATCCAAGATGTTAATTTATTGAATTTATTTCACTCTGCAGTTGATCAATGTGAATATCTTTTCTTTTTTGCGCCGGGGTGGGGTTTAAGAAGTTTTTGCAAATTAATCTGTAAATGAGTTATCCTTCTCAAAAAAAAAAAAAATCCGTAAAAATGAGTTAGTCTCTCTAGACAACTCTGTTGAGTTAATTCTTCTTCCATTTTTCTTGTCAGTTCTTTTTATAATCTTATCCCATATCCTAATAAGTCTGCTTGATGCTTTTTAGGCTGGTGCACTAATGCTTGCAGACAATGGTATCTGCTGTATTGATGAATTTGACAAGATGGATGTTAGGGATCAGGTATTTACTCATCGTGCCATCTCATTTCTTCAGCACTTCTGTTTACTTTTCAGCAAGTTTGGCTCTGATACTGGAGATGTCTGCCATCTTTAAGGTTGCCATTCATGAAGCAATGGAACAGCAGACAATAAGCATAACTAAAGCTGGTATACAAGCAACATTGAATGCCCGGACTTCAATTTTAGCTGCAGCCAATCCCACTGGCGGGCGCTATGATAAGACCAAACCTCTGAAGGTGACTTACTATTGTGCTTGCCACTAACACTTCCTGATGCTGGGTTTTGTTTCGTCACATCTATTTGTCTGATAATGGTGTTTGATTCTACAGTATAATGTTGCTCTACCTCCTGCCATCCTTTCAAGGTTTGATCTGGTATATGTTATGATTGACGAGCCTGACGATACAACAGACTACAATATTGCTCATCACATTGTGAGAGTTCACCAAAAGCGGGAAAATCCAGTTGACCCTCCTTTTAGCACTGCACAAGTGAAGAGATACATAATGTATGCGAAAACACTGAAACCTAAGGTCTGTGATGCGCACCTTTGTCTGTCAAGGTTGTAGTAGATCCTGCTATCTTCTTGCTGTTGTATTGAAAAGAATTTGGTATTGTCCAGCTATCTGCAGAAGCTAGAGAGTTGTTGGTTGATTCATATGTTGCTTTACGTCGAGGTGACACTGCTCCGGGGAGTAGAGTTGCCTACCGCATGACTGTAAGACAGCTGGAGGCATTGATCAGACTTTCGGAGGCTATTGCTCGAAGTCATTTAGATCTTCAGGTGCGAGAAGTGCTGAATTTTCATGTTGGTTATTTAGTAAATCATTATATATGTGCACTCAACTGTGGTTTTTGGGATAGGTGGAACCACGTCATGTACGAATTGCAAAGAGATTGTTAAAGACATCAATAATCAGGTATGAATAAATGCATAGTACCTTGCAATGAAATGTAAAATGGACGTAAAACTGGATGTATGCACTAAATGTCTGTGAACCAAAATATACATGCGATTAATGTAGATAACTGGACAAGTCATTTTTTATGCAGTGTGGAGTCGAGTGAAATTGATCTATCTGAGTTCCAAGATGAGAATCGCGAAGACAGTGTTGGTGATACTGAAAATGGTACTGGTCAAGGGGAAAATCAACCAACTGGAGCTCCGGCTGAGTCAGTGTCTGGGAATGCAGGTATGCAATATTTGATTGTTATGTGAATTTAGTTTTTAGGATCTTCTTTTCATAATGCAGAGAATTCTTATATCTTGATTTGGTTATCCATGTGTAGAAAATGATGCTGGAACTACAAGCAAGCAAGGAAAGAAACTAGTCATCACCGACGAATATTTCCAGAGAGTCACCCGTGCTCTTATTCTGAGATTGAGGCAGCATGAAGAGACTGTAACACAAGAAGGTAAAACAGTGTGCACCCAATTTACAGAATGTTTTGTTTGGAGTTGCTAGCAAAACTTGAATTGAAGTAAAATACTTGTTGTTTGAAGTGTTCGATGGTACTTAAATTTTCTCTGTGACATGATATGAGGGGAAAACGTTGAAAGGGAAACAACAAATAAGACCAGTAGGATCAAGTAATAAAAGCTTGAAAAGCATCGATTTGCTAGGGGAGAATTCAGTTATAATCTGAGTCATAAGACATTTTTCTTTTGTTGAATGTGGAATGCATGCTCATAACCATTTGAACATCTGCAGGGACTGGGTTAGCTGGAATGAGGCAGAAAGATCTTATACAGTGGTACGTGAGTCAGCAGAACGAGAAGAACAGCTACAGCTCCATGGAAGAGGCAGCAGCTGAAGTCACAAAAGTGAAAGCTATTATAGAGGTAACACTTTAGATATTTATGCATTACAAATGGTCTTGAGTAGTATTTTTATTCTGCTCAACTGAGTTTTGGACCATATGTATGTTGTGACAGAGCTTGGTACGAAGAGAAGGCCATTTGATAGTTGTGGATGATGGTAGACAAGCAGGCGAGGACAGTGGAAGGCAATCATCCAGAAATGACAGGATCTTGGTAGTTGCTCCCAATTATGTTGTAGATTGATTTGGAATTCTTGTCAACAGGTCGGAAAATCTGGGACTTTATGAGCTCAAAGGCCTAAAGTCGCTCAAATCATTTACTCTACTAGGATGGTGGGTGTCTTTATTGTGAAAGCTGAGATCTTACACCCTTTGTGGAAATGTGCCACTATAGGAGGCTAACTGGTTCAAGCTAAATTGATTGTTGTACTGGTTCAAGTTAAATTGATTGTTGTACTTGAGCTTGGGAATGTGAAGTTATCAAGCATATCTGTACTATTAATTGGATTTGTTTATGATGTATGCCAAGTATCAACTGACGTGCATAAGGCAACCATAGACTCAAAGTGATCAATGTGCTTCAAAGTTATGCTTAGTTATTGCCTACTCTTTTGCCTTTTGTTCTCAAAACCATAACATGTTTGACATGAAGCACTCTAAAACAAGTACAACTCTCGCTTTACGAAGGTACTCCCCTTGATTTGCATAAACTTTTAGTGCAGCTGTATTACAGTATAGATTTGCGGAATTACTCTTCTGGATTCATGTAGCTGAAACGATGCATTTTTTTGTTTTAGATATTTCAAATTCTAAACCAACTCATGAGTCATGAAATTGTTGCCTTGAAATAAGAAATTGGTTAGTGTATATTGTTGTATTTCTAACACATACACAGAGCCAAACACATCGGAAAACTAAATAAGAACTTACCTTATGACTTGTATCCTTGAAAGAACTAGTGAAAAAACCTTAGAGCCTTCTAGCCTATGCCTATCACACTTTTATAATACTGGACTGATGGAGTCACGTGCCTATTTATAGGTAGGCTAGGGACTCTTAGGCAATAACTTTAACCCTAAGGACTTTTCCATAAAATATGGTCACCCTAGGGACACCTAATAAATGTTTCCTCCCATCAAGGAAACTTTCGAATATGCATAATTAAAATTATTATCTGTTATATTCATTATTTACTTGGAAGAGAAGGTAAATAATTTGTTACCATAATTGTGGGCCACATTAAATGTCTTATTAAAAAGACAATATTCTTACATTCTCCCACTTGACCCACATATTATAATCAGATAATTGTTTGAGTGATAATCATGGCCATAAACTTGATTCACTCATCTAAATTGTTATGCAACAATCACTTCAACTAGAACACATTACTACACGAATCATGGCGGTCATGCTTTTAAACAAACACTTCCTTCCATGTATTATGATGTATAATATATTCTAACAAAGTGTCCAACATCTTTATGAATAAACTTAATATAAGTCATTCAGAGTCCAACTTTATTGATCCAATGATTACAACATAATACATGAAAACCAAAATGTGCACTGTCATGTATAACAAAAAAATGATAGTGTCTAGACAAAGTGTTAGAGAACAAAGCAAGACTAAACTGAGTTACTAAGACCTATACGGGTTACATGATCCTTGAAAACATTAGCTGGTAAACCTTTAGTCATAGGATCAGCAATCATCAAAGTAGTACTAACATGTTCAAAACTCACATCTTGCTTCTTGACATAGTCTCTAACCATCAAATACTTTATGTCGATGTGCTTGCCACTTTTATTATTCTTTGAAAAGAATATTGCAGCTGAATTATCACAAAAAATTCTCAATGGCCTTGCTATAGAATCGACAACTCTAAGGCCCGAAATGAAATTCTTCAACCATAACGCCTGTGATGTAGCAACAATGGTTTGCTTAACACTTATAACACCCCGTATCTTAGAACAAATGTTAGACTTATATCATTAGAGTTTAGCAGAGAATTTGAAAGTTTGTGAGTTTTGCGAAAATGGTCAACAGGCCTACTTCGAGCACCCATAAACCCTTGATTTATTGATAATTTGAGAAAACTTAAAACATGAAAGTTGTAGCCCTTTGGAATAGCTTTCCAACGGTATCTTACGGAACTCAAACGGAGCCCTGTGCTAAGAGTTGTGCCTGTTTTACTATCACTGGTTGGAGCAGAATTTTCAGATTTTAGGTTACGTTTTTAGCCTTTTCCTACTCGAATTGGGACTCCTTATTTTATTATTGTTGTTATATCCCGTATTTTCGTACGATTAATTATTCATAAGCTGAGGTGGGGTCCACATGTCGAGATTTTCTTTTTAGAACATATGACAAGTTATATGAATAATATATGCGAAGTTAAACACAACCCAAGAAGGACCCTTGAGCCAAATCAAAGTGAAAGCCCTCCAAAACAATATTTTTAAGATACGTTTTCAGGTGATTTGATTTCGGGAGGTCATAACCTTATCGTCCTTTGGGAATTTGGGAAAACTCCCAGAATGAAAGTTGTAGATAATTGAAATAGCTTTCCAACCATAGGTCGTGGGTCTTCATGTGACATCGGGATAAGGAGATATGAACATTTTAAGGCAGAAAGGTCAAGCTGGGCAATGAATTCGGCCCAACCCGATTCCAAGTCGGGTCAGCCCATTTTCTTTGCCATTTAATGAAAAAATTCGGCCTTCTCTTTCATTTTCAGACCTCAAAAAACCCAGAAATTTCAGAGGTAGAGAGAGAGAGGAGAGATAGAGAAAGAAACCAAATTTTGACCACAATCTAAGCCCCGAATCGCGAAGCTCCTGAAGAGAAAAGTGTTGTACGTCGCGTTGCCTTCAATTTGAGCTAAAAATCAGCCAAGAAAGAGAGGGTGGAAGTGGTTGCTGCATAATTAAGGTAAGATTAAGGTCCATTTTTCATTGTTAACAAGTTTATTTAGAGTTTTAACGGATTAGAACGGAGAAAATAGCATTATAAACTCGTTTGTTGTTTTGTTGGGATTTATGGATTAAGGGGCTGTTTTAGGTGGATTAAATGGATGGAATTAGCTGAGTTATGATGTATAATAATTGTTGACATTGTTGTTGAAGTTGTTGATAAGTTGTTGTTCTTGAATTTGGGAGAATAAAGCGTATAAAGATATTGTATACAAAGCGTATACCGGGCTGTTTTGTGCCGATATTTGGGGCTGTTTTATGTAATTTTCGTGACTGTTTATTGACAATATTTTGGGGCTATTTTATATAATTTTCGTGGCTGTTTTATGACAAAATTTTGGGGCTGTTTTATGTAATTTTTGTGGCTGTTTTGTGACTATATTTTGGAGCTGTTTGGTATAATATTTGTGGCTGTTTTGCGATGATATTTTGGGGACTGTTTTATGGTCGTTATGGACTGTTTTGTAGGCTGGAATATCGGGGGATTGGCTGTAGTTGTTGTTGTTATATTATGGATATACGGAAATAAAGAAGTGTATACAAGCATTGGCATCCGAATGTATATTGGGCTGTTTTGGGAGTAATTTAAGAATGGATTTAAGTCTAGTTTGATATGAAATTGTTGGTATTGTTGTTGTTGGTATTTTGATTGATGTTTGGCTAAGTTGGAATTTCGAGGATTGTTAAGTTTACAGGGGAAATGCTGCCCAATTTTCTCTAGAATTTACGACGCGTCCTTATAATCTATTAACTAATGTTAATATGAATTCTCCCGTGAAGGTAACGACGTGACATTGGAGGAGAGCAAGTGAACGATAACATAGCTAAACGACAAAGGTATGTGAGGCTAGTCCTTTCTTTCAAATGGCATGAATCCTATAGCATAAGTTCTTTTCCTCTTCATGAGTTCCTATTTTCCGGAAAGCTAGAAGCCTAAGTCCATAAATGTCTATATAAGATAAGAGATATGATATGATGATGCCATATTGATAATGATGCTATTTATTGCTTACACTCACCTTGTGTACTAATTCCTTCAAGGTGAGGCAGAATGTCAATAATTGCTCCATAATGAAATCGGGGGATCACGACCTTACGTCACCCCGATAGAGTATAGTTGATCTTGAGTCTTATGCATGTACTATGATAAGCATATTATTACAAGTGTTTTTTTATGAGCATGTCATGATCATATTACACCGCGCCTAGTTGGCCGGGCAGTCACCGCCAAGGCGGGCAGCTATACGGATACACCATGACCTTTTGGCATGGGCAGACACCACTAGTGGGCGGCATGAGATGGTACCCCGGACGCGGGAGGCCTGGACGCGGGCTAATGTTATTGATTATTACACCGTTCCGATATGGACGGGCAGCTTGCATATTATGCATATATGAGATTATGATGAGTATGAGTAAGACAGCATGCATTACTTCTTTTATGATTGTCATTCAGATTCAGATGTTTCATATTGATGTTCACATTATATTATCACTGTCTTTCTTCATTGTTTATGCCTCTCATACTCAGTACAAGGTTCGTACTGACGTCCGTTTTCTTTGGACGCTGTGTTCATGCCCACAGGTAGACAGGAAGGTGAGCTTGGTCCAGACCCTTAGTAGCTGTCAACTGATCGAGAGCACTCCATTGTCCGGAGGTGCTTATGGTTCTTCTTTTGGTATATATGCATATTTTGGGCATGACGGAGTCTTGTTCCGTCTATATGTTTAGTATGTCAGTAGAGGCTCGTAGATACGCAGTGTGGGTCAGATGGTCTCGCAAGATGTTATTATTATGTATATGTTATTTTGATGGCCGAGAGGCAAATGTATATAAGTATTTATGTTTTTATATAAAATATGATTTTCCTACAATTCGTGTATAAAATTGGTAAAAAGGCATTAAATGAGTAAGATGAGTATTAGAACGAGTGGTGCTCGGTGGCTAGTCCTGGGTACCCGTCACGGCCCCTAGCTGGGTCATGACAATTGTATAAAGTAAAAACGTCCCTAACACTATTCTAAACCCTAAGAGACTATTCTTTTTCTCTCTACCTCCATATCTAAAGAACCTATGCACTCCAATCCTTCAAGAACCGCAAGAAAATCATTCTTGCTATCAAGAAACCTTCAAGAGTTGGTTTGACAATCTTGTTTCTTGAGGTTTCCTCTAAGGTAAATCATTCAATCAAGAACCTCTGAATTATACAAGGTTACATAGTTTCTAAACACTAGAATAAATCCATCCACCCCGGTACCTATAAAATCAAGAGTTGTAAAGAGTTAGAGAAACCCCTAGTATTTTTCTGTTGACTTTCACTCCGGCCAACCATATTTAATTGGTATTTTCCGGTAATATAACCGTTGGATCAAGCCCAAATTTTAACCGAGTGTTCATAACACATAAGTATAAAATACGAACGGTGGAGATTGGATTTGGAGGTCTGGAGAAGTACTCTTTGAGCCGCGAACAGTAGCTACGAAAATCAGTGAAAATCCTCTCAAGGTTTCCAAATTCAAAGCTTTTGGAATTCTTCTTCAATGATTCAGACTTTTCTTCAAGTTTTGGAGCGATTAAGGTATGTAGAGTTACTATCTACGTGTGGGAACATCATTGTTCTTCCCCACGCCTCATAATTTATAAATTATGATTCTTTACGAAAACTAGGGTTTCTATATCATGTTCATGATAACCCTAGGTCCATGTCCATGATTGTATTATGTATGAATTGTTATAATTCCATCATTGAGTTCTTAATATTTCTTTATGATTATTAAGAATCTGTCTGTAATCTATGAAAAACCCATATATCTCATTCCATGGGTTCATGCATGCTAGTTTATAATATATTATGCTGTTTTCAAGAAAATACTATACATGTTTTACAAGTTCATGCAAGCAAGCTATAATTCATGATATCCATGTACAAGCAAGTTATATTCATGAAAACCATGGGCAGCAAGTGCCACTTATTTTACATGTTCATGTTTTTGGGAGTTGCTTTAATTACCGAGGAGGGCTTCAGATAGCCTGAAACTACGTAGCCACCGTAGGATGAGGATCGCTCCACCCATGTCCCGGACGATCTCTCATAATGACTGGATCCTTTCATATTTTATTAAATCTCATGTTCCCTGGCAAGGACTGAGTGTTCTTCTGGCGGGATGCAAGCACCAGACCATGGATCGGTTATAAGTTATTGCTCTGCCTACTTATGATATTTTTACCATGTTATATATAAATATATGTATTCATGTTCATGTCCAGGTTTTCAGTTTCAGTTCTTATCATGTTATTTCATGTCCCATGTTATTTCTTTCAGTTGCTTTATGTACCAGTACATTCAATGTGCTGACGTCCCCTTTTATTGCCCGGGGGCCTGCATTTCACGATGCAGGTACTGATATACAGGACGACACATCTGCTCAGTAGGACAACATTCGTATCAGCTTATTGGTGAGTCCCATCTCATTCGGGGTTTAGTCAACTTTTGTTTTATGATTAGTTATGCATCTAAGGTATGCTAGGGGCCTTTTCCCAGTAAGTATGTTTTCCAGTTAGACTCATGATAGAGGTTTCATAGACTAGACAAGTCAGTTATGTTATGTCAGACATTCGGAGTCGTATAGCCATTTTGGCTCATTCATGTTATTTCCGCACTCATGTTTAAACAAGTATTTTTATTAAGTATTATGACTTACTACGTTTTATAAAGGCTCATCATGCATTCACGTTATATTCTGCTCATGTTATGCCTCATGATGATTCAACAAGCCATGTGGTTCGCTCGGTCACATGCAGTAAGACACCGAGTGCCGTGTTTCACCCAGGCCATTGTTTGGGGCGTGACAACACTCCTCCAAGATACAGCGCCTCTAGCAAGAAGGAAAATGTATCCAAAAGTAGATTTACCAGAGTCTTTGCATCCACCCATATCAGAGTCTGAATATCCAATGACATCCAATGAGTCAGAATATTTGTATGTGAGCTTAACATCCTTGGTTCCTTGCAAATATCTCAAAACCCTTTTACCAGCTTTCCAATGATCAAGACCAGGGTTACTTTGATATCTGCCGAGCATTCCTACTGCAAAGGCAATATCAGGTCTAGTACAGTCCTGTGCATACATAAGACTCCCAACAAGCAAAGCATAGGGAATGCCTTTCATTTGCTCTTGTTCCAATGCATTTTGTGGACATTGATTCAATGAGAATTTGTCACCTTTAATGATGGGTGTTGCAATAGGTGAACAGCTCTTCATTCCAAATCTTTCCAGAACTCTTTCAATGTAGGCCTTTTGAGATAGTCCAAGTAATCTTTGAGATCTATCTCTGTGAATCTCTATGCCAATGACATAGGAGGCTTCACCCATATCCTTCATTTCAAAATTCTGAATAAGAAACTGTTTCGTCTCATACAACAATCCCAAATCACTACTAGCAAGTAAAATATCATCCACATATAGGACTAGGAAAATATATTTGCTCCCACTTATCTTAAGGTATATACACTGATCAATGATGTTCTCCGTAAATTCAAATGAAGAAACAACATTATGAATTTTAATATACCATTGGCGGGAAGCCTGTTTTAGTCCATAAATGGATTTATTCAACTTGCAAACAAGGTGACTATTATCCTTATTACAAAAACCTTCAGGCTGACGCATGTATACCTCCTCTTCAAGATCTCCATTCAAGAAAGCCATTTTCACATCCATTTGATGTAGCTCTAAATCAAAATGAGCTACTAATGCCATGATTATTCTTAACGAATCCTTCTTTGAAACTGGAGAGAAGGTTTCATGGTAATCAATACCTTCCTTTTGAGTGAAACCCTTGGCTACAAGTCTGGCTTTATATCGTTCAATATTACCAGATGAATCTCTTTTGGTTTTATAAACCCATTTGGATCCTATAGTAGAGACTCCTTCTGGTAATTCAACGATATTCCAGACTTTATTCTTGGCCATAGATTCCAACTCTTCTTTCATGGCATCATACCAAAGTGTGGAGTTCTCCCCACTCATGGCTTGTGAAAAAAAGCATGGATCATCTTTAAGTCCAATATCATGATCAGACTCTTGAAGGTATACAACATAGTCACTAGAAATTGCTAGCTTGCGAACTCTTGAGGATTTTCTTACTCTCACTGGTTCAGACACTCCTTCAATGGGTTCAGGTAAAATGGGTTGATCTTCATGTGGCTCCTCATGTGGTGGTAGCTCTTGAACTTGTTGCTCTTCAGACAGTTCATGAGAATTTGTCTGAACTACATTCAAGTTCCCAATATATAAAGGTACCACAGGTGGTTCCCTTATCTCTTGCAATTCCACCACTTGAGTCGAACCACTCCCACTTACTTCATGTTCCTCAAGAAATTTAGCATTTCTAGCCTCAACAATTTTAGGAGAATGAGAAGGACAATAGAACCTAAATCCTTTAGAGTTAACTGCATAGCCTATAAAGAAACCACTTATTGTTCTTTTATCCAACTTTTTCAAATGAGGGTTATAAGCCCTTACCTCAGTTTGACATCCCCAAATGTGTAAATGGCTTAAACTAGGTTTCCATCCTTTCCATAATTCAAAAGGCGTCTTGGGAACAACCTTGGATGGAACCCTATTTAAAATATACACAGCGGTTTTTAAGGCTTCACTCCATAAGGATAAAGGCAAACTTGATCTGCTAATCATGCTTCTTACCATGTCCATTAATGTCCGGTTCCTTCTTTCTGCCACACCATTTTGTTGTGGTGTTCCTGGCATGGTATATTGGGCAATTATACCTTCACTTTCAAGGAACTCAGCAAATGGACTCTTAACTTGTCCCTTATTTGTGTACCTACCATAATATTCTCCACCCATGTCAGACCTTACAATTTTGATCTTAGCTCCTGTCTGTTTCTCTACTTCTGTTTTGTAAACTTTAAAAGCATCAAGTGCTTCTGATTTGTTAAACAGAAAATAAAGATACATGTACCTTGAATAGTCATCAATAAACGAGATAAAATATCTTTCACCATTCAAGCAAGGGGTAGGAAAAGGTCCACAAATATCTGTATGTATGATCTCAAGCAATTGAGAACTCCTTTTAGCACCTTTAGTGGATTTGTTGGCCTGCTTACCCTTTATGCAGTCCACACAAGTCCCAAAGTCAGAAAAATCAAGAGCTTCTAGAACTCCATCATTAACTAACCTTTTGATTCTGTCAATTGAGATATATCCTAATCTTTTGTGCCAAAGACTTGATGAGTTCTCATTGATAATACATCTCTTAGTGCCAATTTCTTTATCATGCAGAGTTAAAACATTACATTCAATCATGGGATCTAGCTCAAATTTAAATAATCTTCCATCCAAATTTCCAAAACCAATAACCTTATTATCTTTCAAAAATTTAACTAAAGAATAATGAAAATTGAAATCATAGCCAGCAACTGATAGTCTTGAAAGAGAAATTAAATTTCTAGAATACGATGGAACATAAAAGGTTTTTTCTAAATCTAATTGAAAACCATCTTTTAAAATAAGCCTACAAGTCCCCACGCCTTCCACAGTTGATGGCATCCCATTTCCAGAATAAACCTTTTTTTCACTTCCCATCGGCTTCCTTACAGTTAGAAAACCCTGCATGGTTTTGGCAATATGAGTCGTGGAACCAGAATCGATCCACCATGTATTATCAGAAACTTCAGTAAAATTAGATTCATAACATACAAAGGTAAAATTACCTTTCTTCTAGAGCCATTTCTTGTATTTCAAGCAATCTTTCTTCTAGTGTCCCTTCTTTCTGCAGAAATGGCAAGAATCTTTATCAACAATGCCTTTTTTCTTCATAGGAATACTTTTGCCCTTCTTCGCATTTCTCTTATCATGAGTTACCAAATTAACACTTTCAGGTATCTCATGCTTCAACTTCTCCTCTTCTTGAACACACATGGTCAGGAGTTCATTAATTGACCATTTATCTTTATGTGTGTTGTAAGATATCTTAAACGGACCATATTCCGAAGGAAGAGAGTTGAGGATAAAATGCACAAGAAATGGTGCAGACATATCAACCTCAAGGGACTTGAGTTTAGCAGCAATGTCTCTCATCTCCATAATGTGCTCGCGCACTGTATGACTTCTATCAAAGGTCATACTTGAGAGCCTCTTCATAAAGGTGCTGGCCAGCGCCTTGTCAGAGCTTACAAATTGTTCTTCAATTGCCTTCATATAAGCTTTGACCTTATCACTATTAGGGATGGAACCCCTAATGCTTTGGCTTATATGAGCCTTTATGAGCATCAAGCTCAAGCGATTAGATCGTTCCCACCGCTCATAATAAGCCTTAGCATCTGGCGTACTTGATTCCGAGGGTTTAGGTGGTTCTTCCACACGGATTGCCAAATCCAAATCCGAGCACCCTAAAGTGAGAAGGACTTTCTCCTTCCATTCAGTAAAGTTGTCACCAGACAGCATTGGAATTCGAGCATTCTCATTAAAGATAGTGTCACACCCCATTTTAACCGGGTCGATTTAGGGAGTATGACGTATTGGTGATTCCTATTTTATTTTATTTTAAGGAGTCGCCACCTAATTAATTTTAGGGTGAATTAGGACACCTAAATATTAATTAAGGCAAAGTTAAAACTAAACCTCAATTAGTAGTCTGCTTAACCAATGTGATTCTAGGTAAGGGCTCTATATTATCCTAAAGGGAAGGGATTAAGCATCCTTTAGAATCCGTTAACTTACGGTTATCCGACCAAACTTAGGTTAATTAATTCAGATTAAATATAATGCCTAAATCTTAGGAAAATAGGTTGTAAATGTTGTTGAGGTTTTAAAGGAAAAACATAATGATGCTATTTAAACCAACTTGAAGAAATACATAGTAGTCCACTTAAAAAATAAAACTTATAAATGTTGTTAAGCTTAAAATAATAATTTTATTGTAAAAATGAGACTCGGAAAATGTAATGATTCATACATAAATAGAAGCTTTTAAGAAAAGAACTAACCAATTTAAACCTAGAATTATATCATATGAGTGCAATGGCGTAGAAAATCATAGACTTGTTTCATAAATAGAATGCAAAAGATGATGAGTTATCTTTTTAAAACTTTATTTAATTATGCTTGGTTAAAATATATATGATTGATTCAAACTTGAAGAATTATTTATAAAACAATACTTGAATTTATATTTACATATTAATGACGTTTTGAAATGTTTAGATAATAAGAATAAAATATAATTCCTTTTAACTTAAAATATATAGTCATGGCATTTTGTGAATTAATTATTCAAAATAAATACTAGGCCTTATAAATAGTTTTAATATGAAAATAAGAGAATAATTTATGGAATTAATTATTAGTCTTCCTAACAACTCATCACTAAAACTAAACCTACTAATTCATCTAAGGTTCATCTAAATTAAGAAGATAAAATCAAAATAAAGAGTTAGTCATGCAATACAAATTAAATGCACAACAGCAAAATAGAGGAGTAGATGTAATTTAAATGGGCTCAGCCCATTCTAAAACAAAAAAACGCTGCAATTGGGAATGGGCTCAGCAACAGGAAATTAAATGGATTGGTCCATTTTGACTGGCCACTGCAAATCTGTTGCTGCTATTGGGCTTAGCCCAGAAATTCCTTTTATTTTGCTGTGGATGGGTTGACACGGGAGAGAGATTGCGTCGGGATTTTAGCCCAAACACCGAGTGCGGAGGAGGAACGAGTTTCTCGGACTCGTATGCGATTGTCATGCATAAAAATGAAAAGAAAAGGGAATTAATATATAATCAACAAATGAGGTTAAGCATGTAAAAATTAACAGATTCATGAAACATGGTATGCCTACAGAACTGAAATTTATTTCCAAATCTGCTGGTACAAATTAAACCAACCAACTAATGGTCATACATCTAATGACGATATCCGAAATGAGGAGCTTAAACACTGCCTAGAAATAGGGAATTCTAAGTAGGGGAAAGCAGTGACACCAAGCGTCCACATTAATCATACCGAACTTAATTAACAGAGGAACAAGAAAACTTGAAATATAACAATCAAACATGAGGAAACCATACAGAGGGCAGCTGTGTTAAGCAATTCTTTAAAACTTAGATAACTTAGAACTTCAACCAAACGCATATTCAGAACTTAGGCGAATTATTTGATCGTGCTCTATCGGTGGTGACATATCAGTGCCAAATTTCAACTTGTTGACAACTTAAGATATTATTTCAAGACATACAAAAGACACCCCAAAAGGGAACACAACATTCAACGAATATCATCCCGATATACATACTAGATCATCATTTCTTTCTTAAATAGAATAGTATAGCAAACTGAAAATTCATTCCTAATATTAAGTTTTGAAGAGAATTCAAAATGTCTTTTAAAAGAAATGCATCTTGAGGAAAGTAAACAAATTTATCTTAAAAAAAAAGGGGAAAAGACTGGAAACAGAACTGATTAAATGATTGCATAAAGCATTGGAGAGAAGAATGCATTCTTAAGAAAAAGAGTTTAAGGAAAATTTCCAAGTGTTTAAGCAAGTTTCAAAATGACCTCTCGAGCTTATAGCCTTGCCAAAACTAGTTTGTCGAACATACAGAGGTGAAATCATATAAATACACTACTCATTTTTAAGCAACATGTACAAGTTAAAACCTGCTAATTGAATGCAGAGAGGGTTTGTTCCCATTATTCTCATTCTCAAAATAATGACCACATATGGTTTCTAGGACTTTGTCATTTTATCTCGACAAACACTTAGCTTAGTTGAAGCCAAAATCTATCATTTCGTTGTAACAACATTCGAATCCTTAATGCTAATGACAATATCCAGACTCTCCTTATCAATTCTTATTTAAAAATGACTATTGTTTACCGTATTCGCCCAAGAACTCTGAAAAGATCAGTTTGCTCCAAAATAAAATATTTTAAAAGAAACAGAGGCAAACTTAAGAAGGTAATTTGATAAACTGATATTCGATTCATATAAACGACACGGATAGCTCAATCTAATTACAAAGAGACAATAATACTCATGACCAGAGATAATAATACGCTTGACCTCACAGAAAACAGAAGGCCATTGTAGGCGTTTCCCTTAAACAAATCTAATTTATTAATTCAAATACTAAAATAGAGGGAAGGGATAACCAGATTCTAATATTTGCAGACATGTTGAAGCTCAAAAGAAAACTAATTATCTGGGCTAAATCATGCCAAAATAATAACGAACTTTAATCAACAAATTCATCTCTTCGAACTAACCATCTTAACAGCTAAAGATCCTAACAGATTCACGAAATCACTTTTGAACACATAAATTTGTGATCACATTAAAGAAGAAAACGAAGACCAACCTTTTACTTCCATAACTCAACTAAAAGCTAACTATTTGAAAATATATGTCATCTCATTACTCAAAATCTACATTGAAAGGGTATAAGGATAACTTAGTCCTTCTACTAACTAAATCTTTAAAGCGACAAAAACTCTTAACACTAGTCACATAATCTTACTGATTTTAATTAAGCAGAAACAAGGGCTACAACACTTAATGCAACAGAACCAAACCAAATCAAGCGGAAACAGAACCACAACACTAACGCAACAAAACTAGGGAAATATAGACTAAGACGAGGAAAATTACCTTCTTCGGGTGCAGCGAAGTGAGACGGAGGGTTCGATATGACCTCGAACACTTCAAAATTCAGTTCCCAGAAATAAGAGAGATTGATGAAAATCGAAATTTTGGCTTAGAGTATGTTTAGCAACAAAACGAATACCTTCAGTTTCTATGGAATTTTAGGCTAAAAGACTCAAATTTTCAAAGGGTTATTGTGCGGCTGAGAGCTTAATTCTTAGGGGGGGGTTTCCTGAATTCAAAAATCCCCCCTCAAATGACTTGGAAAATGATTATATATAGGGCGAAATTTAGGGTTTCTTGTGACGAAGAGAGAGAGGAGCGGGGGGACAAGACGAAGTGGGGGTGACAGTGGCGTGGGGGGACAGGGCGTGGTGGAGTGGCAGTGGTAACGTGGGGGGAGCGATGAGGTATTGGAGGTGTCAGAGCAGTGGAGGCGTGCGGTATAACGTGGTGGGGAAAATCAGTGGGGGGGGGGGGGGGTGTGCGGCGGCTAGGGTTTAGGGTAAAAGGGAGGAGGGGAACGATGATGAAGAGAGAGAGGGAAGAGAGGGGTGGCGATGAGAGAGGAGGGAGAAAGAGAGAGAAGGGAACGGCGGGTTGAAGGAAAATGAAGGGGAACCCTTTTAGGGTTTCCCTTATTTCGCATGAAAAATGGGTCGGACCCGGTCCATTTATGGACTGGGTCGATTTTTAGACCGGGTATTAAAAGAATGGGCTAGCGAATTAAAACACGGACTGTTCTAAAAAATTGAGATCAAAATATGGGCTGGTAAAAAATATTTATGAGTTGACTGGACTTTGATTTTGAATCCGATAAATCAAAATACGGACTGAGTGCAAGTAATAGTTTGGCTTCTAAATTTAAATAAAAGACCCATTTTAATTAACGATATACCGAGGGTGACAAAATATTGTTTGACATGAAATATGCAATCATTAATGCTCAGATAAAAAATGGTGTTGTAATTATGCAAAGATGAATGCGATGCGTGTGCGTAAGCTGGTAAAATGCCGAAATGATAAAAATTGTGAATTATAATAATAGTAATAAATAATAATGATAATAATAATAATAATAATAAAATGCGGTAATAGT
This sequence comes from Lycium barbarum, assembly GCF_019175385.1. NCBI lineage: Eukaryota > Viridiplantae > Streptophyta > Magnoliopsida > Solanales > Solanaceae > Lycium > Lycium barbarum. The sequence goes on along the minus strand of NC_083348.1, from coordinate 68,968,390 downwards.
AATAAGAATAATTGATAGAATAATGCAATAGCAGTATTGATAAGAGGCTAATAATTATAGTAAACATAATATATATTTTTTATTTTTTTCAAAAATATTAGAAGCACAAATAGGTATTTCGAAGGAGAGACGGGACAAAATTGGGTGTCAACAGATAGCAGTAGGAAAAGCTGTGAAAACTACAAAACAAGGATGCACACATAAGCTATGAAGTACAAACCATCAAAGTGAATCGCGTAAATACCGATTCTAAGTAAATTCAAGACCTTCCTGTGGGTAGAGGTTGCAACACATGCACAGAATTTACTTAACTTTATTAGACTAGTAAACCAAAATAAAACTAGAAAACAATCCGTACCTGTGGGCATAGGATAATTTTCAAACTGAAAGGTTTACTATCTTGTTCCAATTAATCTCACCAAAATAATTACCTCCCTGTGGGGCCGGGTTACCATTTTAATGAGATAACTGAACTATATAGATGTCATTGTAATTTTAACCACTAAACTTTATGTGGTTAAACAACTTTATTTCCTTTACATCAAGTACGCAAGATGCTGTGGCTAGTCCTAAGCACAAGATACAAAGGAAACTCAAAAATGACATCTCACAGTAATTAAACTTTATAATCAACTTAAACATATGTTGATTAGTTTCAAGAATGGGCACACAAACATTATAAGCATAATGAGTATAAAGCTCCCTTAACATAAAGTAATACTTATAATTCGATTAGAATATTATAAGAATGCCATAAATTTGGTAAATATAATTTTCCAGATTTTGTTTAAAAGGTTTAACCATTCCCTTTCTCATAACTTAAGGAAACAACCAAAACAGATTTCGTAAAATATGAAAAAGAGAAACTGAAAAACATTAAGTTCAGAACCATGACTTAATTAAATATCATAAGCAAAACCGCAATAACCATAAGTACATCTTTTCTGATCAACACACTCGTTAGTGCAAACAGAAACTAGTATGTAATGAATATCAATTTGAATCACATCTGTTAATATAAGCACAATCCAAGTCATAACTATTTCGGTTACCAATCAGTTAAATATTCTAACAAACACGATAACATCTAATTAAGAACTCAACTTTGATTTAAAACCAACTTGAAACAAAGACTTAAAAATAAATTAATCAAGTTGGCATATTAGTCCAGATGTGGTTTAACCACCGAGGCAGTCAAACATAGTCTTACTAGATAATCGATTATGAGGAGAAGATTCGAAGAGGTAATCCATTACAGTAAAAACCTCTAACAAATACTTTTATACCGACAGGATCTTCATATAAATTCATATTATAAGTATTGTTAGACAATACGGACACCTCAACTAAATAGCGATGGCGATGATTATCGTCAGTATAGTAACGTTTTAGAAGAGGACAGAACTTGATACAAAATTAATTCCATCCACGAACATAATTAAACACTGAAACAACACAGCTAAAGGCAGGCTCTGATACCACATGTTGTATTTCTAACACATACACAGAGCCAAACGCAACGGAAAACTAAATAAGAACTTACCTTTAGCCATAGTTGTTCAAGTGTGAGAATCGCCTTTTTTGTTTTACTACCGAATTGTATCCCTGAAAGAACTAGTGAAAAAACCCTAGAGCCTTCTAGCCTATGCCTATCACACTTTCAGAATACTGGACTGATGGAGTCACAGGCGTATTTATAGGTAGGCTAGGGATTCTTAGGCAATAACTTTAACCCTAGGGACTTCTCCATAAAATATGGTTACCCTAGGGACACCTAATAAATGTTTCCTCCCATCAAAGAAACTTTCGGATATGCATAATCAAAATTATTATCTGCTATATTTATTATTTACTTGGAAGAGAAGGTAAATAATTTGTTACCATAATTGTGGGCCACATTAAATGTCTCATTAAAAAGACAATATTCTTACATATTTTTCTTTTTCACCTGAAGAATGTGAAGCGAATGTCCTTTTATTTGTTTGATCTTAAAAAATGACTAGTACAGGTACATTCGTTTTCAAGATAACTTGACAGATTTTCCGGTATGTCTCTTATTCTTAAAAAAGGCTTACCTATACGTCTTTCTAGCATATACGTGGTTCCTTACAATTGGAGAAATTAGCTTATTCTAGTTCGCTTTGTTTTATCTGATTTTTGGGAATACTACTTCAAAAGAATATTGCTTTCTATATTGAGTAATTGGTTAATTTAAAAAATTGACATGAAACAATGACATAGTAACTTTAGGAGCGTGATTATAGCAGCAATAGATTTATCAGTTCAAATTCTCCACTAAACAAGAGACAAAAATATTGTCAATTCCAATTTGCTAAGTTGGAGCTAAGGAACATCCCTGAAAAGTTTGGATAACACGAGGATATTCTTGAACTATTTTTAACAAATATTATCCTTTTCGTTTTTTCTTATTAGTTCCTCATATTAATTTTTTTTTTCATTTTATCTATTTATTTTAGCAAATCAAGCATTTTTCTCCAATATTGCTCTTAATATTAATTCCCCATACTTTTCAAATTTATTGAAATTACAACTATTAACAACGATAATAATATCATAAAACAAATGGTCTGACCCTTCTCTGGACCCTGTTCATAAAAGGAGTTTAGTGCACCGGACTGTCCGTTTGAATGAGGGTCTTGATATAACTAGTAAAGTTGTTGTCACGTAACTAGGAGGTCACGAGTTCAAACAATGGAAACAACCTATTGCAGAATGCAGACCGCATATAATAGACCCTTGTGGTACGACCCTTTCTCGAACCCCGCGCGTAGTTGCAGCTTAGCGCACTAGCTGCCCTTTTCTTTTAATTTTTTAACGACGTGCCTAGTACAAAATGACTAATCAAACAAACGTTGATTGTATTTTTAGATCAAAAGGTGGAAAGAGGGTTTATTTTGAACCAAAAACAATGATAAAGGATATTTTTAGATTAAAAGGTGGAAGGAGGTTATTTGCGAGCCATTTTTCACATTTAAAAATATTTTTGACCCATTTCCGATAATTATTTTCTGAAAGCTAAGAAATACTCCCTCCGAATAAAAAAGAGTGTTCACTTAGCCATTTGCACATTCTTTACGAAAATACTAACTTCTAGACAAAAATAGGTAATTTGACTAAAATGTCCTTAAGTAAACAGGCATTGGAATTTGATTATATAATACTTATAGCCTGTTTGACCAAACTTTTAAAATTTGCTTATTTTAAAAAGTATTTTTTTTTAGAAGTACTTTTCAAAAAAACACTTTTAGCGAAAATCAGTTTGTGTTTGGCCAAGCTTTTAAAAAGTGCTTCTATTTGTATTTTTCTCAAAAGTACTTTTTAAAAAAGTGCTTTTGGGCAAAAGCCGTTTTTTTTAGCTTCTGAAAAACTGCTTCTGCTACTCCCCAAAAGTACTTATTTTCTCCCAAAAGCTTGGCCAAACACCTTATTTTTTTCAAATAAGCACTTATTGAAAAAATAAGTACTTTTGGGAGAAAAATAAGTTTGGCCAAACTATAATAAAATTTGAAAAAATAATTTTTTTTTTTCTTGATTTGATAAGTGAACATTTGAGTCAAAAAAAAAAAAAAAGGCTAAGTGGGAGAGAGTAACATTTTAATTTCGGAAAAGGGCCAAAATTACCCTAAACTTTGGGAAATAGTTCATTCATACCCTTCGTTATACTTTAGGGCCAATTATACCCTTACCGTTATATTATGGGATCAATTATACCCTTATGTCTAATGGCTGCCACGTGGCATCATCCCAGCCCTTCAAAATTATTTTACCCACTAAAATAACTCAACCCGACCCGAATTATTTTTTTTTCCAGAAAAAAAAAAAAATCCGTATTAGTTTGGCTGAAAAAAAAAATGGGGACGGGTTGGGTTATTTTAGTGGGTAAAAAATTATTTGAGGGTAAAATAATTTTGAAGGGTCGGGATGATGTCATGTGGCAGCCATTAGACATAAAGGTATAATTGACTCCATAGTATAACAGTAAAGATATAATTGACCCTAAAGTATAACGAAGGGTATAAATAAATTATTTCCCAAAGTTCAAGGTTAATTTTGGCCCTTTTCCGTTTTAATTTTAGGAGTATTTTTGAAAGAAAATATGGGGGATAGGGGAAGTTGAGTCTCCGTCTTTGGCCCTTATATAAATTTAACGGAAAAGGTCCAAAAATACCCTTAAACTATTGAAAAAGGCTCATAAATACCCTCCTTCCATCTTTTGGTCTAAAAATACCCTTCCATCCACCTTTTAGGTCTAAATATACCCTTAAGGTTTGTTTTTGGCTCAAATATACCCTTTAAACTAACAGAATATGTTTTTTTGTTTTTTTTTTATCGGAAAAGGTCCAAAAATACCCTTAATCTATTGAAAAAAGCTCATAAATACCCTCCTTCCACCTTTTGGTCTAAAAAAATATGAACGAAATAAGTTTTTTTTTTTTGGTTTTTTTTGCATTTCATGAATAAAAAAACGAAATAGGAAATTATAATTTTTTTTTTGCATTTCGTGTATTAAAAAACAAAATAGGAAATTATATTTTTTTTTTTTTGCATTTCGTGTATTAAAAAACGAATAGGATAAAAAAAATTAATTTCGTTCATATAAAAACGAACTTGGAAAATATATATACCAACGAAATAAAAAATAAATAAATATATATATATATTTTCCAATTTCGTTTTTATATGAACAAATTTTTTTTTATCCTATTTTTTTTTAATACACGAAATGCAAAAAAAATAAAATATAATTTCCTATTTTGTTTTTTAATACACGAAATGCAAAAAAAAAATTATAATTTCCTATTTCGTTTTTTTATTCATGAAATGCAAAAAAAACCCAAAAAAAAAAACTTATTTCGTTCATATTTCTTTAGACCAAAAGGTGGAAGGAGGGTATTTATGAGCCTTTTTCAATAGATTAAGGGTATTTTTGGACCTTTTCCGATAAAAAAAAACAAAAAAACATATTCTGTTAGTTTAAAGGGTATATTTGAGCCAAAAACAAACCTTAAGGGTATATTTAGACCTAAAAGGTGGATGGAAGGGTATTTTTAGACCAAAAGATGGAAGAAGGGTATTTATGAGCCTTTTTCAATAGTTTAAGGGTATTTTTGGACCTTTTCCGTAAATTTAATAAAGCCGCCATCGCTTCATGTATTTCATACCTAATAACAAGTTTCCGCCAGCATCCCTTCTCCTCCCATTCTTTCTTCCCTCATTCTCTTTTTATTAATCTCTCCTAAGTTTTGGACCCAAAGTTGCTAAGTAAGTAAGTAAGCCAATTACTATCTACTTATTATATTGTCTGGTTCTGCATTTTGTTAGCGAGAACAGTTACTAAATAGTGTTTATTGATTCATACTGATAGGCTTGAGGAGAGATGAAGTATGTATTGGTGACTGGTGGAGTGGTTAGTGGGCTTGGAAAAGGAGTAACTGCTAGCAGTATTGGTTTTATTCTTAAGTCATGTGGTCTTCGTGTTACTTCCATTAAGATTGGTTCGTCTCTCCTCATTCTCTGTACTATCTTTTTCCTGTAACTCAGTTTTTTTCTCTCGTCATTTGACCAACATTTTACCATGTTTTTTTTTACCATATTGATATGAGAATCAATTGCAATTTATACTCCCTCCATTTCAATTTGTTTGTGTGGTTTTGACTTGATACGAAGTTTAAAAAAGTAAATAATACTTTTGATGATAAATTAAAGATATGCGTAATGTACCAAAATGCCCTTTAATCTCGAACATGCCATGTGGAAAGTTGGAATTAAAGAATTGCCAAAAAAGGAAAGAGACATGCTTTTTTAAACGAACTAAAAAGGAAAGTAACACAAACAAATTGAAACAGAATGACTAGTATTTTTTGTATGATTTTTGAATATCCATTTAAAAAAAAATATTAAATAAGTCTAATTCAATTTAGCTCCAAAGATTAGTCCAATTGACTTTCAATTTGAGTCTTTTGTATGTAATGGGAATTCACTTTCATCACCGTGTACATTTTTGGAGGGAAGAGTTTATTTTCTTTTCTTTTACTTTTCGGGTTAAAACTTGAACTACTGTTTGTGCAAAGGAGAAGCTAAGAAACTTTACAAAGTTTTCGTTGTATTAGGGGACATTGCCTTTCTGTATTTTATTTTCTGGTACCGATGCTACGTTAGTTGAATTTCCAAGCATTGAAACCCCCCAACTCCCAAGTGTATTGATTATTTTGTACTATAATGGTGGTACAAGTGTATGCATTTCTTGTTGAACCATTGGTTCATAGCAGTTATGAAATGCAATATTTTCCTTTCTTTTGCTATTTATAATTTTTAACAAGCATGTGCCTTTTTTCGTTTGTTTGATATGAAGTTATATTAACTATCCGCCTATGTAGCTGTCCTCCTTTTTCACTCGATTGCCTTCGTTCAGATCCATACTTAAACACCGATGCTGGAACAATGTCCCCATTCGAACACGGAGAAGTATTCGTCTTGGATGATGGTGGAGAGGTTAGCCACGAATCGTTCATATAGCAATTCATTAATACTTGTTTGTGTGCAAATAAGATTTTGTTTCATCTTCCCTCTAGATGTCTGTAGAGGTGAGATGAGATGTTCAGACCTGGAACAAGTTCTTCAAACTTTGAACTTATTAATGTAATTTCTTGCAGTATGGACTTTGTAAACTTGAGCTAAACATGTTACTTAATTTTCTGATGGCTGTGTTGCCCTTAGCTCTTGTTCTTTGTTCAGGGCAAAACTTCACTAGTTCACAAATTTGGTGGGAAGTTGCTCCGTTTATTACTATCATTGTGTCACTTCTGTATATATAGAGACAAAGCATTATCGATTTAAAATGCAGGAACGATAAAGTGGAATTTTTTGTGTTGATTCCAATAAGATCATATCTTTATTTTCTTTGCTTTTGCAGGTGGACCTAGACCTTGGTAACTATGAGCGTTTTCTGGATATTAAGTTGACACGTGACAACAATATAACTACTGGAAAAATATACCAGGTACGTTGTCAACAATCAGAAATGTTTTCCTATGAGATTATCAATTCATGTTTCATCAAATTTATAAATCCCATGAACGGAAAATGTTAAGCTTGAGAAACTGCTTGAATTTTTGTTTTCAGTCTGTTCTTGATAAGGAGAGAAAAGGAGATTACTTGGGGAAGACTGTTCAGGTTTGTCGCTCTTCCAGAGTATATTTTCATCTACCTTTAGTCACGCTCTTACTATCTGCCCACTTGTTTAGGTTGTCCCTCACATTACAGATGCCATTCAAGAGTGGATTGAACGTGTGGCTGTTATACCAGTTGATGGAGAGGATAGTCCAGCTGATGTTTGTGTCATAGAACTGGGTGGAACTATAGGTATGCTCAAATGATGTTTTATAGCGGGCACAATAAGTTGTTTGTGGATCCGTTTTCTCAAAGTAACTGACCCTTGAGCAGGAGATATTGAGTCTATGCCATTTATTGAAGCTTTAGGACAATTCTCATATCGTGTAGGTAAGGTTGCAAGACCGACTTAAAATTCTTGACATCACATACAATTAATTTTGTGCCCTAGGAAATGCAAATACTAAGCTTATTACGTTTCAACGTCTTTCAATTTTTTGCTTTTTAGGTGATGGAAATTTTTGCTTGATACATGTCAGCCTTGTGCCCGTCTTGAATGTAGTTGGTGAGCAGGTAGCGTCTAATCAAAGTGTATTTACATTAATCTTTCCTATTAAAGTAACTAGTAAGTTGAGTACTTAAGCTCTTTTTAATATTCAGAAAACAAAGCCAACTCAACACAGCGTAAGGGGTTTGAGAAGCCTGGGACTGACTCCAAATATTTTAGCCTGCCGTAGCACAGTGGTCTCTCTCTCCCTCATATATATATGTGTGTGTGTCTGTGTGTGTTAAGGTTTGTCAAGTTCAGCTTTTGAAGCATTTTCTTATTCAGGGACTTGAGGATAGTGTGAAGGAGAAACTTTCCCGTTTCTGCCATGTTCCGGTATTGTTTCTTTTTTAGCAATCTGTATCTTTCATGCACCTTAATCTTATATTTGCCACCAAATTCTTATGATGAAGTTATGTGTACCTCGGTTTCCAGTTAGATAGCATCATCAGTCTTTACGATGCCTCGAACATTTGGCGAGTTCCTTTGATTTTAAGAGTGAGTAGTGTTGGTACTCTTATTTTGATGTATTTGCATAAATTTTCACTGTGAGTTTTAAGTAAAATTACTTTTCTTTGTTGGACCAGGATCAGAAGGCCCATGAAGCAATTCTGAAAGTCTTGAACCTTAAAGGGTTAGCCTGATAAACTCCACTCCAAATGTCTTTCATTTCTGTCATGTACATTGATTGCCTGTAGTCTTCAATCTTCAGTTTTCTTTTTCATCATTTTGTGACATTTAGTGTATGGTAAAATATTTGTTTTTTCATAGAGTTGCTCGGGAGCCTGTCTTTGGAGAATGGACATCTCGGACTGAACTTTGTGACAGGCTACATGAGCCAGTAGGTCCCAGGACATATATATTGATTTTCTTTTCCTTTTGGAGTTTATCTTTCTTATTTATAAAAACTTTCATAATTTTGCCATCCATACAGGTTAGAGTTGCCATGGTGGGGAAGTACACAGGACTTTCAGATTCGTATCTATCGGTATTGAAGGTGATATATCTCATCTAGACTTCTCTCAGGTCGAATATAGATCAACTGGCACTTTTTTACTTGCACTTATCTACTCATGTGATTGTTGTTGGGTTATATGGTTAGCCCCTCAAGCACTTTCCAGCACAGAATAATCAACGTATATCCTCTGCTCTAATGCCCTTCTCATTTTGATCTCGTTACTCCTATTAGGCGATTGCTGTAGCCTTTGACTTATTTTAAAAACATATTTTTTCTCTCCTAGAGTTAATAACCATCTGTTTGATATATTATTTGTCCTATCAGGCTCTTTTGCATTCCTCTGTAGCTTGCCGCAGGAAACTCTTTGTAGATTGGGTTCCAGCCAGTGACCTTGAAGATGAAACTGCCAGAGAGGTATTCTATGTCCATCTTTGTTTCGTATCTTTGTATCTTGTATGTCGAAAGCTGACTGTTATTTCCAATTGCAGAATCCTGAAAATTATAGAAGTGCTTGGAATTTGCTTAAGGTTCGTATAGTCTGATTTCTCAACATTATATGACAGCCAAACTTACTCTTTAGCACCCCTACTTAATCTTCCATGCATGCTTGTGATTTAGTCTGACAAAGTCATCTGTTAATAGGGGGCGGATGCTGTACTAGTTCCTGGAGGATTTGGTGATAGAGGTGTGGAGGGTAAAATACTTGCTGCCAAATATGCCCGTGAAAACAGGATTCCTTTCCTTGGCATATGTCTAGGCATGCAAATTGCTGTTATCGAGTATGCTAGATCCATTCTTGGGTTGCAAAATGCGAACAGTACAGAGTTTGATCCCAACACTCAGAATCCTTGTGTAATTTTTATGCCGGAGGTTAAGTTTTGATACTTCCATTTCACCATGAATTTGCCTCTATGAATTTCCTGTCTTTTAGGTCTCATTTTAGTAGCCAGCTGTATTAATCTGTAACCACATGTTCACAGGGCTCAAAAACACATATGGGTGGTACCATGCGTCTTGGATCAAGAAGAACGTACTTTCAAGTCATAGATTCTAAATCTGCAAAACTGTAAGTACTTAATTTCCTCCAACCTCACTGCATTGGCTGTATCTTGATCTGACACCATTCTGGAGGACTTCTCCTATTTATATTACCTAGTGGCTAAACTATATCTTTTCTCAGATATGGCAACCGGAGCTTTGTAGATGAGAGGCACCGTCATAGATATGAGGTTCAACACTTCTTTTTTCTAAAACATTGGAATTAGGGGGTAGCTATTGCACATCTAGTTGGACTGGTATATTTATATGTGGACCATAAGATGTGATATCTTTAGTAGGGACGCATGCTAAAAACTGGTCTTGTGCTATGTAGGTGAATCCTGATATGGTGCAGCAATTTGAAGATGCTGGTCTTTCTTTCACTGGCAAAGATGAAAGTGATCGCCGCATGGAGGTGAACGTTTATATAATTGAATTATCAAATCATCATAGATACTCGTAGTGTTGTTATTGGCTTAATTTTCTATTTCCCCTACAGATTGTTGAGTTGCCCAATCACCCTTACTTTATTGGCGTTCAATTTCATCCTGAATTTAAATCAAGGCCAGGAAAACCGTCTGCGGTGTTCTTAGGTATTCCTTCCTGCTTTAAACTTCTGTCATAGCCAGCTGAACATTCATGATTGCATTGGAAGTAGCAGTAGCATTTTAACATGTGGACTTGCATTTTCACATTTTATGTGGCTGGCTTCTAGTTGATCCGAAAAATCAACGAGCACATCTTAGATAATTTAATTTGTAGACATAAAACTAAGAGATAATGGTTAAAAACACATGAACTGCCACTTTTTCGCGAGTTCCCTTTTCCTACCTGAAATATCACCTATGTATACACATTTTGAAGCTGACTAGGCCAACTATCAGATGTTTCCATTTCCTACCTGAACTATCACCATTTACTCAACTAGTTTTTTTTTTTTAAAATATATAGATGGTGATAGTTCAGGTAGGGAAAAGGGGATCTTAGTAGCTCAGTTGGTTGGCTAGCTGAACTTTCACCTCATTGGTGAGGGTTCGATTCCCCATCTCGTGATCCCCATTCCCATTTCCCCTGCCCCCTATGTAATAAAATCAGTTTTTCTTTAAAAGGTAGGAAAAACGAACAACTGATAGTTGGGGTGTGAAACTTGGGAAAAAGTGACAGTTAAGGTGTATTTTTTACTTGTAACTTCAAAACTAAAGATTGGTATTTCATTTGAAGAAATTATGTGAATGAAGATCTTTCTGATCTGATTCTTATTTCTCTGAACAGGGCTTATAGCAGCAGCGTGTGGGCAGCTTGAATCTCTTTTGAAGAAGGGTGGAGCACAGACTCATGGATTTAGCAATGGTACATCAGGTGAAAAATTGCATCGAAATGGAAATGCAGCACATCTTGCCAATGGATCTTTAGATGGGGTTTATTGCAACGGGAATGGTGTACATGTCTAAGGAAACAGTAAAAAACTATTCGGGTTGATGGCCTTGTGATCTTTTATGATCAAATTTTGCTAGTGCCTTTCTTCCAGGCGATATGTATAGGTTTTACAGCTTCTCTCGTTAAACGTTATCTAGGTATAGAGCTGGAGTCCGGTCTTTCCAACAGAGTTGTAGCGGCAGCAAGTTAATTTAGGCATTTCTTTTGAAAGATAAAAAAGCTCTTTGATCATAGCTTTCATATGATTACTACGTCCAACATGAAACTTGTGGTTGCTAGTAAAACTCGAATTTGCTTGACCTAAATCGATCTCTATAGAGTTTGCAAGAGAGTTTCTTATGAAGTTTTGTTATGACATCTATGATCGCAGTTTTTTTTTTTACGTATATTGTTTCTTTAAAACTGCACAACAAAGTGTACTGTGAACTGTACACCATCTATGTATGCAAATTCTTGACGATATTTTGCGTGTATTGTTTCTTTAAAACTGCATTAAAAAGTGTACTATGAAATACGTTTATGTAGGCAATTCGTAACAATATTTTGAAGACAGTTGTTTAATTTCCCATATAAGAGTTGATGCGGACTAATTATGTTGTTACCCGTAAGCATAAGTAAGATCTATTCATAGTTGGTCAGTACCCCACGGCAGGGCTTCTCACTTTTAATGAATGTGTCTCCGCTTCTGCTTATGTGAGTCTCACATAAGTTTGCACAAATAGACCTTTAAATTATAGGCTTAATATCTCGATAGTCTCTTAAATATATCACTAAATTTCATTTAAATACTCGAACTATGACTTGTTACGTATTTGAATATATGATTAGATACTTCCAACTAAAATTTTAAAAAATATTGGTGTCTTTATTAGCTACTAGATAAGTTAGCTACTTAAAATATGTTAAATCTTTAAATTATATATATTAGTCTTAATAAGTAGGTGTATACTCCCTCCATTTCATAAGTGGTGGTTTTTATCTTTCATTTTATTTTAAAATAAATGATGTTTTAAAAAATTAAGAAGATGTTAATTTTTTTCTTTCAAATTTATCCTTTTTAAATGAGTGGAATTTTACATAATCTGAATCCATTAAAGAGTTACCTTAGAATAAATTAGTAAAAGTATTTCTTACCTTTTAGGAGAGAGTAGTGTTTTTTTTAATGATTATGCCTTATGTCTAAGCTAAGGAGCCGTTTTTTGAAAACCATGGTTTGAAACTATGAGATGAAATCATGCTTGGATATGCAATTTTGATTTCTTAAGTTGTATTTTATTTTATAGAAATAAAAATCTCACAAATTGTGAAAACTATCAAAATATTCTCAATTCTTATATATAATCTTACCAAATGAACAAGTCACAGTTCATAACAAAATTAATGCACTACTAGAAAGTCTTTCTACAATATAAAACATCAATTGATCACAAACACATCCAAACACTAATTTCATCTCATTTCAAACCAGGTGTCCAAACGCTACTAAAAATACTCGTCCCCCCTCCTGTGGAGATAAATCTGCCTGAGTGTTTGATTAGATATTAGCAGTGGGTTGGTGTCAAACAGACGACTTCACAGGACAGTTGACCATGTCGCTGGGAATTACCCTTCCATCCGTTTACAGCACCTCACCCTCCACTAGACCTCACTCACGTACAACCCTTGTCTCTCTGTCGCTCCCTAAATGTGCTCATTTTGGTCCGTGCTCCACAATTCCCAATAGCTCAATTGCTACCGGCAACCGAGCTGGACGGTTAACATCCATTCGTTGCCAATCTGGTAAACAGATTCTTTAATTTCCTAGCATCATATACCTTATAGAGTTTTAAATCTCTGGGTAGTCTCACTATTGAATTTGGAGGACTTGGACTTGAATTGTACTGTATTAGTTTGTGTAGTTGGGTGAATTTGTTAAATTAAGGACAACTACAAGCTGGAAGTACATGGTAATGGCAGATAATTGAGAATTATCTGGCTTAACAAGGGTGTTCGTTGGATGGCTGGTGTGTATTAGATTTTATGCCCAAGTTGCTTTTTGTTACTTGCATATAGGTTGAAGTATCAGTTTATTGGCGTATCTAAATCATGATTCTTAAACAGAATTTGGGGTTGTTTTGTTTTTCTAAACAACGATTCTTTAGATTCAAATAGCTGTTATTGATGTACTTAATTCTTATCCTTAATGCAAACAAAGTAAATAGCTTAGATTTTTATAAGCATCTAATCTCATAGACCGAGATCCCAAGTACACATACTTGGCAAATTATTCTTACCAGTCCTGCAAGGTGAGAAAGATTAGAAGTTTTGTTAGTATTCTCTTCGTTGGTAGAAGCTCACTTAGTATGGAAGACCTTTAGTTGCTAGAAGAGGCAATTCGGAAGGCAAGATCACATTGGAGGATATTTGTAACTCCTCCCTGTTGGCATAGTTATTTACTTGTTTAGAACAGCTTTCATGGCAAGGATGGATTTCTATAAAAAGAAAACTTTGGTGAATAACATCCTGTCAATCTGGCTTCGGAGGAATGGATACTTAGCACAGATAAATTTACAATCTTTCAATTTATGCCTGAAAATAGGTGTCAAAGAGAAATCTGTTATCCTTCCAACCTTTTTGGCCGCTCCAGGTTGTGTGCATCTATGTTCCTGTGAAGTTCTGATATACAAGGGAGTCCTTTTGCTCATTTTGCGTTTATCTATCATTATATATTTATATATTTCTCATTATTATGCTTGGAATGTGTCAACTCATTCTCTATATTCTTCTATTTGTTAGCTTCAAAGAATTAAGAATTGCTGACATGTGTTTGATTCACCTTCATCCTCATGTAGCTCTGGATCCTAACCTGAAGGCTACGCTGGATAAGGTTGTCACATCACAAAAAATCGTGCTGTTCATGAAGGGAACCAAGGATTTTCCACAATGCGGATTCTCAAATACAGTGGTTTCGATATTAAAATCCCTAAATGCACCCTTCGAGACAATAAATATCCTTGAAAATGAAGCACTTCGTCAAGGATTAAAGGAATATTCCAGTTGGCCAACGTTTCCACAACTCTACATTGATGGGGAGTTCTTTGGTGGCTGTGACATCACTGTAGGTAGGTATACAAATTGATACTTTTGTGTTTCTACGTGCACTCACCTCAATTATTCTACGTGTACTTGCTACCTCCCGCCAACATAGGTTCCAGGTAACTTTGCCCAACGAAGCTGAGGCAGATGGGAAGAAATCACCTAGTGTTTTTTGTGTTTGCCAGGATTCTAATCCTGGTCCCCAAGAAGGAATCTTTGTGTTTCGTTTTAGGTTATATTAACAAACTTGTAGGTGTAGTAAATAGTTCTTACTTTCCTGATTGTTTACTTTTTTGATGAACTGCTGTCAAGTTGGAATTTTGTTGGTGAATTATCATAACTCTTGAAACTTGGGATTGAGCACTTTGTTGCTGAGAAGATCCGGCATAACTACCATAAAAAGTTTGGAGAGAATGTAAGAACTCTCTGCTCTCAATTCAACCTCCTCCACCAAATAGTTCACCTTGTTGATCATGTCTTCTCTTCCCCAACACTCAATTGCTAAGCTTGTCTTCTCTTCCCCAACACTCAATTGCTAAGCTGATCATTTTTCTAGTCATTCACATCCCTTGAAGTCCTTAACTGGAGGTTTTTAATACCAAGAAATCTGTCTGGAGCCAACCCTTAGGACCACTGCAGCCTTTGAAATTCGGGGATGATGGGCCCGCCTTAAACTGGTTTCTCTTTTCAATGCTTTTAAAAATGTGGTTTAATATGGGTAAGAATATCTTTGCTACCTCTTGAGTCTTGAATCTAGATTATTAACCCTATCGTACTTTTATCGTATTGCTTTCTTATGGTCAAGTCCCTCAATGTAAGTTCCCAACTAGTAATCTGTCTAAATTAACTCTAAGTGAGGACACAATAAAGAGATTGTATCCCAAAAGTTCCCAATTTGTTAACTGTCTTTCCAACTGGGAAGGTTTTCCATATGGATGGGCGTTCAAGAATTGTCTAGACATGACCCAATTCATTGCAGATATCTAAAGAAAACATATTCTCGATATCTTTGGCTACCTCACAGTGTAGAAAAAGGTGTTGATTGATTTTACTCAGGGCATGCACATGTAGTAGCTGCTGCTCCACAGATTCTCCCTTTTCCATTTGATAATCTTGAGTTATTACAACTTCCATGCTATTGTCCACCCAAAGAGGGCTATTTTAATGGCAGATTTTCGTCTTCTAGATGAACTTCCATGGATGTTGATTATCTTCCATCCTGCCTCTATAAGTTACATCAAGTAAATGTAAAAGGATTTCACTGGGAAGACTAGTTTTTCCTTCTGTCAAGATCAGTGAGGTAGAAGGCTAGTAGGTAGTCGCGTATATCCTTTCTTACGAGTAGTTATATTGCTCTATAGTTTCTTGTCTCTTGATTTCTGCGAGTATCTGTTGGTTTATAATGGCTTATTTACTTTCATTGTTTTCATTTTCATAATTGCTTTGATTTGTTTGCCCGTAT
This sequence comes from Lycium barbarum, assembly GCF_019175385.1. Classification (NCBI taxonomy): domain Eukaryota; kingdom Viridiplantae; phylum Streptophyta; class Magnoliopsida; order Solanales; family Solanaceae; genus Lycium; species Lycium barbarum. The sequence goes on along the minus strand of NC_083348.1, from coordinate 68,952,742 downwards.
CTGACTTTTCATATGCCTTTTCTTGAGCCGAGGGTCTTCCGGAAACAGCCTCCCTACCTAAGGTAGGGGTAAGGTCTGCGTACACTCTACCCTCCCCAGACCCCACGTTGTGGGATTCACTGGGTATGTTGTTGTTGTTGTTGTTGTCAAGATCAGTGAGTTTAGTTCCAAGCTTATGACTTAGATCAGTAAGCTTATGACTTAGATCAGTGTAGGAAGTTCGAAGACTATTAATTAGAAAACCTGCAACCTGAACATGAATTGTTTGACCATTTTGATCCCTAGTCACTGCAATCTCTGAGGAATCTCAAGCACTCAACAGCAGTTCTGATTTATGATAGCGATGCTTGAGCAATCATAGAATTTGGATTTGGGCAAATCTGAACAAATCAGGGAATTTTTTCCTTTGGTGAATAAGATTGGTTAATATTGTTGTATTAGTAATGGTTAGTTTTATCAGTATACAATTGCTAACATTATGAAGTTACATATTTAATCACTCCTGGAGTTCCCCTTCTTTCTCTAGTTCTCGACCATCAATATATATAATTTCAATTGTATCGTTTCTTGCATGTGTATTGACCATTCTATTAGAAAAACATGTATTACTATCTCCTTTTTTCATCACCTCCTCGTATTTTTAGCCTGCATCATACCTTCTGTACTACTAGTGATTTTTTCAACTTTTCCTTTAATTCCTTCTTTTGAGCAACTCCTCCTCCAATAGTATCCCTCCCATCTCTTTCCCTTCAAGAACTAGTAGTTCCTAACGCGAGGTTGCCATGTTGATCTCCATTCTACTGAAGGCCTCTCTGTTCCATCTTTTTAATTACCCTTCAATGTAAATATTTTTGGCCATCTTATAATTCGACCTGCCTATATCAAGATAGTTATCTGATCAGGCTTTGACTATCTCCTTAAAATTAGTTACCTGCATCATGCTTCGACTATTGCAATCACATATTCTCAAGTGCAAAGAGGTTGGCCATACTAGTGACCCTACACTCCTACTAGAAAATATTCCATTGTGCAATTGGTCTATTTCCTTGATTGGGACAATTTTACCATCTGGATAGTGATCCTGTAAGCATTACTTAGTCTAAGGCCTGGGCTTGGACGTCAAATACAAGAATTTTACTTTTTTACAATGGCCAGTTGGCCACACAGATTGGTCTAGTAGGAGGTTTGGTGCATGAAGTTAGGATAGTTGTGACCTTGACCCCAATATTGCTGTCCATCAGCAAGGTTGGCAAGCATTTACACATGAGTTGAATGTCTGCTTTATGGTGGCTATTAATTCTTAGGTCACAAGATAAATGCCAATGAGCTATAGCACCTTAGATTGGGTTAATACCTTCCAATTATCTTTTATAACCATCCTCATTGAAAATGTTAATGACTTCGCTTGGCACTTATTGCTTGATAGTAGATTGTTACTCCCTAGATCAAATGATCAGTTCACCAGGGTTTAATCTACTCTTAGCAAACGTTAATGGAGAATATATGTATCACGAACAAGACTTTATATTCTACTCCATCCGTTTCAATTTATATGACACTCTTTCCCTTTTGGGGACATTCTAAAATGTTTGACACTATTCCACTAATATTATTACTATACAACTTTTATATAACTAAATTCATTTAGGCTAGCCATTCATTTAACTATTCAAATCTTAAACTTTGATGTGATGTCCTCTGTACAAAAAACTTCAAACACTTTTTTAATATTTTCTTTTTATTTCACAATTGCTGATATTATACCCAAGTTAAATCGACATCCTAACTCCCACATTTAGTACCATGAATGTAGGCTTGCAAGACGATGCTATACAAGCTGTACATTTCACACCACTAGCTTATTGTAACTAACTAGTGGCTTGGTATTTTACTCTCAGTTTTCGTAATTTATTGTTCATCTCTTCATCCCGAAGACAATTTGAGCACTCAATGCTGCTGCCATCATCATGGTTTGCTTCAAGTTCTGAGTTATACTGATTGGCGCCTAATGCATTTTTTGTTATTACAGAGGCTTACAAGAGCGGCGAATTGCAAGAATTGCTGGAAAGGACGATATGCTCCTGATGGATTCAGATGTAATAATCCCGTTCTGATAGTTATGGACTATCAGGTGTCTCTTATTCTTTCTGCAGATGATAAGAATATACTCTTATGTTTATTTCCTCTTCAAGGACTGGACTTTAAGACATGAATACATCTTGGAAAATACAGTTTTTCAATTGCCTCTATTAAGATATCGTTGCAGGGTGCATGAGAGGCGAAGGCGTATGATCTTTTATTGCATTAATTGACAGGATCAAACATTGCATGACAACATGCATTTTACAATGAGTAGAATGCTTGTCCTATGATGATATACTCTAGAAGTGGAAAGAGGAAGGAGGTGCATTATTTTAGAACTTCAAGCCATAATGTTTTTGGATTTGATTGAGTAGACCTGTTGCTTTTACACATTTCTTAGCCAGCCTAATACACAGCAAGGCTGTTCAAACAGACATAGGCCAACTAAACGGCATTTCGCTCAAAGGGTTAAGGGGAGATAGTGCATCAAGTTGTTCACCTTGAATTACACCTTCATCAGAAAAGGGAATAATACAACAATTTGAAATTACAAACTCTTTGACTTCTAATCCTCACTGCATATCAACTTTTTTTTTTTTTTTTAATAAAAGTCCACTAGGCTTTTAAGAAAGGGGAAAAAATTACTAATCCTCACTGCAAAGTCATATAATTGTAGGCAAAAGAAGCTCCTAAAAGTTGAACTCTTAATCCATTGGCATCGCTCAAAGAGAAAACATAAACAAGATACTTGAAATGGCAGGGAATGCAATTGCCAAAACCATAATAGATAAACCGAGGTTATCTGAAAAATAACCCATCAGCTTTCTTTTAACAAAGATGCAAAAAACTGATACAGAGGCCACTATGAGGATTGAATATAGTCAGTGGTACTGATATTATAAGTCGCCCAAATATGAACTTTGCTCCAAGGAAAAATATCTGCAGGTGAAAGGAGCCTAAAAAAAAAAAACTAGAATATGTTATCTATTTACAGATATCCGTGCCAAGTGTAAAATTCCAAGTGGTGAGACATCTCAACCCTTTGAATACTTGAAGTTCAAATCAGAAGCCATGGATATAAATAATGTTGATTAGTTTAAAAAAAATAAAAAATGGGAAGCATCACTACAGTCTACAAGTACAAAAGTCGTAACTCGTAACCAATATTGGAGAAACACATTACTATTTTAAAAAAATGATATGACCACGATGGTGGTACACATGACTTTTTTATTTTAAAAAGAATGATATGACCATGATGGTGTTACACACGACTTTTTTGTTTGAACTTGGATTAAAAGTGAAAAAAAAAAAAGGTCACATAAATTTACTTAAAGTATGAAGGCTTTAACTTAAATTAGGTTAATCACACCATCATCTGGTTCTATGGTGTAGTGGTTAGCACTCTGGACTTTGAATCCAGCGACCTGGGTTCGACTCCCGGTAGGACCTGATTAATTCTGCATCTGTTTTTTTCGGCTTTTCTCTTTTTATTTCGGGGATAATTCTTATTCTAAGTAGTTGTTTGGCCATATAAATTATTCACTTTTTTTACTTTTGGGCGTTTGGCCATAAATATTCGGAATACAACTTGAAGTTGTATTCCGGAATACCAAAAACAAGAAAAACTTGTTTTTTAATTTTTTTTCCCACTTTTTTACAACTACATTTCACCAAAAACTATAATTTCAAAAACTATGGCCAAACCAACTCCAACTTCAAAAATTAAAAAAAAAAGTGAATTTGTTTTTGGTATTTATGGCCAAACGGCACCTAAGTCTTCTAGTGTTATTCAATATTCCAATGGCCCGTTTACTGCTTTGCTGTGATAAAGTTTCGTTGTGAACTATTTTTTCATGCAAGGGTTTCATTGAATATGTTTAAAAATATAGTCAAATGCACACTTGTTATTTTGGATTTTGATGTAATGTACTTTTGCACCTTTTCGAACAAGTAGGATTTGATACAAATCAAAGACTCTGTGTCTTCACTAACTGGCTAAAGTAATTCTGATGGATCAGATTTTCATGCACCAATAAAGTCACAAGGAAGGAAGTTGTTTTCGAAAACCTATAAATCTCTCATAATACATACGGACAGCAAAAAAACAAAACATAATGCAAGATATATCTACAAACTATTCAATTAGTCAAAGCTCCTTAGTCATGACATAATCTTACATTAGAGTCAGTGAGAGGTAGGAGTTCTTTTCAGCTTGTTTATAGACGCGTATATCAACAGAAATCGCAAAGAAGATCTGGTATTAAGAGAAAACCTCAAGTTATTGAATATTAAAATGAAATAGGTCGGAATTAAGCAATATTGATAATGAGGATTCATATAGTGGGCGCCAACTACAGTTTCCCATATTGTTGGTAGTTTAAGTTCAGTAACTCAGTTTTTAAAATCACAGCATTCACCATACATTCCACAAATCATCAGCTCAATTAGCGCAGAATCCATTCGAAACAATAGCTGAATGCCAAAATAAAATCAGCTTAACGAGGAGAAATCTCCCAATGAATGTAGCTAGCAAGATATCTAAATTAATGGAATAGTAATCACAGGTTTTTTCCTCGAACTACAGAAAGAACGTAGCTGATTGTCATCAAAGGTCCCAAAACCAGAGAGGCGAATGCCATATGCTTCCATTCTGTGCACATCCCGTGGAATAGGCGACTGCCAAAGTCCATCCCACCATGCAGGCGGAAGAATTGGAGTATGAGCACATTGCTTAGATTGGTTGTAGCAGCTTAACGTACCAGCAAATCGGTTCCACACGTGCCCCCAACCAATCTGATTCTTTAGACCTGCTGCAAGCAAGTTACTCTGGAAGCTACTGAGGAAGGTGAAGTTTGATCCAGCAGATAATCTATCTTCTGAGAAAGATATATTTGAGTGAGAAACTTAAAAAGAGGCACATTCATCTATAGCAGGAAACTAAACCACTGTGAAGTTACAAAAGTTACCGAGGCTGTTAGCTGCAGCCAACGCTGCAACCAGCTGAGCAAACGTAGTCCCAACACGCCGGTGAGCCCCAGAGACAACTGCATGTTTTGCACGTGAAGCAAGAAAGAAATCGACAAATGCCACCCATCTTGGCGCTGTACCCCAATCCTTTGTTCTAAAATCTAGAGTATGAAAATGTGAGCTGCCAGACATATTTCCTTTGAAGTGTTTGAAATCAAAGTGAAGAACCTAGCAAAACCAAATAAAAGCATGTCAATAACCCAGTTTCATCAGATTGTTGAAGTCAAGCACTACAGGCTGAATCACTGATAACTAGTGATTCCTGTTATGTTAAAAGTATGAAGCAACACGGAATTGGCAAAAGCAGCTTACTTCTGCAAACTGATTCAAGTCTGGAGCAATATCTTTGATCAGAGAAGGACTATCTGAAACTAAAACTACTTTTGGTTTGGACGTCAGCTTTAGATTTTCCACAGATTTTCTGATGCAAGAGAGAGCTGCTTGAACTGCTCTAATGGACCTGAGAAAATAAAGGATGAAAATTGATAATTAATTATGGAGTATGGGCTCATGTTAATTCTCCCTTACAGCCTACTGGAAATTGTATACTGCACAAACTGCAAATATACAGATTCATTGGCAAGGAACAGCATTAAATCTTTTTCTACAACCTCTGCTATAGAAAGGTATCACTATAATAAATTTCAAGCACTCTTAAGGGAGGATAAACTAATTTCATGTAGAAATTCTCTCTTTATTTTACTTGCTTTCTGATAGGAAAAACAAGAAACAGGAAGAACCACATACAAGTCAGTGAACTATCAACTATTGACATCATCCGACCAAAGTGAGGTCATATTACTTATATCCTGAGGTCTTGAAAAGTCACACATAGCATAAGGTTTGGATAGATAAAGGCATTAAAATGCACTATTTTTTCCTTCAAGCATCACCATTCAAAAATGAAGAGATAATTTGGAACAATTAAACAAGTAAAAGTAACAAGAAAATCAACAATCCTACCTTGAGCTCCAATTGTTGCTGAAGGAGAAACTAATACTTTGTTTAAGGAGCGAGAGAAATTATCACAAAGAAACAAAAGAAATGAAAGAAAGTTATTTTCTTTTCTTTGTTCGGTCAGGAAAATAATTGACCTCTCATTTTCTTGCCCTCCTTCATCCAAACCAAACAATGGGAACTTTTTTCAAACTCTCCTTCCATTCTCTTCTTTTCTCTTCACTAGTACCCAAACATTGCGTAAAAGATTATCTACTGTAAATCACACTCTAATATCAGAAACAAAGCACAGGAGGTCAAATAATGTCTGTTCATTCATGCATTGGGAAAGATAAGGGAAGAAGATGTAGAACTACGTTCTATAATTGTCTGCTGGTCCATATGAACTTCATGGATAGAACTAAACATGAATTTCCAGGATTAAAAGAACCAGCTTCGAATTTGGAGCTTAAATGTCTTAGGCAACTACTTTTCTGGTATAGAGAATAGTATGATCAAGAGCTTGTGCACTTATTGACTCATGTATTTTCTAGATTTAAATAGATCCAACAAAATTTGCTTTATATCGTCATAAAAGGTGAGATAGTCTATCTCAGATTAAAGATGAAGGCTTCAAATATCAAATGCACATTCATTTGTAGAACTCAAAAAGAAAAATTCACCGACAAAAGAAAATGATGGAGAGGGAGAAAGCAATAGCAGTTGAAAAAAAAAAAGACGAAAAGAAATAAAGGCATGTAAGTGGCAAGAGAGGACTGCAGAATTTAATAACAAGGTACGGCTAAATCTCTTTTTCCTCCAATTCTGTTTTCCTGTGTTATTTGACTATGACACGCGGTCTCCACATAAACACAAAGGGGGGGGGGGGGGGGGTTGTGTGTGGAAATTACTCTACTACAGAACTCTGGTGAGAGACCAAGCAAACTATTCAACTTCTTCACATTGTCAACATCAAACTGAAGACTTTGTTACTTCAGTTACTACTTACCAGACACCTTCAAACTTTTGAGTGTTCTGCTTTTTTTTTTTTTAAGGAAACCCAGAATAATAATTTATTATATGTAGAAGGCAAGAATAAACTTTCCAGTTACACTACCTATTCATAAGCATCCGCATGTGTAGAGAAATATCAGGGTCAGCACCACCTCCTAATGCCCAGTTCACAGCATGTTGAATATTCTCTGATGGAGCTATGAGAAGTCTCATTAGCTCCCCAAATACGTTAGGCCTATGGTGAAGGTCATCTGGTTTCCCAAATAAATTAGAAGCAGCTACCCTCATCTGATCATGTACATTCTTCAAGAAAAATTGAGCAGCCACAGCATCTGTTGTATTCTGGAACCTGTCCAACGAAGTCAGTCATCGAAATGATTACTCTTTTTTTGTCAAATTTTACGAAGAGTGGAGAGAACAAGGGTCATGAATGATATTCTCATTTACCAGATAATAGGTTGTTCCCAAGCCCTCCAATTGCTACACAGAACATTCGTTCGTGCTGGCTTCTGGAAATCATCAGTTCTGATAACGAGATGTCTCCCATATTTGGTCAGACAACCATTCTGTCTCCAAAGGTGCTTGATTTCTTTCAATGTGAAGGAAAGATTGGAGTAAGAGATGAAATCCTCAAAAGGATATCTACCCCTGCAGTTTTGGAAATTCAAAAATTAGACAATAATGAAGATATTTCTGGAGTACTAGGCAGTACAGCTATGCATGATCAGTACTTATTTATTACTATGACAAAAGAAGACCGTCACTTAATATAAATGCATACATATATGTTCATAATGTCTGTGTGTGGTTAATAGTTTCTCACTAATGAAGCAAAACTGCATTTCTACTAAGACATGTTATTTTACTGGAAGGAAATAATAGAGATTTCTGAACGCGTGGCTGAAAAAGGAACTAGTTATTTCCTGCAAAATGGCAGCTCTATAGAGGGCTGCTTCCAAGTCGACCTAAATAGTTCGGTATCAATACTACGAGGAAAAGAAATAGCACTAAGAAATATGGAACCCGAAACTAAACATGTACAAATAGAAAAGGCTTGAGAGAGAACCAATATATGCCTGGTTTGCCCAATTATCAACGACCGGTTCAACATCACGCTCAGTGCTCCCGCAGTTAAGATTTTGTACATCTCATTACCAAAACCTGCTTCTGATGCTTTCCCCAACACAAAACCATGCCTGCAGAACTCCTCTGGCGGAAGCATTCGGACTCTCGAAGCACCTAAACAGAGGCAATAATCAAATTTTCAGCAATCAATTATTAATGATTCCTTAACTTTCCAACAACATAACAGTTACTCCAAAAATTTGAAGGGAAAATAAGTACAACTTTGGCTCACAAAACCAATAGATAATACTCCCTCTGTTCACTTTTCCTTCCACGTTTCGCTTTTTGAGAGTCAAACTACCTGGACTTTAAGCAACATTTTAAGATGTATTTTTCATCATATTAATATGAGACGAATTAGTTCTTATAGTACGTTTCATATATTTTGGAGCATCTAATTTTAATTTTAAAATATTAAATTAATCTAATTCAATTTAACTTAAAAACTAGTCAAATTGACTCTCTAGAAGCGAAAGGTGACAAGTAAAAATGAAAGGACGGAGTAGTACTCTAGGTGGCAGGTATACAGTGTAATTAGTTGAGGTGACTGATTTTTAACTTTTCAAAATATAACAGTTGTTCCAGAAATTTGAGGGGAAAATAAGTAGTACAACTTTGGTTCACAAATCCAATAGATAATACAGACAGTAGTAAAATGAAATAGTACCATTAATAGCAAAGTGATTCTGAATAATTTTCCTCACTCTATAACTTTCCTCTTCAAACCCACGACTAAACAGCTCACCCATCTCCTCAACCGTAGCGCATGTTTTCAGTGGCTTAGCATCCGCTTGCAGATTCATATCAGCTGCCTTAGCATTATCATCATCATCTACTTTTTTAACGGTGGTGATTGGGAGTTGAGTTGATGGATCAACGGACCTTAAAGTTAAGATCAATAATCCGACGACTGTGAAGGTTGCTATGGCGATGAGTGCGTGGTGGAGAGAGAATCGCCTCCGACGAGATCCCACCTGGAACCTCATTACTTTCTTCACCCGTGTGTGAATACTGAATACTGAATACTACTCCCGTGGCCAGCTTTTTAGCCTTCAATTTTTTTTTTTTTTTACCCCGAATCTTGGATCCAATCTTTCCTTTTTTTTTCTTTTTCTTTTTTTATATAATTCACAACCTCCCACACGGTAGAATCTAGTGTACTATCTATATGATGTCATTGTATATGAAATCTGTTTGACATTTACGGAGGTCAGGAAAAAAAAATCAAATTTATAATTTTAAATATGTCATAATATTATGTGAGGGAGGAAATAAGATCTCTTACCCTCTTATAGTTTGAATAAAGAAAAATATTTTTTTCAGATCTTTTATGCGTAAAAAATGAAGACTTGTAAAAGTGTCATAAAACTAAATTTTTTTTGTAAATGGCTAAAAAAGTTTGTGTGATTATAAATTGTGTCATTAAAAATAAAATAAAAAATTAAAATTAATTTACTTTTTGATGTAAAAAATCGTCATTACTATGAAATTTACCTAGAAAAAATAGTGTCATATAAATTGACCGTGAATTAGAAAGTGGGTCGGAAAAAAGAAAGTGTGTTTGCTAACTTTTTCTGCTAAAATTAGTGCTAGTTCTCTCCGAATGATTGTAATATATCCTTTAATTAAAGGTTTCGTCTTCGAGATTTGGAAATGGAAATGGAAAAACCTCAAGTAGTATAAAACATGTTTTCTTTTAATGTGATTGATTTGGATTAGTCGATAAATGAGTTTTAAATACCACGCGGTTAATTATTTAATGATAAAAATGAGAGTAAATCAATAATAAGTGAAGTTACATCATTTACAATATTAGTCTACAAATATATCTTGAAATTTCTAAGCAGCCTTGTCACCCATACTATGTGCTCCTATATTCTTTATCAACGAAAACATTTGAAATCTAAATCGCTTAGATGATTTCTAGATTATATAGGCTTACTTTCCAATAGACATTTTTGTTCTAAAAAAATATTTAAGTGTACACAAAATGCTCTAGTAAAAAAGTTGCTAATTCGCATCGTATAGGGATGGCAATGGGATAGTGCGGGTAGGGCGAGTTTGAGCGTATGCGGGGCAAAACAGGTCAAGAGAAATCAAGATGGAGAACTACACATAATTGTTTCCCATTATAACTATGTGTTCATTGATTGGCTTGACTTCATCATTAGAATCAAGATGGAGAATTACTCATACGTTTAAGCTGTAATCTAATCAAGACTTGTACCTTGGATCATGCACTTTTGTCTCTTTCTATGATAAGTTATGAGGCTGCCATCTTTTGTTTTGTATATTTTTAACTTTTATGTTCTGCCATACAATTTTTATTGGTTTAAATGAAACAACACAACCCTTTTTTCCTACTCAATGAATGAGTGTTTGTAAAGTAGTGAGAAAAGTTTATTGGAAAATCCAGGGAGTGCAAATATGAATACTTTATTTAATTAATGTATCAGTAACAAACTAGTGTTGAAATAGTATTACGTATCATGATTTGATATGGACCTGGTCAATATAGATGACAGCCATGACGTGATCAGTTGCATGTTTATAGGCCCTCAATGCTAAGCAAAGTTTTCGGAACAAACAGAAATTAGAAAGAGATGATGAGATAGTAAGGTCGTAAACATCGCCTATCTGTAAATTCACACAACGACCATTTCAACTATCCAGTCTGACAGATTATAGTAATCACCATGAACAACACAAGAAAAGTAATCACTTTCGTGAAAAGGAAAACGGCTATTCCCCTTTTACTTTGCATAAAAAGAAAAGTAATTACTTTTGTGAAAAGGATAAAAAGGGAAAGGTGTGTTCCCCTTTCACTTTGCACATACGATTTATGCCGAAGATTAATTACCTTAATCTTACAATCATTCCTATCACCTTTTCACTCTCTTGTATTTGTTCTTTCATGCCAGTTTTCCGAGTATACAAATTAAGATTGAAAACGTAATCAAGCTTTCATGGAAAATGAACTAGAACACCTAACTTTTGAAACATCATCAAATAACATTAATCCAGACTCCTCAGTACGTCGCAAATTAGATCAACCTAAAAATCCTTATTTGCCTGATGATCGTGATCAATATTCATCGACCACAGAGATCACTAAAGAACAATCAGAACAAGATGATGCAGGCAAGGCTGGTATCAATATCCAATTAAAAGATGATCTCAACGAGACGAAAATTGAAGAATCAGCTTCTTCTCTCTTGCCTCCTGATCTTCGCAGTGTCTCTGAAGAGATTGATCAATACCTCACCAAGTTATCCAACGAATACCAGCCCCCCGATCACGTTCCTATTTGTGTGCAACAATTTGCTGATCTTGTCGAAGCCAAAATTGCAAATTATGACGATAGCCACGCGCCTATCAAATGGACCGAAGAAAGCGCCACTTCTTTTTTAGAGGCCGTGTTTCGAATTTCCAAGCTATATACCTCTCTCTGTAAATTCTCTTCTGAAACAGAATATGCATACTATATCAATCGTGTTGGTGGTGTTCTCCAACATGCAATGTCGTACATAGAGGAAGAATTCAAGTCCCTTCTCGACGATTCCAAGCTCATTAACCCTGGTTCAGATCACTTCATCAATGCGAAGCCTGAGCAATCTCCAGTACCGTCAACTAACAATCAAGATCATACTGAACAGAGTTCCCTGCTTCCAGGGACGCCTGATATGGAAGAATATAAATTTCCAGGCTACTCTGAGGAAATCATAAAAAACCTGAATGGATTATCCAAAGCAATGATGGCTGGAAGCTATGAATCAGAATGTTGTCAAGCGTATCTCATAGCACGGAGGAAAATTTTGGAGGAAAGCTTGTATAAGCTCGGGTTTGAAAAATATAGCATCGACGCTGTGCAAAAGATGCCGTGGGATTCATTGGAGACAGAGATCGTTGCTTGGATTAGAGCATTTAGACAATGCACTAATGTGCTCTTCTCCAGAGAACGTGAGCTCTCACACGCCGTATTTGGCAATCAGCAACACCAATCAATTTCCGAGACCATCTTTGTTACCTTGTCTCGAGGTATGTTGTACCAGCTCCTTAATTTTTCAGAAGCTGTGTCCATGACAAAGCGCGCTGCAGAAAAACTCTTCAAGTTTCTCGATATATATGAAACCTTGCGAGATCGCCTTCTTCCACTCGTAGACAGTATAACATTTCCTGATGATTATGCAAACGAGCTTAAGGCTAAAGCTTCCTTGATCCGGACCAGCCTTGGCGAGTCAATGGTTTGTATATTTTCGGAGCTTGAAAATTCAATCAACGCGGATGCGAACAAGAGTACTCCAGTTCCAGGTGGTGCTGTTCATCCATTAACTCGCTACATCATGAATTATCTAAAATACGCTTGCGAGTATATAGCCACATTAGAGCAAGTGTTCAGAGAACATCAAAAAATAGACACAGCAAATTCACATAATGCTGATAATCAGACTAATTGCAACAACAATAACACTGAGCTATCGCCTTTCGCGAAGCAGATAATGAAGGTCATGGATCTATTGGATTCACATCTAGAGTCAAAATCAAGGCTATACAAAGATCCTGCATTAAGCTCAATTTTCATGATGAATAATGGTCGATACGTTTTGCAGAAAATTAAAGGATCACCGGAGATAAACGGTTTGATGGGTGATCAATGGTACAGAAAGCGATCTACGGATCTAAGACAATACCACAAGACGTACCAAAGAGAAACATGGGGCAAACTGTTGCACTGTTTGAACCAAGAAGGACTAAACGTAAACGGGAAGGTGAATAAACCGAATTTAAAAGAGAGGTTCAAGAGCTTTAACGCTGTGTTTGATGAGATATATAAAGCGCAAAGCAATTGGGTAATTAGCGATGAACAACTGCAATCGGAGCTGAGGGTTTCCATATCAAACATGGTTGTACCAGCGTACAGGTCATTTTTGGGCAGGTATAGTCAAACCTTTTACCCTGGAAGGCAGACAGAAAAATATGTAAAGTACCAGCCTGAAGATATAGAAACGTCTATTGATGAGCTATTTGATGGAAATGCACCATCCATGGGGAGGAATAAGAAGTTGTAAGAAATTAGAGAGAAAGACAACCTTTGTCTGTTTTGGACAGTTGTGACAGCAAGTTTACATGAGCAGATCATAAGTTTAGTGTAAAATTGCGATAAATAGTAAATCTAAATCTAAAACTTTAAAATTACCATATTTTCAATACTAAAAATCTTATAGGTTGAAGTTATAAATCTTAACTCCTAAATCGGCAGATGATTTTGGATTGAGGAGTAGTGGAAGCTGAATCTTTTCAATAAATTATTCATCATTTTCTGGTGGTAGAGTTCCAAGTTGTGGTGATATTACCTAGATACGTATAAACGTATATCCAATTGTTGTACTATTATAGACTGACAACTTATTTTGTTGACAGATGTTTCCTAGCAGTGGACTAGTGGTACAGCCTACAAAACAAACCTTTCTTTTGTATTTCCAATTGAGAAGCCCCTTGTCCTTTTTCATTTCATTTTTGAGGTATACAATCATCAGCTAACGTTGTGTTGCGATAGGACAGAAATTGTTTTTCACCGAAAGTGTGTTTAAAAAAAAAAAAAAAAAAAATTTAAAGTGATTTTTTACTTGTGTTCTTAAAAAGTTTGGTAAGTAATTAGAAATATTGTCTCAAGAGCATTTATATATAATTTAAATATAAACAAATACTATGAGGTGAGGATGGGTGATGGGGTGAAGGCGGAAGCGGTAGTGGCAGGCAAGGGTGGGCATGGAGGTGGTGGGGGTGTGGGGAGGCAATGAGACAATAAGTGTGGAGTGCAGTTCAAGAACTTCTTTTTCCAGCTCCCTCCAAAAAATCGTTTTCTAATTTGGAGGAACTTACTAGTCAAAATATTTTTCCAAACATGAGAAAATTGCAAAATATCTTTTCTAAATATTTTCTTTCTTACCAATCATGCCCTAAAATTTTGCTTTTCCTTGCTAGCCATACTTTAATTGGTGCATGTATCTCGTGCATGTATAAATGTACACTGGATGTTGAAGGAGTGAAATGATATTCCCCAACTCTCATAAAAATTACTACTAAATTGGAAGTTTTTTTTTTAGAACTGGTACTGTGCTAGTAAATTGGCAATAATTAATAATGTAACGATTTAAGTTATATACACAAACAATATAAGGATCTTGGAGCGAAATGAAACTCCCCAACTCTCAAATTTATTCCCATGTTTCTTTTTTCATATCCTGTTTTGCTACTCTTGTATCTTTGCTATTCCTAAATACATTCACTTCCAATTTTTATCTTTTATAAAAAAGGAAAATGTGTCAAATTTGTCCCCGAACTATGTGAACTGGAACAAATTTGCTTTCCGTTAATAGTTGGGGTCAAATATGCCGCAACATAGAAATAAAAAGTGAATGTATTTTATGAGTAACAAAGAGACAAAGTAGCAAAATTGGAGTGGGTTTGGGAAGAACTTATACGAAGACATTATGTTGTAATTAATTTATGAAAGACAAATAGATTTTAAATTCACAATGTTATGCCATTACTTGTATCTCTAAATTTATAATACAGTATCTACTAATCTTATAAATTCTAAGTAATTAATAGTCTTATATTTTTTAGGGACTGACATAAATGGCCATCCAGTGAAACTATTGAGAGTCATATGGCCCAAGAAGCTTAATAAATAGTTTTTAGCTTTTTAAAAATAATTTCATTTCGTAGTTTTTTTAAAACTAATTCCAGCATATGTATACAGTTGTATCATTATTGTATAGCATATGTATAACTAAATTTATTATGCACTTAATATATACACTTTTTGTATAATATATATACACAATATATATATATATATATATATATATATATATATATATTTCTGTATAATTTGTGTATAATAAATGTATACTTAGTGTGTAATGTGTATACACATATTATATAGTTATTAGACACTATTTACATACAGGCACGGATTATCGGAGAAAAAATGAAGACCGCTGGAAAAGTTTATTTTGCCAGATATGACGATTTCACGGCGTTTATATCAACTCCAACGAAAGCACATTCTTCGATGAAGCAGCAAAACCCAAGCGACACAGATTTGGCCGGAGGAATTCAAAGATCCTGTTCTCTAGTGATTCACCTTGTACGCGAACTAGGGTTTCGGAGGACTGTCTGTGGCCGATCATACAGAGTCGTCATTTGATTCCATCATAACTGTCTCTTCCTAAACTTTCCTCCTCCTCCTCCATACCCCCCCCCCCCCCCAAGCCACTGTGTCATCACCTGTCGTCGACATTTTACTAAAAGCTTCGAGCAAACAAAGAAGAGAGACAACAACGCAACAAGTACCAAAATGGGAAAGAGAAAGTGAAATGGCTAGATAATGACATTAATTTGCTTCTATAGTTCAATTCAGGTGTTTATGACTATTGGGGCTAAAGTTTATGTAATGTATAAAAGTCGTGTCCTTTTTCCTATATTTTAAGCCTAATAATTATTTAGTAGTATCTCAAGTCTCAACTAAAGGAAAAAGCCACTCGAGAGTGATATTTTCTTTTTTGATATTTACATGACACAATTTTTTGAGTATATTTCAGAAAAAATATCAATTTTATTTAGAAATGTTTTAAATTTATAATTTTCATTTTACTATAACTATATAAATATTTAAAACTTATTTTAAATTATAATTTTAAAAAAATGTTTCTCAACTTCATACGCAATTATTTAATGCAACTCTAACAAGGACCGTTTATAAATAAACCCACAGAAGGTAACTCTGAAAGTCACTGACAAGATTCTCAACGGGCAATCTCACTTTCCCAACTCCCATTTTTTTTTTCCACCCACTTTCCCAACTTGGAAATCAGAAAATTGATTGAACACCACGTCCAAAAAAGGAAAAATAAAAATAAAAATAAAAAATCACGCAGAACATACGGTTACCATGTACATACATAGTCCTAGATACGTTACTGTCACATACATATAAAGATATATATCCTCGATACACTCGAGTTCAGTCACGTACTTTTTCTTTCTATTCTTAGGGTTCCCCTTTCCCTATTTTATCTGTATAATTAATTTGGTCCAAGCTGAGATTCAATGCAATCAACCATAATAATTTTCCAGATTTCTGTAATCCTTGCTCTTTAGACCACTGGCACACATACACACACACACCTGTCATCTCTTTGTTCATATCTTTTTTTACAGTGTTTTTAGCGTTAAATTTCGGTGCCTCTGCGATTTAGGGTGAAAAGGCTTGGGATTGCAAATGCCGGAGGAGGATTTGGTTGAAGTTAAGTTTCGTTTGTTCGATGGATCAGATGTTGGTCCATTTCGATGCTCACCGGCTTCAACTGTAGCTATGCTTAAAGAGCGAATTGTTGCTGAGTGGCCCAAAGGTTTGTTCAATTTACTTCTTTCATGCTTTTGGAGGTTGCCATAGTATAATTAAGACCTTTTTCGTTGAGTTTTCTGATTGTTTGTTGAAGCTAGAAAACAGGGTTCCAAAGAGAAACGCTAGAATACGCATAAATGATTAATCTAATGACACCCAACACCGTAGCAATCAGTATTCAGTACCATCTCGGCCTCCATCCCGCCCTTGTGAACTATTGTTTGTCCCAAAAAACCCAAATAAGTGGGAGGTGACAGGTATTCCGTGGAATTAGTCAAGCTTCGCGCAAGCTTGCCCGACACCATGGTTATAAACAAGAAACCCAAATAACTGATGAAAGATATATTTTTTTTTTTTTTTGCGTTTCTGGCATTTTTTTTATAACTGTGGTGTCGGGGCTAGTTTGCGCACATCTCGAATAATTCCGCGGGATAACTCCCACCAGCAGCAGGTACTAGGTAAATCTGTCCACCAAGACTAGGACAGATGGAAAGAAATCACCTTGTGTTTTGTCTTTGCTGGGATTTGAACCTGAGACTTCATTGTTCTCAACCCACTTTATTGACTTTCTGGCGTTTTTAATTGTTGCTTTAGGTGATTTTGGTTCTTTTATGCAATTAAACAATGTTTTTTTTTTTTTTATATATATATATATGAGATTTTGATTGATAAGGCTAATATGAAAATAGCCTAAAGTTCACTTCAATTAGCTGCAATCTCGTAGCCATGTTAACTTTCTGATACCAAACCACAAGTGGAATGTAAAGAATGAGAACTATACCATGAAACGACAATAAATTTATTAATCTGTGCTTTAATTCTTGTTTGAATGAACATCAGTTGATCGTTGTGGAGACTCTGAAGTTAGACATAAAAAGCATTATGTGGAAGACCTTTTAGACAATTGTAGGTTTCTGCTGAGCACCATTGCTCTTGAATCAGTTTTCTTTTCTATTTTGGTTTCACATTATGATGCATGCTTAATTCATCTAGTTCACTGTTCCTATAGTGGCAGTATGTCCCAGGGCATGAACAATACCCCAATAGTACTGTAGCTTCATCTTCAGGAAAAGAAAAGGAGAGAGTTGAAGAGAGAATATTCTTCTCTAGTTTAGGATCCTAAGAGAAAGTTCTTGTATTTATTTAGTCACAGACCTTTTCAATTTCTCAATTTTTGTGAAGTCTCTCCAACAAAGATGAGACTTTCACGGAAAAAGACTCTCCTACCGCTCTATATTTTCATATCTTCCGGTCGTCTACTAGCAGATTAATCTGAATTAACCCGTGCGAAAAGGCATGTTAAGGAGCTCGTGCCTGCATTGAGATGCTATTGTACTATATAAAACGAATTGAGTTGGGTCAACAAATGTGTCGAGATGCTAACTAATATGGGGAATGAGTTGCATGCTTTATAAGAACTGTTGAGAATATTGCTAATTAACCTTGTAGGATCATCATGATTGGAAGATGAATAAATCATTTTGCTAGTATAATTTTTCATCTTTCTTTATAAACCAATGTTCAATTTCATGCAACTTTACAAATTACTACTAACACTATAATGATTTATACACATGATATGTTACGTAAGTCAAGGTTTAAATGTTCTACTTCTGATGATATTTAATCCATCACGTCCCTAGCCACACATATCCTCATCTACCTTAAAGGACAATAACAACATACTAGTGACTGCATTATCCGGATTTCCTTTTACTAGTAGTATTGTGTGGATAAACTAGAAAGGACTGCCAACTCATTGTCTTTTCTCAGCGAAAATGTCAATGTAAAACATGTTTACTTGAATTTAGGTTGAGTACATGTGATGTAAGGTTGAGGACCCTGATTATTCAATCGACAATATGCTTTTGCGTTCAATGTGAATAGAAGATTCTCTAAACTCATGATTTCAGAATCAAATTATTCGCTCAGGTTTCATTTATTTGGGGATTCCAGACCCCACGTTGTGGGATTCCACTGGGTGGTTGTTGTTGTTTCATTTATTTGGGGCTCATAGTTGTCAAATTAAGATAGTAGAATGTGTAGGTGGCATGAATCAAGCCTTTGGTTTTATCAAAGGAAAAAAATAAGGAGAGCAAAAATTTGAGCTCATTAACATATGATTTGAGAATCCAAGTCAATAAGGAAATCAGTCAATGTACTTCAACTATGCTTTTTAGAACAATTGTGAGACTAATAGGGTTGCATGAGATTGAATGCTGTGCCTATTTCCAGGATGAACGCCGTAGAAATACAAATATTAAGATGGATGTGGGGTATACAAGGTTTTATAAGATTAAAGTAATCACATCTGAAGTGCAACACGTCAACATTGATATTAAGATGACTGTACGGGTATGCAGGACTAGAAAAGAACAAAATAATCATATCAGGCCCACCATATCCCCAAGATGAATCCATGCAAACATTTAAGTTGAGTGTGTGGTCATACAAAATTAGACACTATTATTGATGATCTTATCTAACAGTAGGTGCAAGCAGCATAGATAGTAAAATAAGAGAAAATTGCTTGAGATGATTTCACCTAGTGTTAGAGTGTTCTCGTGAGGCACACTTAAGTCCTGAAGCTAGGTGAAGCTTAGGTTGTGCACTTTGCCTCACTTAAGTGGCACTTTAATGCAGGCACCCATGAGCTTTGTCTTTAACAGGGTAACACTAGCCTATGCCCCCGTTTGGCCATAATAATTATTCACTTTATTCCGGAATTTTTTTTCACTTTTTTCCGAAATCAGCGTTTGGCCATGAGAATTCCGAATACAACTTGAAGTTGTATTCCGGAATACTAAAAACTCAATTTTTTTTTTTCATTTTTTTTTTTTCACTTTTTTCACTTTTTTACAACTACATTTCACCAAAAACTACAATTTCAAAAACTATGGCCAAACACAACTCCAACTCCAACTCCAAAATTCCAAAAAAAAAAGTGATTTTTTTTTTGGTATCTATGGACAAACGGGGCCTATATATATAGTTGTCAAAGTGAATATTAATTTGACAATGTTATAGAAGGATCTTTTAGTGATTTACAACAACTTAGATTAGTAAACTAGTCTGTGAACATTTAAAACTGCATCTACATCTAATAAATCAGAAATCTAGAGTGAGTTTTGAATTACCACTAAGGGATGTGGTGGAATGGATGCGAATTGATTGAGCCCCGGGAATGGAAAAATCTCTGGTAGGGAGTGGATTCCCCTTAATGGACCTTATGTGGCGCGAATCTGGATTAGTCAGACAGTTGGATTCCAAATAGCGAATAACACATGGTTAACCCCCAAAAAATGATTTTTGCGTTTGATTGACATGATTTACTTTGTATATTTCATTTAATTTTAATTTCATTAGTTTCTTTGTCCTGATAATCATTTGAGTTTTTAGATGACCCCAATTGACTTTGAGTTTGAAGCATAGCTGATATTTTAATTTTTTTTTAAGAAGAGCTTTAGTTCAGTATTCAAGTCCCCACAAAAATAGGACCAAAATTCAAGCCCAGTTTATGAAAACCCAACCCTCACTGGATGACTGAATAATTGATCAGTAAAAAAATTTCTGTTGAGGTTATTATTACCTATCCTCCCCAAAAAAAGAATTTTGATTGAGGTGAATTGGTTATGACCTGCAATTTGGTTAACCCTATTCGCTTCATGCCATGCACGTAAGTGTATTGATATCTCAATTCTTTACATCCTTCAATGTTTGGCAAATTTCATTCTATAAACTTTCTATGATATATTCAGGAGAATGGCAAAAGGTGTTTTCGTTTTCTGTCTGACCTCTGTTTTGCTGAGATTTCATGCTCTCTTGGCAGATAAAAAAATTGCACCCAAGGCGGCAAATGATGTAAAGTTGATAAGTGCTGGGAAAATTTTGGAAAACAACAAGACTGTTGGTCAATGTAAAACGCCTTTCGGTGAGCTACCTAATGGTGTGATTACCATGCATGCTGTTGTACAGCCATCAGTAGGTAAATCAAAATCAGGTGGGTTCCTCTTTGCTTGATTTGTGGACAATATGCACTGGTTTTCCCCTTTTTATAATGTATTTGTTTTTGAGGATATTGGTGATTCTGTTATGTAACCTAATCACATTTTTGTGTTCAGAAGAAAACAAGGAAAAACATCTTCTTCCTCTCCTTTTTAGTATCTTAGTTGGCATGCAATATAGTTAGTTGTACGTACCTTATAAAATGTCTATGGTACTTGCCAAATGTTCCAGATGATAGCAATTGTTCCTGCTTGGATAGAAACATTTTCAAAGATATATGGTCTTAGTTGCAGTCTTCACATGGTATACTGAATATTTAGCTTTTGGAACGGCTAATATGAAGTTAGAACGTTGTCTCAACCATCACAAATAAGATAGTAATTAACTCGTTAAGTGATGGAGACTCAATTACTGTACTTTAACGTGTAAGCTTGCATGACATCTCTTCATTTTAGAGAAGAGATCAAATGGGATTACTACAAATTCAACTGCATAGTTATAAGTGATGCAGGTTGCTTGACCTGAAGATCTAGTTGAAAACCTAAACGTAGCTTAGTCATACAGTATAGGGTTTTATATGCCTTCAAATTTGACTGATCCATAATCCACATATGCAAGAGTTGCTGCAAACCAAATTACGAAACCTATTTTAAGTTAAACACAACTAGGCCAATTTCCTACTGAATATTAAGTATGGTTACTTATCATGACACAGTTGTAATTAATATGTGCTTAATTAGGTCTAATTTCACCTAATTTAATAAAGACTGCATTTATAACACATTACTCCGTCCTTTCAATTTAAGTGTCTTAGTTTGATTAGATGCTGACGCGGGGTTCAAGAAGTGAAGGGCACACTTCTTTGAAATGTAGCGCTCACTTCTTTGAAATGAAGCGCACAATTTAAGTATTTTATGAATTTATTACTATAATAATCAAATACATTTAAAATAACTAATTTAAGTATCAAATATACAATAATGTCAAAATAAAATCCAACTCCTCAATGTTGAATTTAAAGAACCAATCGCTTCTCGTTGGGATCACTTTGCATGTCATTATTTGAAATTCACACTTCTCTAACGTGCATGGCTTCAACTATGAAGCGATGACCTCATACTTCGCATCGCTTCGTCACTTTAAGCGACCAAGCGATGGCTTTAATAAACACGTATGGCTTTAATAAACATGTAGTTGTTATCCCTAATAGCGGCAATCGGGATAGTTAGGTATGTTGAGCCAAGCACAAATTTCTTTCCTGAGCTAACTTAAGCTTAATTCTTGACGAAGCTGATTATTGATCTTTGGTGAGTAAAAACTTTTCAGTTATTGTTAACTCCTTAAAATTTAGGGAATGAAGGATGGAATTTTCCAATATTTTTCTGATTAAATTAGCTCAATTCTTGCTCTTTTTCGAGGAGTTACAGAAACTCATGGCAGTAATTTTCTTTTTGAAAATCTCTATAAGCAAAAAGAATTGCTAGATCTTGAAGAAAAACAATAACTCATCAGTTGCTTTTGGACAGTATTACCTCAAAAACCCCCTAAAATGACATTTTAAGGTCTTTCCATTTTAGGATTGCAAGAATCTACTTCTCCCAAATTTATGTAACAGTTTTCATTTTGGAACTCTCATAAATGCTTGCGAGCCTCGAGATAAAATTGAACTGTATGCTTTTGTTTTATTGATGATGTTAGTTGGAACATGTTAATGATGCTGAATAAGTTCTGGAGATGTTAGAAGCCCTTCAGAATTAGATGGAATATATTCTTCATATCTTTTGATTTCTAGAAACAGTGTAAAGATGTAACAACACATCCTCTGTGCTAGTTATTAATAAATTTACTTCACTTCCAAAAAAAAAATAAAAAAAATCTCTTCAATGTTGCTTACACTTATTGCACAGGAGCAGACCTTGCACGCACCCGAAGGGTAGCGGCTGCGGGTTCCCTTGTCATAAACAAAAGTTGGTTACACTTCTATAAACAATAATATTCTACATGCTTATTTTAAAAGAAACACTCTATTCTATACACTCTTCATGTTGGTGATATGTTGTATACTCATTTATTATCGTAAATACCATCATTAGACATTTTCATTATGGAATTAACTTTTGAATAATGACTTTGATGTTTTTTCTCTCTTAGATACATAGGTATAGTTGATTTGTTAAATTCTAAGCCTAGTTTTCACATGAAATGGGGCATTGTGTGAAACATGTTTGGCATTGTTAACTCTTCTAGTTTGGGACAACAACTATTCAAGTTTTAGTATCAATGCCAAATGCTTTTTGATGGATAGTGAAATAGGGGGATAAATCCTTTTTCTCTCCTTTATATTGAATGTAGTCAATCACCTTGAGGTCATGAGAACAATGAGTCATAGAGATGTGAGAAGTTTTGCTTTTGCTGTAGACTGACCGTCCTGCTATCCAATTTTTGTGAAGACATATCGTAAATTTCTGAGTATTCTTTTCTTGCTTTTGTTCCAACTTCCAAGTTATTGGCTGGTTTATAACTAGTCTGGCGAATTCCAAATTTCTTGTGGGGGTTCTCTCCATTTGTTTGGCTGCTTGGGAGGGGCGTGAAGGAGTAGTGAGTGCAGAGTTCTAGCCAGTACTTGACTGCTAAGTCGTGCTAGACGTGAGAGTTGGGATTTATTGGCATGGTAAACGAGACTTCTAGCATGTTTGGGTGAGCTGTCGAAATCAACTTATTTTAAGTACATATCAAAAGCGCCTTTTTAAAAAGTGCTTTTGGCTAAATCTTTTGAGAAGTGCTTTTGTTAGTCATTTGTAGTTGGCCAATTTTTCAAGAAGTTTTTTGAAGTGTCAAATGAAGAGAGAGAAAGTTAATACTACTACTATTGATTTGGTAAATATGAACTTTTGAAAGAGTAAATGAGAGTAGTGAGTTTGGCTAAATCATTTAAGAAGCCAAAAGTCTTGACCTAAAAAAAGTCAAAAGCATTTATTTTGAATGGAGCTACTTTTTTCAGCTTCTGCGTAAAAGCTTAAGAGTGGTGGAGCTACTTTTTTCAGCTTCCCTGTAAAAGCTTAAGAGTGGCTTCTGCTACTACTCAAAAACACTTATTTCTTCACCAAAAGCTTGACCAAACACCTTCATTCTCTAGAATAAATATTTAAAAAGAACATTTTTGGCCTTTCAAAAGATTGACCAAACAGGCTAATCGTCCTGTTTATTCCCCTTCATCTCATAAGCAGTTTCAATTTCTTCTTCTCCCTCCATTTTCCATCCTTCTATTTTTGAGGCTTCTTACTGTTTCATAATGGGTGAGGATATTCTGCCTTAGTAGACACATGCAATAGATAAGAGAATACTAAAGCAGTTTCAATTTTTTCATCTCTTTCTTCTTCATTTTCCATCCTTTCTTCTGTTGTTTGAGGCTTCTTTCTGTTTCATAGTAATAATGAGCGAGGATATTCTGCCTTAGTAGACACATGCAATAGATAAGAGACTACTAAAACACCGAGCTTTAAAATTGAGGAAAGTTAACCTTTTTAGAGAGAGAGAGAAGAATGCCCTTGACAAAGAGTTGCGGGAGTACATCGGCTGTGAACTGAAGCCAGCAAACATGTAGATTCCAGAGAGGAACATAGACAAGAATGATGTAATAACAACAGGGAATGCCTAATTAGTGAGTGATGACTATTGAATAGTTTGTTTGTATTTTACTTAACAAAAGATTAGGAAGCCTAGTGATGAATTAGTGTATTTTATTTCTCAGATTACCATTTACCACCATCATGTGGGCAATGGTATTAAAGAGAGTGAAGTTAAAGGTGTATTAAGGGATCAACATGAATGTACACTACGCTGGAGCTAACTACTACTACGAGTGAAGCACATAGATAAATGACCTTCGTTATACATGGTTTATGGTGTCAAAGGATCTTTATGTTTCTCGTTCTTGTTACTTCCAACGAGGCAAGTCTGTTGGTTGTTTGTGGTCGGCCTGTTTGCTGAATTTTCTGAAGATCTAAATGTGCTTTGACCTTTCTTGTTGAAGTGCGCATGCTTATATGTACATGTCAAGGTGCTTAATGTGAATCTTATGTCAGTGAGATTTTTGTATTTGAAGATACTCTTGAGTTCAGTGTTCAGGAAAGCGGGCCCAAGCGGCGAAGCGAAGCGTGGGTCTAGCTCTTCAGATAACTGAAGCGAGAGAGGTGAACAGAAGCGGGCCCTTCAACCCCTGAAGCTGAAGCGAAGGAAGCGGATGAAGCGAGCGAAGCGTACGCTTCGACTCTTTTTAGAAGGAAAAGACGCAGATTAAGGTTATTTGGTGCGACTTCTTCAGCAACACAGACTAGGGCTCTTCTCTTCTTCAAATATGTCTTCTCATCTTCTTCTTCTTCTTATGCTTCTTTTCTTCTCCTCTTCTCTTCGTGATTGCTCACTGGTGGGGAGGTGCTGGCCATTTTTTTTTCCCCATTCTTGATCGCAGATGCCGGAGTCGCTGGTAGGGGCTCTGTTTTTTTTTTTTTTCCAGTTGGAGAATGGAGACAGTAACTGGATTGTTCCTCTTTTTTTTTTTTTTCACCATTATTTCTTTCTTTGCTTGCTTTTAGTTTTTCCATTTTATTAATTTAACTGTATTAGTATCAGTAACTGGCAGTTCATTAGTTAGACAGTGCAGTTTTTAGTCTGTCTTTCTTTCTGGATTTTAGACAGTGCATTAGTTACATTTTTCCCGATTTTTATTTATTAAGCAATTCATTAGGTAGTTTTTCTGATTTTTATTTATTAAGTTCATTAGGTAGTTTTGCTATTTGCTTACATATAAATTCTTTGTGCAAGTTTTTTTTTTTTTTTTTTTTTTTTTTTTTTTTTTATAATGGATCTTCACTTCAATGAAGTGGTCGCTTCGCTTAAAGCATGAAGCGGGGCCTTGTCGCTTTTTTCTGCTTCGCGCTTTCCTGAACACTGATTGAGTTAGCCATTTCATTAATCCTCCAGTAATGTTTGGCGGATGTCTATTTTCGTCTATTGCTGAAGTTGTGGTATTCAGGAAAAAACTTGTCTCATGTAAATGTGAGCTTTCATTAAATGTACTTAAATAAGATTCGCTTTCCCGTCACCAAAAAAAAAAAAAAAAAAAAAGATTCACACCTTTTGATCGTGATATTACCCCACTTTGTTCTAATGCTGATTTGAGGATTAGATACGCAGGACCAGGCCTGGCCTGTCACACCCTCAACCCCTAGCCGTGCGTCTTGTAGAATTTATTTATTTGCAGATATGTATAATCCAATCCTGTGCCTGTTTTGATATCCTCTACGAGTATCTTCAGTCAGGGTTGTGGTGTTAAAGAGTTCATTTTGTGGTGGAGTTTGTAGAGAATCATCTTCTTGTAGATTCTTTACCTTTTGGTATACCCCTTTATGCAGCCAGCTTTTTGGCCATGTTTATGAATGAAAATATATTTACTTGATTAGAAAAAAAAAAAAGAATTCACTGTGTGCCCCTTTTTTTAGCTGCTGAAACTTGGCTTTATGTTGCAGAAAAGAAGATTGACGAGACTCAAAAGAAAAGCGTCTGCGCATGTGCCATATTGTGAGATTGTAAGTGATTCAGTTTAACCTTGTGGATTCTTCAATTCACGCCACCGCTGTGAAGTTCAGTTAAGAGAGCCAATAATTGGCGAACAGTATGATAGCTCATTATTACCTTGTTTGTTGAATGACATTTCAGTGCAACAGGTTCTATTTATTTTCATGAATTTGGTAGGTGTACATTTGTAATTGCAGATTTCTTATACAAAAACACTGAGCTGGGTTGCACTCAGAAGGATTTTATAGAGCTCTTGTTATTCTACTTTGGATCATTATTATTTTACTTAGATCGTGATGTCAAAAAGGTGCATAAATCAAGAAGTCTGCTGGAGTCACCGTTAGAAATGGGTGTGTTGCAGCTACATGCAATATTCCTTACTTTTAAATGGGAAGCTGCCCCTTTCTAACTGAAAATTCTTAATAGAAGCGTCTGCCGATTCTTGTCTGGTCACCAAAGCACAAAGCAGTAAATGTAAGGGCAGCCGACAAAATTTTTAGGGATAGGTTTGTGGGTATATCATTTTGCTCATTGTCTATCCACCCAAATGTTTGGAACTGAAGCGTTAAGCGTAGTTATTATTGTCTATCCACCCAAGTAGAAGCCGAAATAAGATGTGAACGATGCCAAGCCACTTTAATGAGAGATTTTTTTCTAATACTACTTAGTAAATGCATCCTTCCATTCATCAGGAAAGATGATCTACAAGTTTGCTGCTCGATGGAGGTGAATTGGATCAGGCGAAAGTGGTTATTGGAACTCGACATCATTTATTGGGAATGAACCCGATTGCTCAGGATAGCTTTTTTTAGCTTCTAAGTCTAGTTCTTAATTCAAGATACCTCTTACTAACTGGAAGTAAGTAGTAGATGTTTTGTGTACCGGCTGCCTTTTTACTACTCAGTGAATGAGGATAGAGTGATGATTAGGTAGCTGTAATATAAGCACTCACCAAATCCAACCACCACAAAAACAAGCAATCCAAAATGAAAACGAAACAAAAGGGAACTGTTTCCTTGTGTAACCATAACCTTTTGAACCTGAAGGGTACAGTTTCAGTGACTAGGTATTGGTGGGTTAAGAGAAGAGTCCGGAGCAAAAATGGGTTATTTTTGCAGTCATTACACAAAAATGTTATGCTTTTTTTTTTAGACCAAAATGGGCAGTTCGTGATCCATGCAACGAAATAGGTGTTTTGTTTTATTTTGTGAATGAAAAAGAAAGTGATTTGTAATTTTTTTTTTTGCATTTCGTGACACTATTCACGAAATAGATGTTTTTTTTTTTTTTTTTATTTCCTGAATAAAAAAGAAAGTGATTTGTATATTTTTTTTTTTGCATTTCGTGAATCAATTCACGAAATACCCTTTTTTTTTTGCAATTCTTGAAATAATGAAAGAAACTGTTTTTTTTTTTGCATTTCGTTACCCAATTCACAAAATAGCCTTTTTTTTTTTGCATTTCGTTGCCCAATTCACGAAATAGTCTTTTTTTTTTTTTTTGCATTTCGTTGCCCAATTCACGAAATAGCTTTTTTTTTTTCGTGAATATTAACTTAACTGTTTTTTTTTTTGTATTTCTTGAATAAAAAAAGAAATAGGAAATTATATATTTTTTTTTTTGCATTTTCGTGTATTAAAAAACGAAATAGGATAATTTTTTTTTTATTTCGTTCATATAAAAAGGAAATTGGAATATATATATATATATATATATATATATATATATATATTTGCATTTCGTGTATTAATGAACGAAATAGGTTTTTTTTTTTTTTTTTTTGTATTTCGTGTATTAATGAAGGAAACTGATTTTTTTTTTTTTTTTGCATTTCGTAATCTAATGAACGAAATAGGTTTTTTTTTGTATTTCGTGAATAAAAAAATGAAATAGGAAATTATATATATATATATAATTTCCTATTTCTATTCACGAAATACAAAAAAAAAAAAACCTATTTCGTTCATTAGATTACGAAATGTAAAAAAAAAAAATATCAGTTTCCTTCATTAATACACGAAATACAAAAAAAAAAAACCTATTTCGTTCATTAATACACGAAATGCAAATATATATATATATTTTCCAATTTCCTTTTTATATGAATGAAATAAAAAAAAAATTATCCTATTTCGTTTTTAATACACGAAAATGCAAAAAAAAAAATTATAATTTCCTATTTCTTTTTTTATTCAAGAAATACAAAAAAAAAAAAAAACAGTTAAGTTAATATTCACGAAAAAAAAACAAAAAAGGCTATTTCGTGAATTGGGCAACGAAATGCAAAAAAAAAAAAAAAAAAAAACAGTTAATTAATTTCACGAATTGCAAAAAAAAAAAAGGCTATTTCGTGAATTGGACAACGAAATGCAAAAAAAAAAAAAACAGTTAATTAATTTCACGAATTGCAAAAAAAAAAAAAAAAGCTATTTCGTGAATTGGGTAACGAAATGCAAAAAAAAAAAAAAAAACAATTTCTTTCATTATTTCAAGAATTGCAAAAAAAAAAAAAAAGGGTATTTCATGAATTGATTCACGAAATGCAAAAAATAAATAAATATATATATATATACAAATCACTTTCTTTTTTATTCACGAAATGAAAAAAAAAATAAAAAAACATCTATTTCGTGAATAGTGTCACGAAATGCAAAAAAATAAAATAAAAATAAATTACAAATCACTTTCTTTTTTATTCACGAAATAAAAAAAAAAAAAAACAAAAAACCACCTATTTCGTTGCATGGATCACGAACTGCCCATTTTGGTCTAAAAAAAAAAACATACCATTAACCCATTTTGGCTCCGGACTCGTGAGAAACTATAAAAGCCCGTGACTATCTCCTTGGGCTCTGAGAAATATCCCGAATAAACCTGTCAATATTTCCTTGGATGGCTCCACCTTCAATTGCTTGTTGACAACTTTTCCTTATTTCCATTGCTCTTCTCCTCATTTCTCTTCCTTGGTAGCTGTCGAGGTCCAAAAACCTCTGAACAATTAGAGCAATTTCATCTCTCTTAACCAGGTTCTCGCTTTCGTTATTGACCCTCCAGCCAATCTTCCAGTCCTCCACTATTAGCTTACTGTTCGTAATTTGATCAGCGGCAATTGGGAATGTAAGAAATGGAACACCGGCAAATGCACCTTCCTTGGTTGAATTCCATCCACAATGCGACCAAAATGCACCTACACTAGGATGGCACAAAACTCTCAATTGGTTGCACCAAGGCAGCACAATTCCCCTGTTCCCGTTTTCACCTCCATCTGTGAGTAGGGAAGCATTCTCACGTGCCACCCCAAACGTCCGGATACTGCTGCTTTGCACGCCAGCTTTAATTTCATCTAACTGTTGGTTTGATACTGACATGAAACTTCCTTGGGATATGTATAGAACAGAGTCCTTAGGTTGATCATTAAGCCACGCCATATAGTTTGGGCTAGGCTGGTTATGGCTGTTAGTTTTGAATTCGGTATCAAAGTAAGGGATTGTTGGACCAACTGTGAAAATGGGGACTGGAAATTTAGCTTGTAAAGCCTCAATCACTTGCGGCTCCAATGCTTCGATGGTGATTAACAAGGTGTATTGTGCTTTATTGACCAATAGTGATATAGCGTCGAGAACGAAGGGCAACTTTTCGATGCCTTTGCCATAGAATACAGATGGGAGATCCTTCACGCAAATTGGTTTAATCCCAGGAATGTAGTGTACTAGCTCTTCTCCTTGCTCTGTACATTATGAAATCAAGAAATAGATTCCTGTTGCCAGCTTTTAATTAGTTAGCTAGACAAGTCAAGATGAATATATCTACTAACGACGAATATAAACGAATTTCATCAAATTTAAGGCAGGTAAATAGTATACACCTTCTACTTACAGTAATTTTGGGAAGAATTTCAGGGACCTTGTCAAAGTGATAAGGCTTAAAAATTTCTAGCAGTTAGTAAAAGCTGGTGGCCGGAAATCCTGCTTGCTCCCTAGTGCTTCGAAGAAAGTTCAAAATGATGGCAATTTTGCTTAGACAACAACCTTGAAAGCGATTTCGTAAATTTCAGGTGATTGTTTTTGTTGAAATCGAACTGGCAATTTGGATGCAAGGGTGGAGTACGATTCTGCTCCAAACTATTTAACATGTACTAATATTTATTCAGAATCCAATTAGCTACTCCATTCGTCTCAAAATAAGTGTCACTTAAATCACATAAGTGAGCCCGGTATTTTTATAACCCAATTTTTTTTTTTTGGAGCCAAACTAACCCATTAGAAAAAAGAAAAAAAAAAAAACCAAAGTAGGCTTCACGCATAGATTCTGTGCGTGAAACCCTAACAAAAACCCCTTCCATTTCCAGCATACTCTTCTCTTTCATTTCCTCCATTTTCACCCTTTCAACACACTTTTGCACTCCCAAAAACATGTCTCAAAGTTTTGAAACTTCAAAGTTTGCTATACAACCCGATATTTGTGAATGCAGTTATTACTGTAAACTAAAAAATCAAAGACCCAAGATAATTCGGGTCACCGTTTTTAGCGCTGTAAAGTGCCCGAAGTAAGTGTTTTTACATTTTTTAGTGTTTTTTTTTTCACGTTATTCATATATTTTACTTTAAAAAACTGATTTTCTTGTAATGTTTATAAGATATGGGCGGTTGCAAACACTTTCGGTGGGAAGATAGCATTCACGTAAATAAAACGGTGGCGACGAAGTTTAAAAATTCACTTTTTGATAGAGATACCGCGACTTCACGTATATCTAGAGATACCGCTAAGTAGGACTCGCAATTTAAGCTTGTGGAAGCTGAAAAAAAATTGAACTTTTGGAGGTCTTGCTCACCAATTCCGAAAAAAAATGAATTTTGCTGAAGACTAAACTTAGATACGCTCAACACGAGAAAATAGCTTTGAAAGAAAAACTTAAATTGTGGAATATTATTTGTGCTATCTTGTTGTTGTGTATTTTGTTTATTAAGTTTAATATTTCTATGGATTATGTTTTTTACTAGTTGTACCTTTTTCCCTATAATGTAATCCGCACCCTTTATATATTAATTTATTTGTGTTTGTTTGTTAAATTGTCAATTAATAATAGACTTTAACAATAAACTTTGATATTAAAAACATGCCAAACTAAATCAAATTTATGACTTCATCATAAAATAAAAATACAAATTAACAGCCTTAGTTTGAAACTTAAATGACCTATAATCTAAGACAGTGAGCCTAAATAGACCCTAATCGTCATCATAATAGAAGTCCTCAATATCGTCCTCAGAACGATATTGGCAGTCTCTTAACACACATTTTGTTTAGGAGATGTTAGTTCTCTACCGGTTGATGATGCTTGTTCTTCGGCCAACTTTAACATGTAAAATTTACAATGTCTTGCTAGCATTCTGTTGTTTTCTTTTCTAATCCTTTGTACGGCCATCTCGCAAGTTGCTGGACCTACTGGAGTCATAGTTATTGAGTACCTTGTTGGGATTGGAGCGTTGAGATTTTCCAAGTCACGAACAAGATGTTCTGATTCGGCAATCTTATGTGACCATCCTCGGCGTAAACCGCAATAATATTCTCGCGGATCTGAATATTTCACACTGCAGAAATCATCATTACACTCTATGAGTAGGTGAAGACCCCCCCCCCCCCCCAAGGGTACTTGGGGGTTTGCAACTGTATAAGTAGCCATTTTTTTTGTTATTAGACTACAACGTATTCAATGTCGAGTAGGTGGGGATTTAGCTCGTCTAGTTTAAAATCACTGGTATCACTCAAAAAACTGCTATGATTTGAACTCTCATCATCATTGCTATTTGGTTCTTTTGGAAGGAGTAAAGACCAAGCTGAGTTTCTACTACTCGACATTGAATACGTTGTAGTCTAATAACAAAAAAAAAAAGGGCTACTTATATAGTTGCAAACCCCCAAGTACCCTTGGGGGCCGGGGGGGGGGGGGGTCTTTATGACCCTACCTACTTACCTTATTATAAGAAAAATATTAATCTTCATCGGACATTTCACAGTCTGAATCCCACTTGGATCTAAATCTTGTGCTACCATGTATACCATATTCTACCCCATGGTAAGGTATTTGCATCCGATTGTTCTCTTCGCGAAAATGATTAAGAGAAAAATTAAACTCTTGTGGAGTTCCATGAGGCATTGACATAGCACGTTTTTTTGGGCGTTTAAGCCCTACTGAAGCTAACTTTTGCTTCAGTGCTTCAGCCTCACTAACACGCCAATTCCACTCCTCTCTCATTGTTTTATTGTATTCTCGACTGAATCTTTTGTTAGGGTTATTTGAGTAATGAAAATCATTATCATCTAGTTCCCATGTCCTACCCATTGCTTCAAATATGTTTGCTGGGGTAAAACATGTAATAGAATCAAGATTACTAAATTGGGTGTAGAATGTCATGATAACTCGTTCTAAAGTGAATACTAGTTGTTTGTCAATCATGTTATATATAGTACTGCATTTTTTGACCGTTTATTTGAATTTAATTTATATTACGCAACGTTTCAATGCTCAATAGAACATGATTTGACAACATATCATGCATGTCAATTTAAGCTTTTTTATGACACGTAAAGGACCGATTTGACAATACAATGCTGCATTTTTTGACCGTTTATTTGAATTTAATTCATATTACGCAATGTTTCAATGCACAATAGAACATGATTTGACAACACATCATGCATGCCAATTTTAGTTTTTTTATGACACGTAAAGGACCGATTTGATAATACAATTCTGCATTTTTTGACCATTTATTTGAATTTAATTCATATTACGCAACGTTTCAATGCGCAGTAGAACATGATTTGACAACACATCATGCATGCCAATTTCAGTTTTTTTATGACACGTAAAGAACCGATTTGACAATACAATGCTGCATTTTTTGATCATTTATTTGAATTTAATTCATATTACGCAAACGATGCCCAATAGGGGTCAATATGAATCTATTTAAGAAGAATGTTGGACAAGCTAAAAACTCATCCATTTCATAAGTTTAAGTCTCTTAAGTCATTCAAAAAAACCTCTCTTAAGTCATTCAAAAAAATAAAAATAAATCAAACTTCCTACAAAAAATGTCTTAAGATATTCCACCAGTTAAGGTTTCAATACATTGGGATGGTATTATCTTTGATGACAATAGTACAGTTCGTTACAATAAAAGACCAAACGTTCATGTTAAATGTCCACTTGAAATATCCTATGAATCACTAGTCACTTACATATATGAAAAAATGAAGGTTAGTCCAGATGAGTATGAAATCTCTATAACAGGCAGATATCTACAATCAATTTCCCATGGTATAGTGCTTTATGGTAGACATTGTATCAATGATGATGATTCTTTGAGGGATTATTTGAATGCGCCAGAAGAATTAAAACATTTAGTCGCTCTTAATGTTCTTGAGATGTATGTTGAAAAGATACCCGGAGAGGTCCCGCAAGAACAGCCCAGTCAAGCTAACACGTATGGAGATTTTAGTTCTTATAGGGCATTTTGAGTGGCCAGGTGCCGTTGGAAAATCTTACCCAACAATTAAATCAAACTTGGTAAATATGCATTCTTATATTATTATTTTGTGCAGTAGCACGTGATTATTATATGTATTGGTAAATAACCATTTTTAAATCTTTGTAGGGGTTATAGACTTGATACGAGTAATATTGGGAAATCATCTCAATTTAGTGGAGCAACTCATTATTATCAAAACTCTCAGTTCAATGGAGCTGATTATTATAATAATTCTCAATTCAGTGGAGCTGATTATTCTAATAATTCTCAGTTCGGTGCAGCTGATTATTATCAAAACTCGCTAGTGGTACCAACTATGGATGAAAGGTAGTCCTCTCAGTTTGGTGGAGTTGATCATTCTCCACACCATTCTCATTCTCTATATGTGTAGGTTCATCACCTTGATGTTAAATAATCAATATATATATATATATATATATATATATATATATATATTTGAATTTGGAATTTAACATATCCTTTT
The DNA here is from genome assembly GCF_019175385.1 of Lycium barbarum. NCBI lineage: Eukaryota > Viridiplantae > Streptophyta > Magnoliopsida > Solanales > Solanaceae > Lycium > Lycium barbarum. Next base: position 68,918,538 of record NC_083348.1, on the reverse strand, counting down.
TATCGTGTAGGAGGAGGCCTTTCTTAGATGGCGCTGATTGTCCAAGTTATGTGGATACATCAAAGAGTTATGGCGATGAACCAACTAATAATGCAGAGGTAACCGATGATGAAGATAGTGAAGGGAATGAAGAAGATACGCATTTTAGTCCCCAGAACCAACCAGAACCAACTCAACACCACGTACCACCTCTGATGGCAGAAAACTCAATTCCTGATAGCCCAATGCAGTGGCATTCTGATTATATTTCATATCTTGATAGTCTACAAGGTCGTGAGGATGTATTTGTCTTCATAAGAGATGATGATTGATGTGCCGTGAATTTCAGCACAATTTATGCCTTTCTAACTAGAAGTGTTGCTTGTTTTTAAGTGTTTTTACATCTTTTCTTATGTTATTTTTGTGTTTTATAGAGTTGGTTGAATAAGGATCGGAAATGATATGAAATGCAAAAAAACGGACAACTTGGAGCTAAATGACGGTCCGTAACTCATGTTACGGACCGTAACGTGATCCGTACCAGAGAGGATACGTGCCGCTATGACGTACGGTCCGTAACTCATGTTATAGGCCGTAACGTGTACCGTAAGCTGAGGAAAATTTCCAGAAAGTTGCCAAGTAGTGTCACAGGTTACCCCCCAGAAGGACGGTCCGTAACTTAAGTTACGGGTCGTAACGTCGTGGCGTAACGCATTGGCCATTGAAGATTGAGGCCATGATCCGCTGGGAGATACGGACCGTAACCTGTGTTACGGTCCGTCGCATGGTGGCCGTGACAGCAAGCTGACAAAGGACGAACTGAAGGACGGACCGTAACCTGTGTTACGGTCCGTAACGATGCCGCGTAAGGGTGTTTTTGTCCAGAAACTTGGCGCGATTTTTGTCCTTATAAATACTTAAAGTAGGGTTTTAATTCATTCATTCAGATTTTTCTTTGGAGCATTAACTTTAGGTCTTGAATATTAGAAGTGGTTGGAGCATTTAAATCAACAACTTCACTTTCATTCCATATTGTATTCGCATCGTAAGTATATTATGTTAACTTTTAAGCTTTCTTTGTTAACCAAAATGATGAGTAGCGAATTTTAAATACTAAGGTTGTGTATCTCATGATGGGTATTATGTGAATGGGTTTCTACTATTGATATATGCATAATGGTTATTAGTATTTATTCTATCTTTGTGCGTTAGCGACAGGTAATGATTGCAAGCATTAGCCTAAGCCATTATACTAACTTTTCTTGGAAAAGAGAGTTAGTATTGGTAAGATTGAATAACAATGACTCGGGGCGTTAACCCTCGTTTAATAGACTAACTTAGGGATAAGAACAAGTCTAAATTGACATTATTGGTCGTTCTTCGATTTCAACTCTTTTATATTTGGAAAAATTATAAAGAGGAAATACGGCCTAACTGTTGGGAAACATTAGGAAGTCCTTAAGAGATCAAGTGCATATTCTTAGAACAACCATTAGAAATATATCACATTGAAACCTGAAGCATAATATCTAATCAAAATGGGGAACACAACCTTGGTCTTTCTCTCGCATTAAATACAATTCAAGTCAACGTATTCATTTACATTACTCAGCAATTATTTCAAACTGTCCGGAATAGGATTAAAGCCTTTAAAGAATAGTATCACATACAATTAGTATCCTTTTATCTCCATATTCCCTGTGGGATTCGAACCCAACCTTGTTTGGGTTACTATATTTGACCACGTCCGCTTTACGCCTTTAATAGGTGTAATTTGAGCGTATCAATTATCAAAGTCGCCAAAAAATGTGGATTGAACCAAAAAATCCCATAACTGATGAATGCATCCTTGCAAAGGAAATGCAGTTCAAACATCAAAAAAGATGTTGCAACGGGCTGTAAGAATGTATTGTATAAAGGATATGAGGGAGTTTAATGTTGATGACTAAAAAAAAAATAGGTATAGAGGCTGATTTGTAAGCGACATACTCAAGGCTGTCGGTGGTTGCTTCGGGGAATTGTTAAGCCTGATGGTCTGTGGGAAATCACAAAATTCCACCCAAAGCACACTTATGATATAGGACAAAGTCAAGCAGATCATTTTAATTTAGACATAAACGTGATTGCTCATGTGTTATTTAAACACATTGAGGAAACTCCATGGTAACTTATCTGACCGTTTACATTATATATCTTATAGTAATTAAAATGTCATTGCTAAATGTCGTTTGTTTAAACTTATGCAGGATGCTCATCAAAACTTGCATTAGCATGGTCCACTCCAAATATGGTAAAATCATAAGCAAGAGAAAGGGATTTCTCGGGCGTAGACGTGCTTTTGAGATGATCTTTGGAACTTGGGAATCCTCTTTTCAGGAGTTGCCGGGGTATATGGCGGCTCCATAACATGCTAATCCTGGCACTGTTGTACAATGGCGGCTTTTAGAGGGCAGAATTTTTGACTTCGTCTTTTGGGCATTCAAACCAAGTATTGATGGTTTTGCTCACTGTCGGAATGTGATATCGATAGATGGGACGCATGTATATGGCCAATATGACATTAAGCTCCTAATTGTAGTAGGTATGGATGCCAATGGGTCAATATTCCCTCTTGCTTTCGCAATTGCCGCCAACGAGAGCAACGCGACATGGGGGATGTTCTTGACTCATTTACAAACTCATGTTATTAAGGGTCGTCAGGGCATATGTGTCCTATCGGATCGTCATAAAGGCATATTGCACAATATGCGTACTCTGGAAGGGTGGCAGCCTTCACTTGCTTACCATCGATATTGTTTAAGGCACTTAAAGGCTAATTTGCAAACAAAGTTTGAAAATGGCACTGTAAACAAATTGATATGGAGGGCTGTGATGCAGCATCAACAAAGAAAATGGGCTGCAAAAATGGAGCTGCTAAGGGAAGTGAGTGAAGAGGCATATGTTTGGTTGATGAAATTAGAAGTTGAAAAATGGACTCTTTATGCTAATGGAGGAAGGAGATGGGGCATGCTCACAACGAACAGCTCGGAGTCTTTCAATGGACTCCTCAAATCTACTCGAGGACTACCTGTCACCGCAATGGTAAGACTAACTTTCAGGAAGGTCGTGGAGCGATTTGCGGATAGGACAAGGCAGGCCAGAGCCATATTAGCTGAGGATGGAACATGGATGCCAAAGCCTTACAAAAAGATGGAGCACCATAGAAGAAAGGCAGAGGATCACCAAATGACTGAGGATGACGTCGCTCAACGAGTGTATGAAGTTAAAACGGGTTATTGTAATGGCAAAGGAGGAAACAAACATATCGTTACTGAGCGTACAAAATCACGCACTTGTGGTAAGTGGCAAACGTACCACATGCCATGTTGTCATGCTGTCAGGTGCTTTCAGAGAATGGCCAGAAATGTAACTGATTATGTGGCAGAGGAATATAAGGTCGTAAAATACCTTAAACCATATTCCGGCCACTTCCGTCCCCTTGGTGATCAAGCTTATTGGCCAGCCGCGCTGTTTTCTATGATTGCGAACAGGAACCATATCCGTAAATTGGGAAAAAACAAGCCAACCCGTTATCACAATCAAATGGATGTTAGAGAAAAGACTTGCTCTCGTAAGTGCTCGACATGTAAGCAATTTGGGCATGATAAGCGTTCATGTAGGCAAAACTCCCCTGGTGGCAGCACATCTGGAAGTAGAAGAGCGCCTAGAACTTGATTTATTTTAAGTCTATTGTAATTTAATGATGTATTTCATTGCTAATGGAATGAAATATTTTTCAATTATTATGAACCTCTCGTATTGGATGAATTATTTTTAAATATTTATTTATTTTTGCACATTCAAAAGGTGCGGATTACACAATACAATAACAAAATAAAAAAGACATATAAGAAAAAAAAACCTAATACAAAGCAGAGTAATTTTTTCTTTTCTATCTTTCTTGAACCAAAAAAGTACTTTCATAGATTTGGGAGTAAAAAAAAAGAGATTAATCAAAACCCTATAAAATATGACACTTAAACCTAAATATAACAAGTTTTCAAACGTACTTCGGAGCACTTTACAACCCATAAAACGACGATCCAAATGTACATGTATGCTTGATGTAATGAGCCGATATTATTGTACACTAAAAATATATTAAGTTCTATATAAAATATTTATATTTCGGTGTTTTGAAGCATGACTAATCTTCGATCAAAGTACGAAAAAAACCTTAATTTTGAGTTTGATTTCCAAAGAATAAAGGTTGGGGTCGGAAGGGGTTTCACGCACAGAATCTGTGGATGAAAGGACCAAAGTGTAAATGTGCACTTTGGCCCTTTCACGCACAGATTTTGTGCGTGAAGCCTACTTTGGTTCCTTTTTTTTAATGGGTTCGTTTGGTTCCAATTTTTTTTTTGGGTTACAAAAATGCCTGGTCCCACATAAGTTCACCAACTGGACCAAACTCGTAGGTCTCACGTAGATACAACTATTAGGATAAAGTCATAGGTCCTTCTCAAATAAAATTACATGACCGCTCTCATTGGCCTCCATAAATTGGATAATTAGACCAAATTCGTGGGCCCTCTCCAGTAGGACGGTTAGACTGATATCATGATAGGAGTATCAATTTTACTCAACAAAATAAATACAATATTTAGTATAATCATATAACACCAATTGATGAATATTTTACGATCCAATTCATTAACACGGACCCGACACTTTTATAACCCAAAAAAATAAAAATAAAATTTTGGAACCAAACTAACCCATTAAAAAAAAGAACTAAACTAGGCTTCACGCACAGATTCTGTGCGTGAAAGGGCCAAAGTGTACATTTACACTTTAGTCCTTTCACTCACAGAATCTATGCGTTAAACCCATACCAAAAACCCCCGACCCCAACCTTTATTCTTTGGAATTCAAACTCAAAGTTAAGGTTTTTTTCGTACTTTGACCGAAAATTAGTCACATTTCAAAACACCGGAATATAAATATTTTATATAGAACTTAATATTTTTTTAGTGTACAATAATATCGACTCATTACATCAAGTATACATATACATTTGGATCGTCGTTTTAGGGGTTGTAAAGTGCTCCGAAGTACGTTTGAAAACTTGTTATATTTAGGTTTAAGTGTCATAGTTTATAGGGTTTTTGATTAATCTCCTTTGTTTTACTGCCAAGGCTATGAAAGTACTTTTTTGGTTCAAGAAAGATAGAAAAGAAAAAATTACTCTGCTTTGTATTAGTTTTTTTTTTCTTTTATGTCTTTTTTATTTTGTTATTGTATTGTGTAATCCGCACCATTTGAATGTGCAAAAATAAATATAGTATTTAAAAATAATTCCAATACGAGAGGTTCATAATAATTGAAAAATATTTCATTCCATTAGTACAAAATACATCATTAAATTACAATAGACTAAAAAAAAAATCAAGTTCTAGACGCTCTTCTACTTCCAGATATGCTGCAACCACGGGCGTTTTGCCTACATGAACGCTTATCATGCCCAAATTGCTACATGTCGAGCACTTGTGAGAATAAGAATTTTCTCTAACATCCATTTGATTGTGATAACGAGTTAGCTTGTTTTTTCCCAATTTACGGATATGGTTCCTGTTCGCAATCATAGAAAATGGCGCGGCTGGCCAATAAGCTTGATCACCAAGGGGACGGAAGTGGCCGGAATATGGTTTAAGGTATTTTACGACCTTGTATTCCTCCGCCATATAATCAGTTATATTTCTGGCCATTCTCTGAAAGCACCTGACTGCATGACAACATGGCATGTGGTACGTTTGCCACTTACCACAAGTGCGTGATTTTGTACGCTCAGTAACGATATGTTTGTTTCCTCCTTTGCCATTGCAATAACCCGTTGTAATTTTATACACTCGTTGAGCGACGTATTCCTCGGTCATTTGGTGATCCTCTGCCTTTCTTCTATGGTGCTCCATCTTTTTGTAGGGCTTTGGCATCCATGTTCCATCCTTGGCTAATATGGCTCTGGCCTGCCTTGTCCTATCCGCAAATCGCTCCACGACCTGCCTGAAAGTTAGTCTTACCATTGCGGTGACAAGTAGTTCTCGAGTAGATTTGAGGAGTCCATTGAAAGACTCTGAGCTGTTTGTTGTGAGCATGCCCCATCTCCTTTCTCCATCAGCATAAAACGTCCATTTTTCAACTTCTAATTTCATCATCAAATATATGCCTCTTCATTCACTTCCCTTAGCAGCTCCATTTTTGTAGCCCATTTTCTTTGTTGATGCTGCATCGCATCCCTCCACATCAATTTGTTTACAGTGCCATTTCCAAACTTTGTTTGCAAATTAGCCTCTAAGTGCCTTAAACAATATCGATGGTAAGCATGTGGAGGCTGCCACCCTTCCAGAGTACGTATATTGTGCAATATGCCTTTATGACGATCCGATAGGACACATATGCCCTGACGACCCTTAATAACATGAGTTTGTAGATGAGTCAAGAACATCCCCCATGTCTCGTTGCTCTCATTGGCGGCAATTGCGAAAGCAAGAGGGAATATTGACCCATTGGCATCCATACCTACTGCAATTAGGAGCTTAATGTCATATTGGCCATATACATGCGTCTCATCTATCGATATCACATTCCGGAAGTGAGTAAAACCATCAATACTTGGTTTGAATGCCCAAAAGACGAAGTCAAAAATTCTGCCCTCTAAAAGCCGCCACTGTACAACAGTGCCAGGATTAGCATGTTGTGGAGCCGTCATATACCCCGACAACGCCTGAAAAGAGGATTCTCAAGTTCCAAAGATCATCTCAAAAGCACGTCTATGCCCGAGAAATCCCTTTCTCTTGCGTATGATTTTACCATATTTTGAGTGGACCATGCTAATACAAGTTTTGATAGGCATCCTGCATTAGTTTAAACAAACGACATTTAGCAATGATATTTTAATTGCTATAAGATATATAATAATGTAAACGGTCAGATAAGTTACCTTGGAGCTTCCTCAAAGTGTTTAAGTAACACGTGAGCAATCATGTTTATATCTAGATTTAAATGATCTGCTCGACTTTTTCCCATATCACAAGTGTGCTTAGGATGGAATTTTGTGATTTCCCACAAACCATCAGGCTTAACAATTCCCCGAAGCAACCACCGACAACCTTGAGTATGTTGCTTACAAATCAGCCTCCATACCGATTTTTTTGAGTCATAAACCTTAAACTCCCTCATATCCCTTATACAATACATTCTGACATCTCGTTGCAACATCTCTTTTTATGTGAACTGCATTCCCTTTTCAAGGACGCATTCATCAGTCATGGGATTTTTTGGTTTAATCCACGTTTTTGGCGACTTTGATTATCATCTCTTGTGAAGACAAAGGCATCCTCACGACTTTGGAGACTGTCAAGATATGGAATATAGTCAGAATTCCACTGCAGTGGGCTGTCAGGAATTGGTTTTTCCGCCATCAGAGGTGATACGTGGTGGTGATTTGGTTCTGGTTGCCTCTGGGGACTAAAATGCGTATCTTCTTCATCCCCTTCACTATCTTCATCATCGGTTACCTCTGCATTATTAACTGGTTCATCACCATCACTCTCTGATGTATCCACATAACTTGGACAATCAGCGCCTTCAGGCCTCCTCCTACACGATAAAAAGCATATGTTAAATTCCAAATTCATATATATATATATATATATATATATATATATATATATAACATCAAGGTGATGAACCTACACATATTGATAATGAGCATGGTGTGGAGAATGATCAACTCCATCAAACTGAGAGGACTGCCTTTCATCCACAATTGGTACCACTGGCAGAGACGGAGCCAGGATTCGAAGTTTGTGGGTTCGGGTTCTAATTCTTTAAAGTTACTGGGTTCTTAATTAATAATTTATACATATTTGACAAAAAATTTATACAAATATATAGTTTGGACAAAAGCTACTGGATTAGGCTGAACCCACGCCCGAAGGGCTAGCTCCGCCCCTGACCACTGGTGAGTTTTGATTATTACAATAATCAGCTCCACTGAACTGAGAATTATTATAATAATCAGCTCCACTGAACTGAGAGTTCTAATAATATTGAGTTGCTCCACTAAATTGAGATGATTGCCCAATATTACTCATATCAGGTCTATAGCCCCTACAAAGATTTAAAAATGGTTATTTACCAATACATCTTGAGCCATTTTTGTAGGACTTAAGAGAGGTTTTTTTGAATGACTTAAGAGACTCAAACTTATGAAATGGATGAGTTTTTACCTCGTCCAACATTCTTCTTAAATATATTCATATTGACCCCTATTGCGTATTGAAACATTGCGTAATATGAATTAAATTTAAATAAAGGGTCAAAAAATGCAGCATTGTATTGTCAAATCGGTCCTTTACGTGTCATACAAAAGCTGAAATTGGCATGCATGATGTGCTGTCAAATCATGTTCTATTGTGCATTGAAACATTGCGTAATATGAATTAAATTCAAATAAACGGTAAAAAATGCAGCATTGTATTGCCAAATCGGTCCTTTACGTGTCATAAAAAAGCTGAAATTGGTGTGCATGATGTTTTGTCAAATCATGTTCTATTGCCCATTGAAACATTACGTAATATGAATTAAATTCAAATAAACGATCAAAAACTCAGCATTGTATTGTCAAATCGGTCCTTTACGTGTCATAAAAAAGCTGAAATTGGCATGCATGATGTGTTGTCAAATCATGTTCTATTGCGCATTGAAACATTGCGTAATATGAATTAAATTCAAATAAACGGTCAAAAAATGCAGTACTATCTATAACATGAATGACAAACACTAGTATTCACTTTAAAACGAGTTATCATGACATTCTACACCCAATTTGGTAATCTTGATTCTATTACATGTTTTACCCCAAAAAACATATTTAATGCGATGGGTAGGACATGGGAACTAGATGATGATGATTTTCATTACTCAAATAACCCTAACAAAAGATTGAATCAAGAATACAATAAAATAATGAGAGAGGAGTGGAATTGGCGTGTTAGGGAGGCTGAAGCACTGGAGCAAAAGTTAGCTTCAATAGGGCTTAAACGCCCAAAAAAAGGTGCTATGTCAATGCCTCGCGGAACTCCACGAGAGTTTAATTTTGCTCTTAATCATTTTCGCGAAGAGAACAATTGGATGCAAATACGTTACCATAGGGTAGAATATGGTATACATGGTAGCACAAGATTTAGATCCAAGTGGGATTCGGACTGTGAAATGTCCGATGAAGAGTAATAATTTTCTTATAAAGGTAAGTAGGTAGGGTCATAAAGACCCCCCCCCCCCCCCCCCCCCCCCGAGGGTACTTGGGGGGTTTCAACTATATAAGTAGCCATTTTTTTGTTATTAGACTACAACGTATTCAATGTCGAGTAGTAGAAACTCAGCTTGGTCTTTACTCCTTCCAAAAGAACCAAATAGTAGTGATGATGAGAGTTCAAATCATAGCAGTTTTTCAAGTGATACCAGTGATTTCAAACTAGACGAGCTAAATCCGCACCTTCTTATAGAGCGTAATGATGATTTCTGCAGTGTGAAATATTCTGATCCGCGAGAATATTATTGCGGTTTACGCCGAGAATGGTCACATCGGATTGCCGAATCAGAACGTCTCGTTCGTGACTTGAAAAATCTCAACGCTCCAATCCCAACAAGGTACTCAATAACCATGCCTCGAGTAGGTCCAGCAACTTGCGAGATGGTCGTACGAAGGATTAGAAAATAAAACAACAGAATGCTGACAAGACGTTGTAGATTTTACATGCTAAAGTTGGCCGAAGAACAAGCATCATCAACCGGTAGAGAACTAACATCTCCTGAAAAAAGATGTGTGTTAAGAGAGCACCAATATCATTCTGAGGACGATATTGAGGACTTCTATTCTGATGACGATTAGGGCTATTTAGGCTCACTGTCTTAGATTATGTGTCATTTAAGTTTCGGACTAAGGCTGTTAATTTGTATTTTTATTTTATGATGAAGTCATAAATTTTAATTAGTTTGGCATGTTTTTAATTCTTCAGAGTTTATTGTTAAAGTCTATTATTAATTGACAATTTCACGAAGAAACACAAATAAATTAGTACATAAAGGATGCAGATTACATTATAGGAAAAGGTACAACTAGCAAAAAACATAATCCATAAAAATATTAAACTTAATAAACAAAATACATATAAATAATGAACGACAACAAGATAGCACAAATAATCTTCCACCATTTAAGTTTTTCTTTCAAAGCTATTTTCTCGTTTTGAGCCTCTCTAAGTTTAGCCTTCACCAAAATACATTTTTTTCGGAATCGGTGAGCAAGACCTCCAAACGTTCAATTTTTTCTTCAGCTTCCACAAGCTTAAATTGCGAGTGCAACTTAGCGGTATCTCTAGAGATACGTGAAGTCGCGGTATCTATATCAAAAAGTAGATTTTTAAACTTCGCAGCCACCGTTTTATCCATGTGAATGCTATCTTCCCATTGAAAGTGTTTTCAACCGCCCATATCCTATAAACATTACAAGAAGATCAATTTTTTAAAGTAAAATATATGGATAACGTGAAAAAATACACTAAAAAATGTAAAAACACTTACTTCGGGCACTTTACAACTCCAAAAACGGCAACCCAGATTATCTTGGGTCTTTGATGTTTTTAGTTTACAGTAATAACTGCATTCACAAATATCGGGTTGTATAGCAAACATTGAAGTTTCAAAACTTTGAGACATATTTTTGGAAGTGCAAAAGTGTGTTGAAAGGGTAAAGATGGAGGAAATGAAAGAGAAGAGCATGAATAAAGGTTGGGGTCAGGGGTTTTTGGTATGGGTTTCACGCACTGAATCTGTGCGTGAAGCCTCGTTTAGTTCCCTTTTTTTATTGGATTAGTTTGGTTCCAATTTTTTTTTGGGTTACGAAAGTGCCGGACTCTATTAACACGTATAACAATATCATACAATACCCGAACGTACATCATATAAATGATATACTTGGTTGACATGTTCAATTTATCATGGAACATATTCAAATCATGCTTTCATAATTTCATATATCATGTTATAGCTGTGAGAGAGTATAACACACCAAGTAATAGTTCAAAATAGTATATATGTCCTAATACGCACTCTCCACACAACATACTAGCTAGTTGAAAGTAATTATGCAAGTTCCAAGTCATGTTTTTTAAATGTAGACAGTTGAGTGTTAAAGTCCTACTTACTTTGAAATCGACAATCTTCCTAAACTTGAAATTACTAATTCACCTCTAACAACCTTGTATACGGTAAAAACCGAATATGAGTCAAACCGGTGAAACGATGAACCGGAGGAAGAAGGGAGCAAGAGCATACATGAAGACTTTCACGCTGAACCGGAGGAACGCTTGTCCGGAACTGATCGGGATGACCGTTGTTCCGGGTCCTCCATCGCCGAGTTGCTCAAGGCCGTTACCCCGAGTATCTGGGCCGTTGGTCCGGTGCAGCCATTGCACACGAGCCATATGTCAGTGGCGTCCTGCAGTGGTTAATCACCAACCATACGTGTGTCAGACTGTACGGTCAACCTAATCCCACCAAATCCGTTCAGAGCTGTCCTTATTATTATTATTTTAATGGCTTGAATTGTATAAGGCCCTTGGAGGCAACACTATAAATAGAACCCATTCCCCTCCTTTGGGGGGGGGGGGGGTTGGTTCATTCATTTTCAAGAACACTTGTAACATTAAAGCATATATACAATCTCTCTCTCTCTCTCTCTAAGATCTGATCCGGTCCATAGTGACCATTTGCATCTCCATTGTGTTTCCTTAAATAAATATGGCATGTCATTCAATTAGTAGCACTATTCTACATCAATTGCGTTCCTACATAACGTCCATACATTCTACCCCTACGATATTTATTGAGATCCAAACACATATCCTTTACCCATTTATAAATTCAATTGTTTTCCCGAATCTGAGGTGAACAGTTTGGCGCCCACCGTGGGGCTAGGATAATAGTGGTCTTTGGTCTTAACCTCTACCATATTCATCAAAATAAAAAACATCCCTGCCCGTCTCTGCAAAAACGGACTAAATGGCCGACATCGAACAATTCGGTCATGTCAACACCACCGAGATTGTGGCGGAAAATGAAGGCAGCGGACTACGGGGATTGCCAAATCCCGCTGACCCGAACCTCATCGATTCGAGGAGGGGTTCAACCGACCAAATACCGTGGATCAAGAGAATGCAGCCCTCCCGGCCACTGATCCTCTAAATACTCACAATTCTGTTACATTGTCTCGGACCCAGGGCCGGAGAGAACAGGATGCACCAAATGACAATGTTAACTTACGTTTAATTTTTGAAATGCTGCAGGAACAAAGAGCAGCAATCGCCGAGCAAGGAATCGTAATTGCTCGGTTGCAGAGTGGAAAAGGTGAAGCAGAGCCGGGAAAGGCGAAGGGTACTGCCGAAACCGGAAGAAACGAGGCACGCATGGTTGAAAGCGACGGCTCCAGAATCGGTTCTTCTATCGAGGTTCGAAAGATGCTCGAAACTTTGGCGAAACAGGTAGACTCAACCGAAAAGAGGGTCGAGACATACAATTCTCGGGTAGATCATATCCCGGGGGCTCCGCCTTTACTAAAGGGGCCAAATTCTAAAAGGTACATCCAAAGGCCCTTCCCTCTGAGTGCGGCCCCGAAACTAATCCCAAAAAGGTTCAAAATGCCCGATATACAGAAATATGACGGCACAACGGACTCGCACGAGCACGTGACCTTATACACCTGTGCCATAAAGGGCAATGATGTGGAGGAAGATGAGATCGAGTCAGTATTGTTGAAAATATTTGGGGAGACTCTGTCAAAGGGAGCGTTGACATGGTATGACCACCTACCCGAGCATTCGATCACTTCTTTCGAAATGCTCGCTGATGCCTTCGTAAAGGCTCATGCCAGTGCCAGAAAGGTGCAGGCCCACAAGGTCGATATCTTCTGAATAACCCAGAGGGACGATGAGTTACTGCGTAAGTTCGTCGACCGGTTCCAGAGGGAATGGATGGAACTCCCCCCAGTCCAGAAGAATGGGCCGCGCAATCTTTCACAAAGAGGCTCAATGTGCTAAGTTCAACTGCTTCGTTCAAATTAAAAGAAAATTTGCTGGAATACGAGGGCGTGACATGGGACGATGTCCATAATCGGTATGAATCGAAGATTCGGGTGCAGGATGATCAGTTTGAGCTCCCCTCGGTCCAGTTAAAGATGGATAGAAGTTTTGAAAAACCTTATGAAACAAAGGCCGAATCATAAAGGGAAAGGTTTCGGCCATACTCCCATTCGGAGAGACAAAATTTCAGGTCAGAAAAGTCAAGGGAGAGCCCGAGCCATTTCTCAGGTCGGGGTAGCAAGTGGGTCGAGCGCCCGTCAAACAGCCGGGGGCTCTCGTTCAGGAGTGATGCCGGAAGTTCTGCCGGTAATAAGGGTCCTCCAAAGATTTCGGAGTACAACTTCAACGTTAGTACTTCGGGTCGTCTCGGCCACCGGCCGCGTCCCGGATGTAAGATGGCCAAAACCACTAAGGTCAGATCCGGGCCAACGGGATCCGAACATGGTGTGTGAATATCACGGAACCCATGGCCATAGAACTGAGGATTGTCGCCAGTTGAGAGAAGAGGTAGCTCAGTTATTGAGGAACAGTCATCTCCGAGATCTGTTGAGCGAGCGAGCCAAAAATCATTACAAGGAAAGAGAAGCTCATCGAAGGGCCGAGCCGGTCGAACCCCAACATACAATCAACATGATAGTTGGGGGTATTGACGCCCCTCGGGGGCCGGTAATGAAACGGACAAAGGTTTCTATTGTTCGTGAAAAGCGCGTCCGAGATCACTCAACCGGGGGCTCTATTTTCTTCAACGACGAAGACGCAGAGGGCATCATTCAACCGCATAATGATGCATTGGTAATCTCTGTACTTGTCTTTAAAACTAAGGTTAAACGTATTTTGGTTGACCCAGGTAGCTCGGCCAACATCATCCGATGGAGAGTGGTCGAACAGCTAGGACTGCTCTACCGGATCGCACCGGTGGCCCGGGTACTCAGCGGGTTCAATATGGCAAGCGAAACAACGAAGGGGGAGATCTCACTGCCCGTGAACGTGGATGGCGCCATTCAACAAACGGTGTTCTATGTGATCGAAGGGGACATGAAATATAATGCACTATTGGGCAGACCTTGGATACATAGCATGAGGGCGGTACCCTCAACACTGCATCAGTTGCTGAAGTTCCCCACCCCGGAAGGGGTGAAAATCATCCGAGGTGAGCAGCCCACAACAAGAAAATGTTCGCAGTAGAGGAAGCGGCGCCTCGGCCAAAGGAGCCGACTCAGGGCGAAAAAGATATGACCGGAGGAGAGGCCCCCCAATAGCAATCAAAGTATACCGGGTCGGATCCAGTGTATGGAGAGGATGATTTCGGGGTACCCAGATCATTTGTTATGCCAGATGACTCGGATGCAACCAAGTCAACTGTAGAGGAGCTGGAGCAGATCATCCTGTTCGAGTACCTACCAGGCAGAAAGGTATACCTGGGCACGGGGCTTACCCCGGAGCTCAGGCGCAAATTAATTGAGTTTCTTCGAGCTAACGCCAATTGCTTTGCATGGTCGCATATAGATATGATAGGTATATCACCAGAAATAGCAGTTCACAAGCTCAGCTCTGACGGGAAGTTTTCGCCGGTGAAGCAAAAAAGAAGGCCCATGGCGGAGGCAAAACACGCCTTCGTGAAAGATGAGGTAACAAAGCTTTTAAAAATAGGCTCTATCCGGGAAGTGAAGTACCCGGATTGTCTTGCTAATGTGGTGGTAGTGCCCAAAAAAGGTAATAAATTTCGCATGTGAGTCGATTATAAAGATTTAAACAAGGCATGCCCGAAGGACTCATTTCCGTTTCCTCACATCGATAGAATGATCGATGCGACGGCCGGACATAAAATGTTAAGTTTTCTCGATGCTTACTCCGGGTATAACCAAATTCGGATGCACCCGGAGGATCAAGAGAAAACATCCTTCATCACTCGATATGGGACTTACTGTTATAACGTCATGCCTTTCGGACTAAAAAATGCCGGTGCAACTTACCAACGTCTAGTTAATGGAATGTTCGAAGAACAAATAGGGAAAACGGTGAAGTTTATGTTGACGATATGGTTGTTAAGTCCTTGGAAACAGAGGACCATTTAAAACATTTACAGGAAACCTTTGATGTGCTCCGTAAATACAACATGAAACTCAACCCGAAAAAGTGTGCCTTCGGAGTAAGGTCTGATAAATTTCTGGGTTTCATGGTCTCAGACCGGGGGATTTAAATCAATCCGGATAAGATCAAGGCCATCGAGGATATCGAGGTTGTGAACAACATAAAAGGGCTACAGAGGTTCACCGAAAGAATAGCAGCGCTGAGTCGCTTTATATCGAGGTCTTCAGACAAGAGTCACCATTTCTTCTCTTTGTTTAGGAAGAAGAACGATTTTGTTTGGACACCGGAGTGCCAAGAAGCTCTACGAGAGTTGAAGTAGTACCTGTCTAGCCCCCCGTTGCTGCACACACCGAAGGTAGACGAGCCACTTTTCCTCTACCTAGCTGTCTCCAAAGTGGCGGTAAGTAGCGTCCTATCTATTATGTAAGTAGAACTTTGGGGGATGCGGAGACCCGTTACCCCCATTTGGAAAAATTGGCATTGGCTCTAGTAAGCACTTCCAGAAAGCTCAAGCCTTATTTTCAGTGCCACCCCATATGTGTAGTAACTACTTACCCTCTGAAAAACATCATGCATAAATCGGAGCTGTCAGGTAGATTAACGAAATGGGATGTAGAAATTAGCGGTTACGACATCGAGTATAGACCTCGAACGACCATCAAATCCCAAATCTTGGCCGATTTTGTGGCAGACTTTGCCCCGGCTATGGTCCCCGAGTTCGAGAGAGAACTTCTGCTAACCTCGGGAAAGGCCACGGGCATTTGGTCTCTATACACGGATGGGGCCTCGAACCTTAAAGGTTCCGGACTAGGGATTGTCCTTAGAACCCCGGCCGGAGATGTCATTCGACAATCCGTTAGAACTGCTAAGTTGACTAACAATGAAGCCGAGTATGAGGATGTGATTGCAGGTTTGGAACTGGCTCAAAGCATGGGAGCCGAAATAATAGAGGCAAAGTACGACTCGCTTTTGGTCACAAACCAGGTAAACGGCGTATTCGAAGTCAAGGATGAACGGATGCAGAGGTACCTCGAAAAAACCCAGGTGGTGCTTCATCAATTTAAAGAATGGACCATGCAGCACATACCGAGGGAGCAGAACAGCGAAGCCGATGCATTAACAAATTTGGGATCCTCGGTCGAGGGGGAAGAAATCAACCTCGGGGCAACGGTGCACTTATCAAACACGGCTATAGAAAGCGGACACGCCGAAATATACACAATGGGCCTAACTTGGGATTGGCGCAATAAGTACATTGACTACTTGCATGATGATAAGCTCCCAAATGACCCAAAGGAATCACGGTCACTACGGACCAAGGCCGTCCGTTTTTGCTTAGTGGACGGCCAATTGTATCTACGCTCTTTCCTCGGTCCCCTGGCTAAGTGTTTGGGCCCCGGTAAAACGGAATACGTGATAAGAGAGGTACACGAAGGAACCTGTGGCAACCACTCCGGTGCAGAAGCTCTGGTTCGAAAGATTATCAGGGCCGGTTATTACTGGAACTGGATTGACGAAGACTTGAAAAGTTTTGTCTGAAAATGTGACGGGTGTCAGAAGCATGCCCCGATGATTCACCAGCCCGGGGAGTTGCTGAATTCGGTGGTCTCACCTTGGCCTTTCATGAAGTGGGGAATGGACATTGTGGGTCTGTTGCCTTGGGCACCAGGTAAGGCCCGTTTCATTTTGTTTATGACTGACTATTTTTCTAAGTGGGTTGAAGCACAGGCCTTTGAAAAAATCAAAGAAAAGGAAGTCATCGACTTCATATGGGATCACATCATCTGCCGTTTCGGCATCCCCGCCGAGATAACTTGTGATAATGGTCCTCAATTCGTGGGTGTCAAAGTCAACAATTTTATCGAGGGATTGAAGATCAAGAAAATCGTGTCAACCCCGTATCACCCGTGTGCAAACGGACAGGCGAAATCCACGAACAAAATGATAATCCAAAATCTGAGGAAAAGACTTGAAGCATCGAAGCACCATTGGAAAGAAATATTGCCGGAGGTGTTGTGGGCTTACAGAACCACATCCAAATCGAGCACGGGGGAAACCCTATTCTCATTGGTTTACGGGGCCGAAGCCCTTATCCCCGTGGAGGTTGGCGAGCGAACCGACCCTCCGGTTCAGATATACTACCGAGGAATCAAACGAGGAGGCCATGGCCGTGAAACTCGACCTCACAGATGAAATACGTGAAAACGAATTGGTCCGTATAGCGGCCCAAAAACAGAGAGTGGAGAGGTACTACAATCGAAGAGCCAACTTTCGACATTTCCAAGTCGGAGACTTGGTGTTTCGAAAAGTTACCTTCCACACCAAGAACCCAAACGAGGGAAAGTTGGGTCTGAACTGGGAAGGCCCGTACAAGGTAACCGGTATAACGGGCAAAGGATCGTACCAATTGGAGTCCATGGACGGACAACGCCTGCGTAACAACTGGAACGTGGCTCATCTGAAAAGATACTACTGCTAAGGTATGGCCTCCCCGTATCCTCTTATTAACCTTTCTTTTTTGCAGGGAGTCAAGAGCGGGATAAAATTAGAATTTAGGCCTGAAAACACGTGTTGCACTCTTTTCCTTAGTACGGTTTTGTCCCAAAACGGGTTTTCCGACAAGGTTTTTAATGAGGCAACAAGTACAACGTGTTACTCGAGAAAGATGAAAAATGAACGCCCGGAAATCTGAGGTCACATCCTCCGATTGGGGACTTAGTATCACTCACCCGACTTCGAAGCTCGGGTAAGTGCTAGGGGAGTACTATGCCCGCATCGAAGATGACCCCGGTCAAAACAGACGGTGAGGCTCAACACTTACTACGGCAAAACTAAGGCCCAGCCACCGGCCATAGCCTTCGATGTAAGGACCAAACGATCATAACGAATCGTGTCCCATTTAGCATTTGCTACGGCAATGTTATATCCCGTATTTTGGTATGTTGGGTTATCCGTAAACTAATCGACATAAGTTCAAGGACAAGATTATTTTTGAGATATGAGACAAGATTTTTTTTTTATTTTTGTTTTTAATAGTGCACGGTTTGCATATTAATTACAATTAGTGTAGAAACATTAGTGAAGATTAGGGATTGATTAACTATGATCAGATTATTAGGTGGGGATTTTATTGGTGATCAGGAATTAACTAATTAGATAAGTTTAATTACGTGTGAGACAAAAGGAATATAGCTGGTCAATAGGAGGTGAGTGTTCACATATGACATTTCCACGTGGAACATGGAAGATGAAAGTGTAGTGACTATGTTCTAGGAATGAGGAGGTGGCATCTTTGTTTATGTAGTAAACGGCTAGTTGAAATGGCTTAAAGGCATGTGGACCCCACGGTCCACTTAATGGGAAAGTACATAGCCTCCCTTATCTTATTATTTACGTACACAATGTGATAAAAGTTGCAAAAATATTGATAATGCTATGTGCCAACCATTCTACGTGGAAGTCAGCATATGACTATGTAAATTTATATAATGGGTGACATATTTTGGTATAGTGTGATCATTGTCATTATGATCTAAGTGGACCCCAAAACCTATTATAAAAGGATTTATATAGAGATCATTTTAGTGAGAAACAATTCAAATAAAATATGGGGGCAGTAACGATTTTTCCATGAAAAAGTTTACAAACTTAGCAATCTTGTTTTGGAAAGTAAAAACACTTAGGTAATGTTTAGGGGACAATATGTCCACGTGGGTCCCATGTGGGGAAAGATCATTTTTTATGTGTAATTATAAGTATAGATAAATGTGGCTTTTGGGGAGTGACCTTGTTAAATTATAATAGTGACTAATTAATCAAATGAGTAGCTAATAAAGTGGTAGGAGTCCACGTGTATTATTTTTATTCACATGGAAAGCTTCTAATAAATCCACATGGTATGCTAACGTGTCCCTATAGGATACAATGAGCCAAAAGTTAGGCCAGTAATTTGTTTACATAGTGGAAGGTTAACATTGAAAGGACCAAACATTTTAGCAACTTTCCACTTCATTTTCTATTTCAAGAATCAATGTTCATCTTTGGAAGAGTGCAAAACGTTGCTATCAATTCTTATGCACTTTGAATAAGCAAATTGATAGAAGTTGCTTACGGTTGTAGCTCATCTGGAGCCCTCGGCTAAGCGCCATTTTTTTTGAAAGAAAGATTATAATTTACAGCAAGAATTTTAAGAGGTCAAGCTTGCTAGTAAGGTTTTTCTTCCAGTTGTTGAGGTAAGGTTTATTCCCTCCTACATGTTCTAGAGATGGTTTTGGTCTTTATACAATTAGATGGATGTTGAATTTGTGAAAGGAAAACTTAAGTCATGCTAGAACTTGTATTGATTTTATGGGCTGTTTTGGAAGTGATTTAAGAATGGATTTAATTCTAGTTTGATATGAAATTGTTGGTATTGTTGTTGTTAGTATTTTTATTGATGTTTGGCTAAGTTGGAATTTCGAGGATTGTTAAGTTTACAGGGGAAATGCTGCCCGAATTTTGTTAAGTTTTATTCGTGCTTGGATTGGCTAGTAAGTGATGTGGATAATCTAACTGTGGCATATGTTGTCTTAATTTTAGACCTGCGAGCTCGAGAAGTAGACGTTGGACATTAGATAGAGTTCAAGGTATGTGAGGCTAGTCCTTTCTTTCTATGGCATGAAGCTTATAGCTTGACTCTCTTTTTATCCATGAGTTTCCTTAAGTTCTGGAAAATATGAGTTTATGTCCATAATTAGCCACACAAGGTAATGAGTAAAGTATAGAAATCCTAATACTCATGTTGTGATGATCCTATAATGTTAATGATGCTATTTATTGCTTACACTCACCTTATATGCTAATTCCTTCAAGGTGAGGCAGGATATCAATGAATGGTCCATAATGACGTCGGAAGCCACCGACCTTACGTCGCTCCGATATAATTATGACTTTTGATTGGGCTCTTGTGCATGCTTTATATATATATATATATGTATGTATTTTCTCACACCGCGCCGCGCTATAGTCGGCCGGGCAGGCACGTAGATGTGCACACCACTATAGTGGGCAGCTTATACCCCGGACGCGGGAGGCCTGGACGCAGGCTATGATTATCACACCGCTCCTACATGGACGGACAACTTATACATTATCACACCGTACCTGCATGGACGGGCAGCTTATATATGTATAGATACATGACATGATAAAGATTATGAGTAAGTCAGCATGAATTATTTCAGTTATATTCGATAGCCAGTACAAATTGCTCTTTCTTGATGCCTCCTTATCTCATTGATGCCTTCATATTTCATTGATATATTGTTACTGTTTATGCCTTTCATACTCAGTACAACATTCGTACTGACGTCCGTTTTCTTCGGACGCTGTGTTCATGCCCACAGGTAGACAGGGAGGTGAGCTTGATTCAGATTCTTAGTAGCTGTCAGCTGATTGAGAGCACTCCATTGTTCGGTGGTGCTTATGTTTATTCCTTT
Source organism: Lycium barbarum (assembly GCF_019175385.1). Taxonomy (NCBI): domain Eukaryota; kingdom Viridiplantae; phylum Streptophyta; class Magnoliopsida; order Solanales; family Solanaceae; genus Lycium; species Lycium barbarum. The sequence goes on along the minus strand of NC_083348.1, from coordinate 68,897,810 downwards.
GGTTCCTTTATGTATTTCGCGCACGACAGAGTCTTGTTCCGTCTATATGTATAATATGTCAGTAGAGGCTCGTAGACGCGCAGTGTGGGTTAGATGGTCTCACAAGATTACTATGTTATATTTGTATATGTTATTTTGATAGCCTAAGGGGCACGTGCATATAAAATTATTTGTGTTTTCAAACGAAAAATGGTTGTCTTATGATTATGAGATTATGAATGATAAAGAAATGTAAAATGGTTATAACGAGTGAGGAAATGAGCGGTGCTTGGTGGTTAGCCCGGGTGCCCGTCGCGGCCCTAGTCGGGTCGTGACAGGCAAAACTAAGGCCCGGCCACCGGCCATAGCCTTCGATGTAAGGACCAAACGATCATAATGAATCGTGTCCCATTGTATATTTGCTACAACAAAGGTAGAAGGAATTAAAATTCTCATATGTACAAACATTTTGCAAACATGAAGTTATCAAAAGATTAGATAGCAAAATCTCGGGTGTCTTTCTGTTAAAAGGACTTTGCCCCGATGATAACTGTCGTATCCCGACACTGCCTCATTCACATAATCTATACCGAAGTACTGTGCCCGAAATACGACAAACGCAATGAGGTCACAATGATCCGAGCCAGAATTTGATGAACTCCCCCAAACGGGGACTGCTACGTCAAAAATTTAGCCAAGGCTGAAAAATACCGACCCTAAAAGAAATGCCTATCGTAATTCGGAGACGTCTCAACTTATGAAGCATCGGATAAGTCTTACGGGCACGGCGAATTAGCGACTATGAGTCGAGTTGTCCTAAAACGGACCAACGATCATGGCAAAATGTCACGACCCAACCCCGTAGGCCGTGACTAGTGCCCGATCTAGGCACTCAAACGCATTCTAGTATATGGCAGAAGCCAACAAGGCTTTATTCTAAATTTAGATAATTTCCAGAAAAATTTCGGCAGAGTTTCCTTTGTTTTACGGACTATCCCATATACCCTGCACGCAGAAAATACCAACGAAGGCCACACAGGGCCAACAAAACAACATTTAAATATATGCGGACCGGCCGCCGCGGCGAATGGGATCGCCCAAACAAAACATATACACATATCTGTATAGAAAGACCCCAACCCACAAACATGTCTACAGACCTCTAAATGGACCAACAGAATCATATGGCGGGACAGGGCCCCGCCGTACCCATGAACGAGAATATACACATATAGAAGTAACAGACTGTACCAAAAGATGGCTCTGAATAAAAGAGCGCTCCAAAAACAGCATAATGAGATCCTAAGCGGATGGATCAGCAAACCTGTCGTCGGTACCTGCGCGGCATGAAAACGCAGCCCCCGAAGAAAGGGGGTCAGTACGAAATATGTACTGAATATGTAAAGCCCGAATTACGGAGACAAAATCATAACTGGTACAGGACATACAGAAAGTAAACAGAAAATTCCAAAGTATCAGATGCATGATTTCAAAACATGCAGAGTGTGTACAGAAGCATATGTCATATCCAATCCGGCCCCTGCCAAGGGACTCGGCAGACAGAACGTGGCCACTCTCCCGACGTTGGTGCCACAACACAGAGGAATCAGAATAAGGGCATAACCCCGTAGCATAATATGTCATATCAAATGGCCATAGCAAATCATATCAGAACAAGCGGACATGGCACATCATACTCCACAAACCCATGTACGCGTATACCTGCCCCCTCACATCGAGGCACGGCGAACAATGCAGAGGATCACGCTTGACAACATATCCTGGCCCGGGATCAGTGTGGGAAACATTGGGGCATCCACGAATGGAGTAGTGAGAGACTAATGCAAGTAAAATATCATGAATGTTTCCATAGACTCGATGAGGCATATCAAAGACAAACCGATCCAATGAAGTCGGAAGGAATCATAGTAAATGAGTTTCGAGTATCAAAACAATTTATCAGACTTAATGGAATATTTAAAACCATATTCGTTAGGTAATTAAAAAGGGTAGTCGAAACGTTTCTTTCAAAAATCGTTCGAAAAGGAGACTTTAGTACATTAAGGGCAAAACCGGGAATAGCGGGCCCACCTCGGAACAAGCAAGGCGGTGGGCTCAAATTACGCCCTTTAAGCTTATGGGGTCACCTATAAAGGTTCTACGGACATTCTATAGCTTTTCAAGGAGTTTAGAGAAAATTTATATAATTTCAGGAAAAGCATATCAAAATGGTTTAATTCTACTGAAGGATAAACTGAGATTTTCTCTTGCGGATTCCGATGGCCAAGAAGGTCTTTTGAGGCCCGAATCCGATCCGAAAACACTTAGACATGCCAAAAGAAGGACCGGGGTAGCTTTACATACCTTTCAAGCTCCTTACGCCTTTCCAAACTCACTTCCCGTTTCGTCAAAAATCTGCAAATGGTCAAGTTTACCAATTGTAAGTTATAGATGCTACAAATTCAATTCAACTCTTATTTGTCTACCGAACTTTTGGCAGCACTTCCCCTATACATATAGCACCCCCGAGAATTCAACTCGGCTCACAATCATCAACAACAACCCAAACAACAGCATCAACATCAACAACAAACACTAGAAACACAATATGGCACAACTAGTTCTACTTGCCGACAATTGCCATAACCTTCTCTCCAACCCAACTTTCAAACTAATATCAATGATTTCACACTCATTATCAATCAAGGTTATCACAGTATAGATTTAGAAACATTTCATATCCTTTCCTCAAGTTATACACACGATATACACAATATACAACTTTCCGCCAAAGTCATAACTTGTTCAAAACATCAAATCTTTGGCATACATTTTAATAACATGTTTCCAACTTCCAAATTCATTAATGATCAACACAACTAACAACCAAATAACTTCATTTTCCTAATGTCGGAAAATCATACTAAAACGACATAAGTTTCTACATTCCATTTCAAAGCAAACTCACATTGTTTTACTTTCATTTACATTGCAAACATCACAATAACACACTAACACACTAAGCAAACTTAATTCATTTCCATTCCAACCCCAACACACCACACGGCCATGTGCTCTTTTTATCACTCCAACTCAATTCATTCCACTTTCATTTCCAATATGCATTTCACCACAATCACAACTAGAATATAACACAAATTCAACACATTATGGCTATACAACATATACATTCACACGGCCATACACTAATAACACACACCCACTTTGCAAACTTCCATTTCTCCATACAATCAACACATTTCTACATACTACAACACAAACAAGACTCCAAAACACAATAATAAGGGATGAATTCTTACCTTCTTACTCAATCTTCTTCACTTGACTATATGATCAAGATGATGAACCAAGGGCTCTTTCTTCCAAACCAACTACACCAAGTTGAAAAGGGACCTTGAATTAGTAGGAATTCAACAAGAAATTAATTTTTAGAGGGAGATTTTTTATGGTGATTTTTCAAGGCCAAACCCGAAACCCCTTTTTTTCTTGTTCTCTCTTTGCTTGTTCTTTCTCTTCTAATTTTTCTTGAACTTTCTAATGTATATAATGGTCCCTTAATTAAATTGTCACATGGTTACCATGTGACTTGGGTTTGGGCCAAGTATGTTGGCCGGCCACCCCTTTTGTGTTGGGCCCAAATTTCCTTCATTCATTTTGGGCCCAATGACGTATGGCTCACCTTTTGTAATTCCCGAAACTAATTTTCAAAATTTCAAATTTGCCCTTAGCCTTAGTCAACACTTCCACATTAATATTCTTTCATACACACCTCCTATGACAAATAAAATTTAGTTATGACCTTATTTCTTACAAGTTAAGAATATTTCCAAATTTTTCCAACGTGTTAAAACACGGGATATAACATCCTCCCCCCCTTTAGAACATTCGTCCTCGAATGTTAAATTAATCTTATAGGGTCTGAGAATACTTTGGGGGAGTTTATGTTTATAGTCAGCACACATGACGCACATTCATTATTGAAACAGAATTAAACAAGGATTCGAGATTACCTGAGGGCATAGGGAACAAATGAGGGTATTTCTTCTTCATCTCCTCTTAGGCCTCCCAGGTCATTTCTTCCCTATTGTTGTTCCGCCACAACACCTTAACAGAGGCTACATCTTTGTTCCGGAGCTTTCTTACCTGGCGGTCTAGAATGGCTACGGGCTGCTCCTCATAAGATAACTGCTCCGTCACCTGAATGTCATCCGCAGGGAATATTCTGGAAGGATCACCAATGCATTTGCGGAGCATAGATACATGGAATACCGGATGTACCGCTTCCAAATCAGATGGCAGATCTAACTCATAGGCGACATTTCCAATTTTCCGCACAATCAGATAAGGCCCAATATAACGCAGACTGAGCTTCCCCTTTCTGTCAAACCGCATCACGCCTTTCATAGGCGATACCTTCAGGAATACCCAATCACCAACCTGGAATTCCAAAGGACGACGCCGTTTATCCGCGTATGATTTCTGTCGACTCTGGGCTGCCAATAGTCGTTCCCGGATAAGTTTCACCTTATCAACTGCCTGCTGGATCATATCTGGGCCAATTAACTCTGTCTCGCCAATATCAAACCAGCCGATAGGTGACCTGCATTTCCTACCATATAAAGCCTCGTACGGAGCCATCTGGATGCTGGAATGGTAGCTGTTATTATAAGAAAATTCAATCAATGTCAAGTGATCCTCCCAGCTACCTCTGAAATCAATAACGCAGGCCCGCAACATATCTTCAAGTGTCTGGATAGTGCGTTCGGCCTGTCCGTCACTCTGAGGATGGAAAGCTGTACTCAGGCTCAGCTGAGTCCCTAATCCTTCCTGAAAAGATCTCCAGAAGTTCTCTGTGAACTGAGCACCTCTGTCAGTGATAATAGATATAGGAACTCCATGAAGTCGCACAATTTCTTTAATATAAAGCCTGGCATAATCCTCAGCGGAGTAAGTAGTTCTGACGGGGAGAAAATGGGCTGATTTTGTCAGCCTATCAACAATAACCCAGATGGAATCATACTTCCGTGGAGTGCGAGGCAACCCTGTAATGAAGTCCATATTAATGATCTCCCACTTCCACGTCAGAATTTCCATTTCCTGCAACAGTCCACCCGGTTTCTGATGTTCAATTTTGACCTGTTGACAATTGGGACACTGGGCGACGAACTCTGCGATATCCCGTTTCATGCCATCCCACCAGTATAAGCATCGGAGGTCATGGTACATCTTCGTAGACCCAGGATGGACCGAATAGCGAGCATAATGTGCCTCGCTCATAACCTGCTGCCGAAGACCTGCAATATCAGGTACACACAACCTGCCCCTGAATAATAAAGTCCCGTCCGGGGTGAACTCGAACGGAGTCTTCTCCTTATCATAGGCTGTGTCTCTGTATCGTGCCAAAACAGGATCTTCATATTGATGCCGTTTGATATCTTCCTTAATAGATGATTCAGAAACCCCTCGGACAGAAATCCGTGTACCTCCAGATTCGGCCAGACGAACCCCAAGATTAGCCAACTGATGAAGGTCACGCACTATCTCTCTCCTGTCTGGCTGCAAATCTGCCAAGCTGCCCATAGATTTCCGGCTAAGCGCATCTGCCACAACATTAGCCTTTCCCGGATGATACAGAATATCCATATCATAGTCTTTCAGGAGCTCCAGCCACCTCCGCTGCCGCAAATTAAGCTCTTTCTGCCTGAAAATATACTGGAGACTCTTATGATCTGTATAGATATCAACATGAACGCCATATAAATAATGTGTCCATATCTTCAGGGCATGGATCACTGCTGCAAGCTCCAGATCGTGAGTAGGATAATTCTTTTCATGCTTTTCAATTGCCGAGAAGCATAAGCTATAACTCTGCCGTGCTGCATCAATACACAGCCCAATCCCACACCAGAAGCGTCACAATAAATAACATATCCATCGGGTCCCTCTGGAAGAGTCAGAACTGGGGCTGTAGTCAGCTTCTCTTTCAGCAACTGGAAGCTTCGTTCACAAGCATCAGTCCACTGGAACTTGGCTCCCTTCTGAGTTAGCCTTGTCAAAGGCGCTGAAATCGAAGCAAACTTTTCCACAAATCTTCTGTAATAGCCAGCTAACCCCAGGAAACTACGTACCTCTGTGGGCGTCGTGGGTCTGGGATAATTTTTCACGGCCTCAATCTTCTGTGTATCCACCCGGACACCATCAGCTGCAATAATATGCCCCAGAAATGCCACTGAAGCCAGCCAGAATTCACATTTAGAAAATTTTGCATATAATTCCTGATGCCGAAGTACCCCCAATACCGCTCTCAGATGATCTGCGTGCTCTGCCTCGGACCGAGAATAAACCAGGATATCATCGATAAATACAATTACGAACATGTTTAAGAATGGCCTGAATACCCGGTTCATTAAATCCATGAATACCGCAGGAGCATTAGTCAGCCCAAAAGACATAACTCTGAATTCATAATGCCCATATCTGGTCCGGAATGCTGTCTTAGGAATATCAGCCTCTCGTACCCGTACCTGATGATAGCCTGACCGAAGATCTATCTTCGAAAAATATCTGGCGCCCTGCAACTGATCAAACAAATCGTCAATTCTGGGGAGGGGGTATTTATTCTTTATGGTTACCTTATTCAGCTGCCGATAATCAATACACATACGCAGCGACCCGTCTTTCTTACACACAAATAATACCGGGGCTCCCCAAGGCGAAGTACTGGGTCTAATAAAGCCTTTTTCTAACAGATCCTTCAACTGCTCTTTCAGTTCTTTCAATTCTGCCGGTGCCATTCTGTACGGGGGAATAGATATCGGCTGAGTATCTGGAAGCAAATCAATAGTAAAATCTATCTCCCGCTCTGGAGGAAGGCCTGGAAGCTCTTCTGGGAACACATCTGGAAATTCATTAACCACGGGAACTGACTGAAGAGTCGGTGTTTCTGCTGTCAAGTCTTGTACCCTAACCAGATGATAAAAATAACCCTTTCTGATCATTTTCTTTGCCTTAAGGTATGAAATAAACTTACCTTTCGGCGATGTTGTATTACCGGCCCATTCTATAACTGGCTCCCCGGGAAACTGGAAACGAACTACCTTATTTTGGCAGTCAACATTAGCATAACAGGAGGCTAGCCAGTCCATTCCCATAATAACATCGAACTCGACCATATCTAACTCCACCAGATCTGCCTTAGTGTCACGGCCACATACAATTACATAACAATTTTTATATACCTGTTTTGCTACAATAAAATCTCCAATCGGTGTGGCTACCTCAAACGGCTCTATAGGTTCAGATGTTATACCAATTTTACTAGCAACCAGAGGCGAAATATATGACAAAGTCGAACCTGGATCAATCAATGCATACACAGACCGAGAGAAAACCAATAATGTACTTGTGACGACATTAGGCGATACCTCCTGATCCTGGCGGCTGGACAGAGCATAGATGCGGTTCGAAGGACCGCTAGTACCCGAAGCTCCACCACGGCCTCTGCCGCGACCCGCTGGTGCTGAAGTACATGGCCCCGTAGGGCGCATAGCCACTGATGAAGATGAAGACCCGGCGGCTGATCCGGTAGGCTGCGCTGCACCACCCGAACTACCCTTATACGGGCAATCTCTCACAGAATGGCCCTGACGGCCACAAGAAAAACATGCACCGGTGGCTCTGTAGCACTCCCCAGGATGGTATCTGCCACAGTAAGAACACTGAGGCCTAGGTGGCCTCGTCTGACCAGAACCCCTGTCTGTCCGCGAACCTGAAGCCTTGGAGCTCTGACCTGCTCCTGAATAACCTGGGCTATCAAATCTGCGACCTGTAGGCTGTGGAGGTGCGCTCTGTGCCGGCTGGGATAGATGTCTGCTAGGCTGCTGCGGCTGCTGAGGCTGCTGAGGCTGCCTGCCCCGAAAATCTCCCGAATACCCAGATGATCTGGCCCTCTTGGGCTGTCTCCGATCCTGGCTCCTATCAGGCTGACGCTCCCTATACCGGTCCTCCATGCCCTGGGCGTGGGCCTGAATCCGGGCAATATCCATGCCGGGCTGAGCAGCCAATACCAAACAGCTGTCGACAAAATAACGGTCCAGCCCCAAAATATACCTGTGCATCCTGTCAGCCATAGTAGCTACCACAGCAGGTGCGTATCGGGCCAATGAGTCGAACTCCATACTGTACTCTCGAACATTGCGACCCCTCTGTCTCAGCAATAAGAATCTGTCAGCCTTGGCCCGCCGTAACTCCGGAGGCAGAAAATGACTAAGAAAAGCCTGAGAAAAATCATCCCAAACTGCTGGGGGAGCGCCGTCGCCTCTGGATAACGCCCATGACTCGTACCAATTTGCCGCTACATCATACAACCGGTACGAAGCCAATGCAACTGACTCTGTCTCGGAAGCATTAATCAGCTGTAAAGTGCGCCGCATCTTCCTGATAGACTCCTCAGGATCCTCCTCGGGCTTAGTCCCGAAGAACTCTGGAGGACCACAAGTCAAGAACTCACGGGCTCTCGAACTGTCACGCCTGTAAGCCCGGTCACCTCCCAGTCCGTGCCCCTGAACCTGTCCTGCCACAAGTTTGGTCAATAGCTGGACTGCCTCTCTCATGGACTTATCCTCAGTGCCTGGCCGTGGAGCTGGGGGCTCAGGTACTGGAATCTCGGGAGCTGGCGGTGGAGCCGCCCCTCGACCTGCAGCTGCTGCTGCTCCAATCTCCTCTACATGTGGCGGTGTGGAAGAGCCCTCTGCCGGGGGCATAACAACAGGAGCAATATGAGTATGGGCCCTGGTAACCCTCTGGGCCCGACTAGTCTCTCCCACAGCTACTGCCTTGGCCTTTTGGGCCGCTATCGCCTTTTTTGGAGGCATAACTGCAAATGTAACAATTCGTTAGTGAGGAATCATCCTGATAACACAGCTCTATCGCACGATCTAAGACAGAAAGAAGGGTAGTATCCTAAATGCCCTGTAGCCTCCTGTTTATAGGTGTGGTGCACAACACACCGATAAACAAGACTCTACTAGACACGGTCTGTAGACATTCCGAGGACGAACCGCTCTGATACCACTTTTGTCACGACCCAACCCCGTAGGCCGTGACTAGTGCCCGATCTGGGCACTCAAACGCATTCTAGTATATGGCAGAAGCCAACAAGGCTTTATTCTAAATTTAGATAATTTCCAGAAAAAATTCGGCAGAGTTTCCTTTGTTTTACGGACTATCCCATATACCCTGCACGCAGAAAATACCAACGAAGGCCACACAGGGCCAACAAAACAACATTTAAATATATGCGGACCGGCCGCCGCGGCGAATGGGATTGCCCAAACACAACATATACACATATCTATACAAAAAGACCCCAACCCACAAACATGTCTACAGACCTCTAAATGGACCAACAGAATCATATGGCGGGACAGGGCCCCGCCGTACCCATGAACGAGAATATACACATATAGAAGTAAAACACTGTACCAAAAGATGGCTCTGAATAAAAGAGCGCTCCAAAAACAGCAGAATGAGATCCTAAGCGGACGGATCAGCAAACCTGTCGTCGGTACCTGCGCGGCATGAAAACGCAGCCCCCGAAGAAAGGGGGTCAGTACGAAATATGTACTGAATATGTAAAGCCCGAATTACAGAGACAAAATCATAACTGGTACAGGACATACAGAAAGTAAACAGAAAATTCCAAAGTATCAGATACATGATTTCAAAACATGCAGAGTGTGTACAGAAGCATATGTCATATCCAATCCGGCCCCTGCCAAGGGACTCGGCAGACAGAACGTGGCCACCCTCCCGACGTTGGTGCCACAACACAGAGGAATCAGAATAAGGGCATAACCCCGTAGCATAATATGTCATATCAAATGGCCATAGCAAATCATATCAGAACAAGCGGACATGGCACATCATACTCCACAAACCCATGTACGCGTATACCTGCCCCCTCACATCGAGGCACGACGAACAATGCAGAGGATCACGCTTGACAACATATCCTGGCCCGGGCTCAGTGTGGGAAACATTGGGGCATCCACGAATGGAGTAGTGAGAGACTAATGCAAGTAAAATATCATGAATGTTTCCATAGACTCGATGAGGCATATCAAAGACAAACCGATCCAATGAAGTCGGAAGGAATCATAGTAAATGAGTTTCGAGTATCAAAACAATTTATCAGACTTAATGGAATATTTAAAACCATATTCGTTAGGTAATTAAAAAGGGTAGTCGAAACGTTTCTTTCAAAAATCGTTCGAAAAGGAGACTTTAGTACATTAAGGGCAAAACCGGGAATAGCGGGCTCACCTCGGAACAAGCAAGGCGGTGGGCTCAAATTACGCCCTTTAAGCTTATGGGGTCACCTATAAAGGTTCTACGGACATTCTATAGCTTTTCAAGGAGTTTAGAGAAAATTTATATAATTTCAGGAAAAGCATATCAAAATGGTTCAATTCTACTGAAGGAAAAACTGAGATTTTCTCTTGCGGATTCCGATGGCCAAGAAGGTCTTTTGAGGCCCGAATCCGATCCTAAAACACTTAGACATGCCAAAAGAAGGATCGGGGTAGCTTTACATACCTTTCAAGCTCCTTACGCCTTTCCAAACTCACTTCCCGTTTCGTCAAAAATCTGCAAATGGTCAAGTTTACCAATTGTAAGTTATAGATGCTACAAATTCAATTCAACTCTTATTTGTCTACCGAAATTTCGGCAGCACTTCCCCTATACATATAGCACCCCCGAGAATTCAACTCGGCTCACAATCATCAACAATAACCCAAACAACAGCATCAACATCAACAACAAACACTAGAAACACAATATGGCACAACTAGTTCTACTTGCCGACAATTGCCATAACCTTCTCTCCAACCCAACTTTCAAACTAATATCAATGATTTCACACTCATTATCAATCAAGGTTATCACAGTATAGATTTAGAAACATTTCATATCCTTTCCTCAAGTTATACACACGATATACACAATATACAACTTTCCGCCAAAGTCATAACTTGTTCAAAACATTAAATCTTTGGCATACATTTTAATAACATGTTTCCAACTTTCAAATTCATTAATGATCAACACAACTAACAACCAAATAACTTCATTTTCCTAATGTCGGAAAATCATACTAAAACGACATAAGTTTCTACATTCCATTTCAAAGCAAACTCACATTGTTTTACTTTCATTTACATTGCAAACATCACAATAACACACTAACACACTAAGCAAACTTAATTCATTTCCATTCCAACCCCAACACACCACACGGCCATGTGCTCTTTTTATCACTCCAACTCAATTCATTCTACTTTCATTTCCAATATGCATTTCACCACAATCACAACTAGAATATAACACAAATTCAACACATTATGGCTATACAACATATACATTCACACGGCCATACACTAATAACACACACCCACTTTGCAAACTTTCATTTCTCCATACAATCAGCACATTTCTACATACTACAACACAAACAAGACTCCAAAACACAATAATAAGGGATGAATTCTTACCTTCTTACTCAATCTTCTTCACTTGACTATATGATCAAGATGATGAACCAAGGGCTCTTTCTTCCAAACCAACTACACCAAGTTGAAAAGGGACCTTGAATTAGTAGGAATTCAACAAGAAATTAATTTTTAGAGGGAGATTTTTTATGGTGATTTTCCAAGGCCAAACCCGAAACCCCTTTTTTTCTTGCTCTCTCTTTGCATGTTCTTTCTCTTCTAATTTTTCTTGAACTTTCTAATGTATATAATGGTCCCTTAATTAAATTGTCACATGGTTACCATGTGACTTGGGTTTGGGCCAAGTATGTTGGCCGGCCACCCCTTTTGTGTTGGGCCCAAATTTCCTTCATTCATTTTGGGCCCAATGACGTATGGCTCACCTTTTGTAATTCCCGAAACTAATTTCCAAAATTTCAAATTTGCCCTTAGCCTTAGTCAACACTTCCACATTAATATTCTTTCATACACACCTCCTATGACAAATAAAATTTAGTTATGACCTTATTTCTTACAAGTCAAGAATATTTCCAAATTTTTCCAACGTGTTAAAACACGGGATATAACACAATAATAATAGAAACATTAAAAACGAAGAAACAAGAAAGATGCACTTTTCATTTATACAAGGAATATTTTTACATAAAAAACAAGAGTCCTACAAAGGCAAAAAATGAAGAGATAAAAGCCAAACACCGGCCCTAAACTACCCGGAATGGCTGGAGCCGGAATGCTCGGACACCGTCCGCTCGGAATCATCAGAGTCAAAACCGAGGGCATCCTTAGCCTCTCCCTCGATCCTCTTGGCCTCGGCAATAAGGGCCGGAAGATTTGAAAAGCCATGCTCGGCTTGCTCAAGAGTCATCCTCCGAGATTTCCATTTCTCGTACTGAGCAACAATTATAAGTTGAGCCTCGGCGGCCTCCACGCTTCTCTGAGCTTCATCCAAATCGGCCTCGGCCTGGGCTAGCTTTGCCTCGAGAGTTTCCCGAGCCTCCCCAAGAACATTCTGCATTTGAATGGCCGATTGAAGCTCGGCCTGGAGGGTGTCATTTGCAGCGGCCATTTCCTTGAGCTCATTCTTCAGGTCCTCGCATATCCGAGATCTGGTCTCTTCTTTCTCTTCGAACACCCTGGCACTCTCCCGATACCGGGCGCTCTCAGATTCAAGAAGACGGTTCCTCTCGGCCAAGCTGGTGGCATCCGATTTTATCGCATCCAGCTCCTCCCGGAGTTGGGAGAAAGCGGTCTCAAGCTCATCCAGCTTCGAGGAAACTTAAGCGTTGTCCCGGTTGAGGCCGATCTTCTCAGATTCGAGGCTCCGGTTATATTTGGTCATGGCGACCAATTCACTCCTCAGCTGACGGTTCTCGGCCTTTGCTGCGTCAGGTTCGGGCTGAAAATGGGAAAGAGCAACTGCTCGACTCAGCTCCTCCTCCTTCTCCCGAAGAAGATGCACGTACTTCTCCGTTTCCCGGCTCTGGGCATCCAATTGGCCCTTAAGATCATCCATCTCTTGTTGGGCACGGATAAAGGCTTCGTTGGCGAGCACCACACTCTGAAAAATGAAGTAAGTTCAAAGTTATCAGCAAAAGTGAGCAAGGCAAGGTTAAGTTTACCATCAAAGTTATACAAAGACGACCAAGAATCTTACCTGGTTGGCCGCGTGCCTACTCTCGTTGATAAGACACTGCCAAGTGACCCCGGTCATCTTTCGCTTATCCGAGTCCGAGACGAGAGGCCTCAGGTAACTGGCCACACCCACCAGACGGGAAAGAAAGCTGCAGTCCTCGGGGATAGTAACCACAGCCGATCTTGTTCTCCTCGGCTCCACGCTTGGGGCCGGAAAGATGCGCAGCAAGCCATCCCTGGTCCCAGATTCTTAGGTCCGATTGGCAGACCTCGTGGCCCGAGGGATCGTAAGATGTCCGAACCCTGCGGCTTTGCCGGTAGCAGGAGGAGTGCCCGAAAACATATCCTCGAAATCATCGGGTCTCGGCACCGGAGTCGAAGAACTTGGAACAACACCAGTATATTCGACAAAGCTCGGAGGCCCTGTGGTGGCGGTAAGACCGTGCTCGGGCATCGTATGAATATCAGTAAGGACTTCAGCTTCCGGGACCGGCCCAGTCGTTTGATCGAGCTCAGCAATGACCACCTCCCCGGGCCTCCTTGTCCTTTGCAGGGGAGATTCTTCAGAAGAAGTTTCACCTGAAATGTCGAAAAAGTTAATCGACCTTAGAGGAGCCGGGGAAAGAATTTCTTCCGCACCTGTTCCCTAGACCGGGACCAGAGGCCCTCAGCAGCGGAAGGGACGGGTGAAATGGCAACGGCCTCCTCCGGGATCGGAGCCACGAAAGGTTCGGCACCGACTCTCCGAACTATAATATCGGGCTCTGGTTTGTCCCGCAAGGTCCGTGTAACGCTTCTCGCCCTTCTCTTCTTCGACTGCTGCCCTTTGTCCAAGGGCCTTTTTCTTTTTGCAGCAGTAGCAGCAGCAAGGGCACGAGATGCACCCACCATGTCAAACTCGGACGCCAACGTTGTGGGTTCAGCTGTCGACTCCGATCTGGGGGCTACCGAGCCCTTAGGGAAACTTGAAAAATTAAAGATACAATGAGTTCGGATAGCAGAAGGCATGGCGAATATGGGTAGGAGCGAAGTACTACCGTGGTTCTGGGCAACCAATCGGCCGCGTGATAGGTGGGCCCACGTCCAGTTGTCATAGTCATATTGGCCGAGGAGGGCCGTAACCCATTCGTTCAGGTTGCGAACGCCCGGGGGCATATATCCATTGGCTGACAAAAATAAGGAAAACGGTGAGAAAGTGAGATCGGAATTTGACGAAACATGCAGAAGCAATGACTTAAAAGTTCGGAACTTACGCTTGTTGTTCCATTTCTCCGGGAATGGCATGTGAGTGGCCAAAATAATGTCCTCGGTCTTCACCCGGACATACCGTTCTAGCCAACCCCTATCTCTGTCTTTATCCATTTTTGAGAAGAAGGGGTTCCGGCTACGCTTGGCCAGTTTTATTACGCCACCCCGGAACAGCCTCGGGGAGTATAAGCGTATCAAATGGGCCAGCGTGAACTCCTTCTCGGCATTGTTGGCCAACAACCGGAGACAGGATACGACCCTCCAAACGATCGGGCCGATCTGAGCCAACGTCACCGGTGGGTCGAGTTTGAGAGTGAAAGGATAAGTGTACACGTACAGGAACCATTCCCGGTGATCAGCAACAGATTCATCTGGTCCGGGGGCAAACGCCCGAACCGGACGGGTGTCCCACCCGCAGTCGGCCCGGACTATGTTTAGCCTTTCCTTAGTAATGGATGAGGGGTATCGCCTCACGTCGAATCCCCTATCGGACACCAAGGAGGGTTTTTCAACCTCGAGATCTTTGTTGAAGTTGGGCTTTGCCGGTATAATATCCGAGGCCGTGGGCTCAAAAGTGCTTTTTGTTTTGGCCGGAGATGCAGGCTTGGAACCCGGAGAGGAAACCGACGGTACATCATGGGAAGTAGTTTCAGACATATCAGAAAGTATGAAAGGAAGAGGGTTCAGAAGAAAGCTCAAAAAGATTGAGGGAGCTGGCGATTCGAGGGACGACAAAATGCAAACCAACACTCAAACGAGAACAGTTAGCAGAAATGGTGACAAAGTTGCCCCCCTTTTCACGTAATATGTCACACCCCAATTCCACTAGGGTGTGATGGGCACCCGGCCCCACATCCGAAGCCGAGCGAACCCACATACCTTTGGGACACACATAATCTTGGTAGACTTTTTAAATCAAATAAAAATAAAATATATAATAAACTCTCAAAATATGCTTGTCCGATGCTTTCCAAATTAAACAGAATCTATGGTCGTACAGAATTTATAATACAGAATGACATATCGGCTGATGCAGCCGCATACACAACTGACATACTATACCCACGACTCTGTCTGCAAAGTCTCTAACAAATAATAAAAAAACATAGCATACACACTATGACTCGGCAGCACTCCAGGAGCAAAAGGAGCTTGCCAATTCTGCTGGAACATCCTCTATAATAACTTCGCATCATCTGGGTGTACCTGCGCGGCATGAAAACGCAGCCCCCGAAGAAAGGGGGTCAGTACGGAATATGTACTGAGTATGTAAAGCATAAGGCGCAATAAACAGAATCATAATCTGAACAGAGGATACAGAAAATAAGTATAGTAACCGGAGTATCAAAAATGCTTACTCATAAAACATAGGTAATGCATGTCAGAACATATGCCATATCCGGCCCCATTATGGGACACGGTGAACAGAACGTGGTCGCCACCCCGTCACTGGCGCCACAACACAGCATACTCTAGAGTAGGGAATAGCTCCGTAACATATCATATCATATCATATCAGAATGTGCACATATCAAACATATCAGATGGCCATATCATATCATATCATCATATATCAGAATGTGTGTACATGGCACATCATACTCCATAACCCATGTACATATATACCTGCCCCCTCACATCGAGGCACGACGAACAATGCAGTGGAATACGCGTGATAACATATCCTGGCCCAGGCTCAGTGAAGGAAACATTGAGGCATCCACGAATGGAGTAGTGAGAAACTAATGCAATATAAAATACAACACATTTACGGAGACTCAATAGCATAATTCAGATGACAAACCATATAAAGAAACTAAACGGTAATCATAGCGTATGCCTTACGGATGTCACAATGATTTATGTCAAAATAAGTTTTCTGAAATCGTTTTCATGTTTCAAAATACGTTGTGGGACTTACGAAATACTTCAAAACAACTGTCATATAGTAGTTAGAAAAGTAGCCAAGAGTTTCCTTTGAATTCCACATCAAAATAAGTCAAACGGAACAAATCAGAAAAATCCGGGAATAGTGGGCCCACCTGGGATCAAACGAGGTGGCGTACATAATTTACGTATGTTACACTTCATAACATCACTTATGAGAGTTTTAAAGTAGTTGGGTCCTATTTGTGCAAGTTCTAGATGTTTAGGCAATTTTTCAAACTATTCATAACATATTCAATTCAATTCTACTGAATGAAAAAGGGGCAAATTTAGGTGCGGATTTCTAAGAGTAGAGTCGTCCCCAAGGCTCGTATCCAAGCCTATCATACCTAGGACATGCCAAGAGAAGAATAGGTAAAGCTTTACATACCTTATTCGCTCCTTACGCTTCTCCAAATTCAATTCCCGTTTCGTCCAAAATCTACAATTGGTCATATTTACCAAATATTAATCATAAGGCTTTAAGAATTCAATCTTACCCAATTCTTGTCTACAGAAATTTGGGCAGCATCTCCCCTATATATACAACATCCCCGAGATTTAACTCGGCTCAAATATCAACAACCATACCCACAACAATACCAATAATCATCAACAATCGATTAGAAACGCATTCTATCATAAATTGTCTTCTTTTCCAAATAGTGCAACAATTTCCAATTCAACTTTGCACTTTCAAATCAATATCAACATTTCCACATTCATACACTAATTTAAGATCATTCAAACATAAGCCAAGAATATTCCAAGCCATATATCCAATATTCAAGAATTCCATCAATTCCATATTCCACCCAATGTTCACATTTTCTACTTACAAATTCATAACCAACAACAACAATCCACACTTTAACAACTTCATTTCCATAATATCATAAAATCATATTAAAATGACATAATCTTCTACAATCAATTTCAATGCCAACGGACGAATTTATATCGCTATTTTCCCGTTCTATTCCGTTAAAACTTTAAATAAACTTGTTGGCAATGAAAAGGAACCTTAATATTACCTCAAGTGTGCAGCCACCACGTCCACCCTCTTCTCTTTAGTTGATTTTTAGCTCAAATCGAAGGCAACGCGACGTATAACACTTTTCTCTTCATGGGCTTCGGGATTCGGGGCTCCGATTTTGGTCAAAAATTAGTTTTCTCTCTAGGCTCTCCTCTCTCTTTTTCTCTAGAGTTTTCTAGGTTCTCTTGGTCTGAAAATGAGGGAGAGAGACCGAAAATTTTAATTAAAAAGCATGGGTAATGGGCCTGACCCGAATTGGATTCGGGTTGGGCCGGATTTACTGTTCAACTCGACCCTCATGCCTTAAAACGTTCATATCTCCTTATCCCGATGTCATCTGTAGGCCCACGACCTACCGTTGGAAAGTTAATTCAATTATCTACAACTTTTTTTTCTGGGGGTTTTCCCAAATTCCAAACTTATAATAGTGTTTTGTCCCCTCCAAGTCAGGTCATCCGAAAACGTATCCTTAAATCATCCTTTTGGAGGGCTTGTGTCCATATTTGGCTTAAGGGTCCTCCGTGAGTTGTGTTTAACTTTACATATGTGATTCATATAACTTGTCACATGTTCCAAAAAAATCTTGACGTGTGGGCCCCACCTCAGCTTACAAATAATCCGACGTTCAAAAATACGGGATGCAACACTATCAACGTGAGTTTAAATTATGTAGCAACAACATGATTGTCAATTTTTTTAGGAAGCACGTGTCACGCTCGTGCTCTGAAAATGCGGGATATAACATAATATGTGCAGTAAATCAGCGACAGGTTGGTTGAGGAGGACAAGTAAATATGGCGAAGTTGAGAAAATGCAGTGAGAGTGAGAAATGAAGAAGAAAATCGTGAAAGTGTTGAAATGAAGGGGGAAGGAGCCTTATATAGGCATGAAACTGTGACGGTTACGGTTCCCCAGCCAACCGGGGGATGCCAAGTGTCCCCCGTAATTAATGAGAAATGACTCGAAGCGACGTGCGTGCGGCGGTTGTCAGAACCGGCTATTCGGGATGTGACACGTGGCCGATAAAGGGGGGACGTGATGCAGCCGTTCCCGCCAAAATAAGAAGATAACGGCGAACCAACGGAACCGGTTTCGTGGTTTATCCACTTCCCGTTACTACGATAGATCGGTGATCCGGGAAGTGTGGGGGCTATCTATATACGGTAAAAACCGAATATGAGTCAAACCGGTGAAACGGTGAACCGGAGAAAGAAGGGAGCAAGAGCATGCATGAAGAATTTCATGCTGAACTGGAGGAACGTTTGTCCGGAACTGATCGGGATGACAGTTGGTCCGGGTCCTCCATCGCCGAGTTGCTCAAGGCCGTTACCCCGAGTATCTGGGCCGTTGGTCCGGTGCAGCCATTGCACACGAGCCATATGTCAGTGGCGTCCTGCAGTGGTTAATCACCAACCAGACGTGTGTCAGACCGTATGGTCAACCTAATCCCACCAAATCCGTTCAGAGCTGTCCTTGTTATTATTATTTTAATGGCTTGAATTGTATAAGGCCCTTGGAGGCAACACTATAAATATAACCCATTCCCCTCATTTGGGGGGGGGGGGGGGGGTTGGTTCATTCATTTTCAAGAACACTTGTAACATTAAAGCATATATACAATCTCTCTCTCTCTAAGATCTGATCCGGTCCATAGTGACCATTTGCATCTCTATTGTGTTTCCTCAAATAAATATTGCATGTCATTCAATTAGTAGCACTATTCTACATCAATTGTGTTCCTACATAACGTCCATACATTCTACCCCTACGATATTTATTGAGATCTAAACACATATCCTATACCCATTTATAAATTCAACTGTTTTCCCGAATCCGAGGTGAACAAACCTTAAACGATGCAAATTATCAATTAATAATGTTATTATACTAGTAGGGGCAATTTCATATTTTTAGACTAATCCTAAGTCAAGGTCAACGGAAGTCAACAAAAAGTCAACCCCCAATCAAACTAGCCAGTCTCTGCAAATTATAAAAATTAAATTACCCATGAGCTTACAATCTCAATTCCATAATCAAATATTGATTTTGAATTAGATTTCTTGGTCAATTCCTTAAATCTAATTAAGGAATTAGGTCAAAATCTCTGATGATTCTCTTGAATTTCATGACTTTAAGGTAAGTTTTATTGAGGGGTGGTTAGACCGATTATGCTTTATGGGTGGGGTGTTCGCCAGTTAAGAAAGATCATGTTCAGAAGATGAAAGTAGCAGAAATGATAATGTTGTAATGGATGAGTGGGCATACCAGAAGAGATAAGAGTAGGAATGAAGAGATTCAGGATAAGATGGGAGTGGCCTCTGTGGTGGATAAGATGCGGAAAGGGAGGTTGAGATGATTCGGACATATGCAAAGGAGGTGCGCGAATGCCCCAGTGAGAAGGTGTAAGAAGTTGGTCATGGTGGGCCTAAGGAGAAGGAGAGGTAGGCCAAAGAAGTCCAGGGAAAGGTGATTAGGCAAGATGCGGCGCAACTTCAGCTTACCAAGGATATGACCCTTAATAGGAGGGTGTGGAGATCGAGTATCAGGTAGAGGGATAGTAGGTTGCATAGTGTATTTCTTTTCCGTATCAGGAGAATCAGTATCATTTTTACATTTGCTTATTCTTTGATATCTAGTACTACCTGATTGTTTCTTTCATTTTGTTTATCTTATATCTTGCTGTTATTACTGCTTGTTAGTACTGCTTCTTTTTCATCTCTCCTTGAGCCGAGTGGTCTTTCGAAAACGGCCTCACTCCCAAAGTAGGGGTAAGGTCTGCGTACACTCTACCCTCCCTAGGTTCCACATGTGAAATTATATTGGGTATGTTGTTGTTGTTATATGGTTAAAATCCACTAAAATCAAGTAATGTGTTAAAGAATCATTACTTCAATGCTTTAGGCCGAAATTACTCCACTAGATCAACCCCCACGAGAGCCTCTCATTTCAAAATGACAAAAATTAAATCAGAAATTTGTCACTGTTCATATTTATAAACTCACCAGTGATATAGCCTGATTGCTGGATGATCAAGTTCTTATCACATTGCTTCACTCCACTAAAATACACGCTAACTTTTATCCAGGTAGGCCTTCAAGCTAGATGCAAGGGAGAATTAAGTGAAGCAATCATTGAGTGCATTAACAGAAGTTGGGTCTCCTTTGGCACATCAATAGGTCATCAGCAAAATTAAGATGGGTAATATTCAATTTAGCACACTTAGGATGAAATTTGAACCTTTTGCTCTGTGTCAATCCCTTCAAGCACCTACCTAAATATTCCATAGAAATGACAAAGAGTAAGGGAGACATGGTATCTCCTTGTCTCAGGCCTCTAGTAGCATCAAAAGACTCAGTATACTCTCCATTAACCCCAATTGAGTAGTGCAAAATTTGTACACACTCCATCACCCAGCCAGCAAACTTGGCAGGAAACTTTAATTCTTCCATCACTCTTTTCATCTACTCCACCATATCATATGCTTTCTGGAGATCCTCTTTGAGCATACATCTGGGAGAAATATGTTTTCTACAATAAGCTTGCACTAATTCTTGAGCTAACATAATGTTGTCAGATATTCTTCTCCCAGGGATAAACCCAGCCTGAGCTTCACTGATAATGCAAGCTATTACTATCTGAATCCTAGCTGCTATTACTTTAGACAACAGTTTATAAATCACTACACAATGTGCTATTGGTGTATACTCTTTGGCAGTGCTAGGATTAGCAGTTTTGGGAACTAAAGCCAAGGCAGTGCAATTAACAGGTCTGTACAGTTTACCTCTGTTGAAAAACTCCTTCAAAACAACAATAACATACCCTTTTATGATTGACCAAGCCTTCTTTGGAAAAAGTTGCAGTAACCCCATCAACTCCAGGTACTTTATCAGTGCCAATAGTGTTCAGCCCCTCCACAGTTTCCTCATCTGTAATTTCTGCACATAGCTCTAATTGTTATGTGCGATTAAGTATGATCTATTACATTTTTTTTTTGGCATATATATCTACTTCAATCTGAGATCGATAAGTTCAGTTGAACATTAAACCCGCTTCTGGCACTGGCTAAGACATCCAGCTTTGATTTACACATTTATAGTTGCAGTCAAATCCATGAAAAGTTCCTTTACCTCGCTTTAGCTCTACACTAATTGTGCTGACATATGAAATACATTTTGCAACATCTGTAGTTTACAACTTTACATTTGTTGGATTGTATGGAAATGAAGAAAATAACACGTCAGTGCCAGATATGGTTTAGAGAAAATAATAAACCCCTCTGAAGAGGATGGCTTCGGCACTGATACTATCATGTCGCTTTCATTTCCATCAATTCTCAACTCTCAAGTTTACATGTTGAACTTCTTCAACCAAATCCAGTTCAGTAACTCCCTTAATTTGTGAATTTCCCATTGATTTCCATCACGTACATCCTTTAGAGGCTCGTTATTGGTTCCACCATGGCCATGAAATAAGCGATTCTCCCTCTTCTATTTTATATTGGACAGCCAAGGTATTTCATCCAGTCATTCTTGCTACTCCGCCCAGTGCCCACCACTTGTGCTCTCATTTTTTGGATGCACAAGAGAAGGCACATTTTGTTGCATTGACAACATCTCGTGAGAGACGCTCGCATCTTCTAAGTACCTACATAATCAACCAGAGCTGCAGGCAGCATTATTTGCAGTAAAATGGTGCAGTCAACAGGGCCATTGTAACACTATTTTGGAACTCGACCCTCTAAGAATGGAGCTCCTCGGGAATTGGCTCAAGGGGGTCGAGGAGATTAATAAATAAAGACAGGTAACAAGGCTACCAATATAAGATTCAACAGAGGCTAACTAAAGCTGGAAGTAATTGCAGGTCCATAATGCCAATTTTTTCTACGACTGGAAGGACCTTCCAAAATAGGCTAGGGGAAGCTCCAGGATGGATAAAAACCAACTCCCTAGTTTCAGAATTAGGAGACAAAGGATTGTACTCATGATTATGCACTCATGTAACAGGGAGTTTTTCTCCCATCTCTTTTGGAAGCTTCTATGCGAGTATCTAGTTACCTTTACACTAGGATCACTCTTTAGTTTTGAGTATAACTCTGTTAAGAAGGTGATCAATTTTTGTCATTAACAATATGTAAAAAGTTAGTTACGCCTAACTTACTTAATGTAAATGGAGACGCAAGGTTTTATGCACCCTCCTCCACGTCTTCTCTTTTTGGATATTAATATACAGGTTTTGAGTTATGCCTAAACTCCCACCGCAACATGGATAAAAGCTCTGCAGTAAATGCCTCACCTTCAATCATACAGGTCAAAAACTGAAATTGGTCGATCACTTAAGTTTCTTGCTTTATTTTTGGAAATGCACATGGCAATTGGCACACAAATCTTGGGGCTATTGGGCTAAAAAAGGCAATGCTTCATAACGTTTACAAACAAGACTTGGTAATACACATGAGGAAAACTCCGTATCAATATTTCCCAGATAATCCGGGGAGTAATTACTCAACCAAAAAAAAAAAAAAAAAAGATACTCGCACTTGGTCTGTATACCAAATCAATAGATGTTGAACATGTTAATTTATATAAACGTTTATTACTTGACCGTGATTAAAAAGTCGTGTGTGTGTGTGTATTCTTACTTTAATTTGTTTGGTTTTGTTTTGATTTGCTTGGTTTTGTCTCTCTACTTGAACGATGGGAAAGGTCGTGACCAAATCTCTCTAGGAAAGGGAAGTGAAACCTTATAATAAAAGTGTTCCTTTATTAATGCTAACAGAACTAGTAAAGGTTTCATTTCTCTCTAGGAAAGGGAAGTGAAACCTTATACTAATAAAAATGTTCGTTTATTAATGCTAACAGAACTACTAAAGCCTTAGAGGGTGTACGGCACTGCCAACCATATATACAATTGTGTAAGTTAAAGTTTCTAGGTCATAAAACGGTTCCAAAAGAGCTTGTTCTTTCCATTTGAACATGAAAGTGGTCGTTTAGGGACGTGAATTTTAATAAACTAGCATATGAGAAACACTTGAAGAAAGAAAAACAGGGAATAGACCAAAGAAAATAATCAAAACAAGACCTTTTGTTGTTTGTTAACAGTAAAATTTAGTATACTTTTTTATCCGTTTCCCTTAATTTCCTTACAAACGAAGAAAGGTAAAATGGCAAATGCCATAGTAGCAAAATGTGTATCATATGTGAGCACAAGTTTAGAGCTAGAGAGCAAACCAGAAACTTTTCACTGATTTGACTGCAAGTATAACAGTGTAAATCAAAGCTGGAGGTCTTAGCTACAGATACAGTCGTGTATCTATATATAAATAAATAAAAAATATGCAATAGATCATATTTTTTCTGAACTTACTAATTAATTGTAAATGTTGGATTCGTCTTGACTCTTCGAGCTAAGCTTGATATGTCGATTTGAACATGAAGGTAATCAC
The DNA here is from genome assembly GCF_019175385.1 of Lycium barbarum. NCBI lineage: Eukaryota > Viridiplantae > Streptophyta > Magnoliopsida > Solanales > Solanaceae > Lycium > Lycium barbarum. Next base: position 68,873,977 of record NC_083348.1, on the reverse strand, counting down.
TTGGTCAATCAGAGACGTAAATTTCAACCAAGAATACCAAATGTCCATTTCCCCCTCGGCTGTGTCTATAAAATTGTTGACTTCTTTTAATTCACGCTGACAGTAAAAACACTTGATATTGAATAAACAATTTTTACCGGAATTTTACATCTTTGGACACCCTTTCAACTCAGGCAGCACCTGTATTTTAAGCAAATATAAGATATAGAGAATACGCTAATGATTATGAGACAAGCAGTCAACATAAAGAAAATGGCTATTACATGTTTACATTTTATATTTAACTTACATGCACAAATAATGTGTTTTAACTTTTTGTAACATATTACCTCCCTTATTTTTCAGGTTAATAATTCCACTTATTATAGATAATTATCTAAAAGTTCTTATTCAGATGACCTGACGTACAAAAGTTAAATTACAAGTACGAGAGTCTAATTTTGAAAGGGCTTCCATGTAAAGCAAGACATTACCTGGAGTACTTTACTATTTGTACATGGAAGTATGGATATCATCTTGGGACGCTTGAACATTAACTTTTCTATGATTGATTCACCTCGCACCATAGGTGCAATGAATATGTCCACATAAGGACTTGGGGGAATAACAATTTCTCTTGGATCTTCATAAATAAGGATGTTTTTAGTCTGCAGTAATTTTGTCAATAACATGGCTTAATCGAAAATTCAAGAAGCAATGCATAGATCAATTTATTTTATCCGTGAAGCAACAACAAGATCTTACCTTGTGGCAAAATATTATTAATATCAAACCTTTAGCATAGTTGAACTTTTGAACAAAGTGATGAAGATTTGTGAACCAACTGCTGGCCACATTTCCAAAGTTTGACTGCGAGAAGAAACTGAGTTGGGTTCTTTCCGGGGAAGAAGGATCCATAGATGAGAAGCGCATTTTGTGACCATAAAAATTGAAGTCCAATAAGCTTGGAGCTTGAATAGTGACTTCTTCTAGATTCCTCCCCTGTAGTAAGGTGAATTTCATCACATTTGGAGCCTGGACTATCACGCTATCGAGTTCCTGCGATGCAACAAACAAAGTCTCCAGATGTGCTAGGCCAAAAACATGCAATTTGCTTATACCCTCGCAATCCAATAGCCTTAGATTCTTGATGAATGGGAATCTACTGAATACTCTTTGCAATTGACCTTCGGAGATATGGACATAACTCAAGTAAAGATCTTTAAGACAACAGAGTCTTATGGTAGTGGTGCTAATGTCAAAATTAAACTTGCACCTGCTTAGCTTCAATGTTGTCAGCTTTTTAGTGTAAGAATTTTTATTATTCTTATGTGTGACCCAATTAATGTAAGGCTCATAACTAATATTTAATGAAGAATAAATCTCGTCCGTTAGATCGGTTACTTGATGGACGTACCGGATTAAGTCTCAACCCCTATAAATTGGTCCTCCCTCCACCCATTAGGATTACCACTTATTCTATATACTTTTTCCATCATTGACGGCTGTTGTAACGTAAGGCTGGGGCAAGGAGGTAGAAACCAATTTCTACAATTAACGCTTCATCTTTCGTGATAATGTCTTCCGCATCAGGTATGTTTTCCGTATTATCTTCATGTAAGATTATTGTGTTCAAGATCCTGTGTCAATTAAATTAATCTTACATGTGGTATTAAGAGCCTGAGTTTTGAACTAATAATCTTCGTGAAAGAATATAATACCGTGACTGTATGATTGCTCGACTCTACGAGTTGCTGTTTTGCCTTGAAAAGAACAATATAGCTTTGGGGTAAAGAATTACATACAGTATTCATAGATTACTGTATGTAATCTATGAATACAAACCCTAATATCCCCTGTAGTTTGTAATGGTGGCGTCAAACTTGAAACAAATGTATATGTACTTCCAGTGTCTTGTCTTATTATGATTTTTGAATCGTTCCAGTGCACACACTTGGACTAAGACACATTATATTATGTTTTGGGTTATCACATCAAGTTTACTGCCTAAATATTTTAGACCATTAAAGTGATAATGGTTCATTATAGAAGAATGTAGAAGGTATTAATTTGGCACTCACACGCATATAATCCCACATAATGCATTAACTGTGATTTAATTCTTATATGTTCGATTATCTTTACATTAAGTGATAGTGTATGTGTCTAAAATTGTGTAGTTTGTTAGTCACCAAAATGGCCAAACTAGAATGTCTAATATTTACACATACATTATATTCATGTTAACATTATGCATGTAATAATGTTCATATAGTTTGTTAGTCACCAAAGTGACCAAGCTAGAATGTTGAAAATATTCATATGCATAGAAAGTTATGATATTCATTTTATGTGTGCATTTATGTTAATATAGTTTGTTAGTCACCAAAGTGGCCGAACTAGGATGTTTAAGAAAAATATGCATACATAAAATTTTTCATTTATCCATTAAACTAATGAAATGCCAATTACTGAAAATAAATGGATAAATTGACTCTCACTATTTCTAGAACTTAAGGATTTGCCCAAAGGTGAATCAATTATTCTATGAGTAGTGAACATAATGAGGTAAATTAATATTATTTAATCAAATATGTATTGTATATCCAAAGATGTCGTATATGTTTGATTGAAAATATTTAATTGGTTGTTAAATGAAAAATGGCATTTAAATTATGATAGTATGTCGTAGTATCACCCAAAGGAGAATTACGATATACTTTTATTGTTTTGCTGAATCCACATTATTTTCTAGTTTATGAGCATGTATATCTATTTTGCAGCTATTCCTCTTCATTCGCTTGCTTCATCTGTTACTGTGTTCAACGGATTGAACTTCTCTGAGTGGCATGAACAAGTCCAGTTCCACTTATGTGTGATGGATCTTGACTTGGCTCTGCTGAAAGAAAAACCTGCTGCTATTACTGATACGAGCAGTGGGGATGAGAAGTCTTTCCATAAAGCATGGGAAAGCTCTAATAGATTGAACCTTATGTTTCTGCGAATGACTATTGCCAACAACATTAAGAGTACTATTCCACAGACAGAAAGTGACAGGGAATACCGGAAGTTTGTGGAAGAATGTTTTCGTTCTGCTGATAAGTCTCTCGCTGGTACACTAATGGCTGAACTCACGACCATGAAGTTTGATGGGTCGCGTAGTATGCAAAATCATATTATCGAGATGACTAATATTGCAGCAAGACTCCGGACTTTGGGGATGAAAGTGGATGACTCCTTCTTGGTTCAGTTTATTCTAAACTCATTGCCTCCTGAGTATGGACCATTCCAAATTAACTATAACATTATTAAGGATAAGTGGGATGTTAGTGAATTGTCCAGTATGCTTACTCAGGAGGAATCAAGACTTAAGAAACAAGAAGGTCATTCTATTAACCTCATGGGTCAAGGAGCTGGTAAAGGACTTAAAGTGAAGGCCAACAAGTTCAAGAAGAAGAAAGCACCTGCTAAAGTTCAACAGGATGCTCATAAGGAACTCAAGGTAGATGTGTGTCGTTTCTGTAGAAAGGAAGGACACTATCAGACCGAAATGTAAAGCTTGGTTCGAAAAGAAAGGTACTTTTAGTGCTTTTGTATGTTTCGAATCCAATTTAGTAGAAGTTCCTAATAATACTTGGTGGCTTGATTCTGGTGCAACTACTCATGTATCCACTATGTTGCAGGGATTTCTTACGATCCAAACTACAAATCCAAATAAGGATTTCTTGTTCATGGGAAATCGTATGAAGGCTCCAATTGAAGGCATAGGGACTTATCGTTTGATCTTGGAGACTGGACATCGCCTTGATCTATTACAGACTCTTTATGTTCCTTCAGTTTCTAGGAATTTGATTTCTCTTTCAAGACTTGATGTTTCTGGATTTGATTTTAAGTTTGGACATGGATGTTTCAATTTATATAAGAATGTTGTTTTTATGGTTCTGGTGTTCTTATTGATGGTTTATATAAATTGAAACTCAATAATATTTTTTCTGAATCCCTTCTTGCTATACATCAAAATGTTGGAATTAAACGTAGTTCACTGAATGAAAGTTTTGCTTACTTGTGGCACAGGCGTTTGAGTCATATATCCAAAGAAAGGTTAGAAAGATTAGTAAAGAATGAGATTCTCCCGATCTTGATATATTTTTGGAGTGCATTAAGGGAAAGCAAACCAAGCATAGTAAGAAAGGTGCCACAAGAAGCACCCAACTTCTTGAAATTATACACACTGATATTTGCGGACCTTTTGATGTTCCATCTTTTGCTGGAGAAAAATATTTTATCACTTTTATCGATGATTTTTCAGTTATGGATATATCTACTTGCTGAAAGAAAAATCTCAAGCAACGGACGCCCTCAAAGGGTACATCAATGAGGTTGAAAGGCAATTAGATAGGAAAGTGAAAATCATTAGGTCAGATAGAGGTGGTGAATTTTATGGAAAATATAGCGAATTGGGACAATGTCCAGGTCCATTTGCAAAGTTCCTCGAGGAACATGGCATATGTGCACAATATACTATGCCAGGAACACCTCAACAAAATAGGGTTGCAGAAAGGCGTAATCGGACACTTATGGATATGGTTAGGAGTATGATAAGTAATTCCTCATTACCCAAAACTTTGTGGATGTATGCTCTTAGTACTATTGTGTATTTATTAAACAGGATTCCTAGTAAGGCAGTTCCAAAGACTCCTTTTGAACTGTGGACTAGAAGGAAACCTAGTTTAAGACACCTGCATGTTTGGGGCTGCCCAGCGGAGGCTAGAATTTATAATCCACATGAAAAGAAATTAGATTCTCGAACAGTAAGTGGTTACTTTATTGGTTACCCAGAGAAATCTAAAGGGTATAGGTTTTACTGTCCAAACCATAGCTCAAGAATTGTTGAAACCGGTAATGCAAGATTCATTGAAAATAGTGAAGTTAGTGGGAGTGTCGAACGACAAAGTGTGGAAATAAATGAGGTAAGGGTTAATGTTCCATTTCCCATGAATGTGCCTACTTCCACACCAATAACAAATATTGTTCCCGTTGTCGAAGAACACTTTGACAACACTGAACAACATTTGAATGAAACACTTCAGGAAGGAACTAACTCACAAATATCTGACGCAAATGAACCACAAACAGTGCGATTGAGAAAATCTCAAAGAGAAAGAAAATCGTCTATTCCAGACGATTATGTGGTTTATTTACAAGAGTCAGATTTTGACATTGGACTTAATAAAGATCCGGTTTCATTTTCACAAGCCATAGAAAGTACTGAGTCTGACAAATGGATTGATGCCATGAAAGAAGAATTCAAATCAATGGAATACAACAAAGTCTAGGATCTCGTTGAATTGCCAGAAAGTTCTAAAAGAATCGGGTGTAGATGGGTCTTCAAGACCAAGCGTGATTCAAATGGCAATATTGAACGATATAAAGCCAGACTTGTTGCCAAGGGTTATACTCAGAAAGGAGGCATTGATTATAAAGAGACTTTTTCACCGGTCTCAAAGAAAGACTCGTTAAGAATTATTATGGCTTTGGTGGCTCATTATGATTTAGAGTTACACCAAATGGATGTGAAAATTGCCTTTCTTAATGGAGACCTCGAGGAGGAAGTTTATATGCACCAACCAGAGGGTTTCGAAATTAAAGGAAAAGGTCAAATGGTGTGTAAATTAAAAAAATCAATATATGGACTCAAACAAGCCTCACGACAATGGTATATAAAGTTTAATGATACCATCACATCTTTTTGATTTAAGGAAAACACCGTTGATCGGTGTATATACCAAAAGATCAGTGGGAGCAAGTTTATATTCTTAGTCCTATATGTTGACGATATTTTGCTTGCTGCTAATGATTTGGGCATATTACGTGAGACGAAAGATTTCCTCTCTAAGAATTTTGAAATGAAAGATATGGGTGAGGCATCCTATGTGATAGGGATAGAAATATTTTGTGATAGATCACAAGGACTATTGGGACTGTCTCAGAAAGGCTATATCGAAAGAGTTCTTGAGAGATTTAGCATGAACAATTGTTCAGCAGGAGTTGTTCCAATTCAAAAAGGGGACAAATTTAGACTCATGCAGTGTCCAAAGAATGATGTAGAACGAAAAGAAATAGAGTCAATTCCTTACTCTTCTATTGTTGGAAGTTTGATGTATGCTCAAACTTGCACAAGATCGGATATTAGTTTTGCGGTCAGAATGCTAGGAAGATATCAGAGTAACCCAGGAATTGATCACTGGAAAGCTGCAAAGAAAGTTTTGAGGTACCTAAAAGGAACGAAGGATTATATGCTCACGTATAGGAGATCCAACAGTTTGGAAGTCATTGGATACTCGGATTCAGATCATGGTGGATGTGTTGACACTAGAAAGTCCACTTTTGGTTACTTGTTCCTATTAGCTGAAGGAGAAATATCGTGGAAGAGTGCTAAGCAATCCGTCATTGCTACATCCACAATAGAAGCAGAATTTGTGGCATGTTTTGAAGCCACAATTCATGCATTATGGCTGCAGAACTTTATTTCAGGACTTGGGGTTGTCGACACCATTACCAAGCCGCTGAAAATTTATTGTGATAATACTTCAGCAATATTCTTCTCCAAGAACGATAAGTACTCCAAAGGTGCCAAACATATGGAATTAAAGTACTTTACCGTCAAGGATGAAGTTCAGAAACAAAGGGTGTCACTTGAGCATATTAGAACTGATCTCATGATTGCAGATCTGTTAACGAAAGATTTACAACCAAAGACATTTAAAGAACATGTACATAGAATGGGTCTTGGTTGTACTTATGATTAATGTTTTTCTTTATGATGTTTGACACTCTGAGCTCAATTATGTGTTTCTGATATACTTTAATGAATTTCCTGTTTCTCATAATGGTGTACATATTATTGTTTTGAGATATTATAGGATAAGTCTCCGTGAGACATTATTGTGGACCATAATGTTAAATGTTTTATAACTTATGAACCTAGTATGATAAGTTGCTAATGTTGTAGTATACGGAAGGGAGTATGTAGCACAAAATTATGTATAACCGCCATAACTCACATTAGTGGTTTGTCATATTAAGGTATGTATGATGGACATTATAGAAGATATTTATTTTATGCGCTACTAATGTTTTATGTCATTTAATATTAGTGTTATGTGGTCATTGGGCCAAGTGGGAGAATGTAAGAATTTTTATTATTCTTATGTGTGACCCAATTAATGTATGACCCATAACTAATATTTAATGAAGAATAAATCTCGTCCGTTAGATCGGTTATTTGATGGACGTACTGGATTAAGTCTCAACCCCTATAAATTGATCCTCCCTCCACCCATTAGGGTTACCACTTATTATATATACTTTTTCCATCATTGACGGCTGTGGTAACGTAAGGCTGGGGCAAGGAGGTAGAAACCAGTTTCTACAATTAACGCTTCCTCTTTCGTGATAATGTCTTCCGCATCAGGTATGTTTTTCGTATTATCTTCATGTAAGATTATTGTGTTCAAGATCCTGTGTCAATTAAGTTAATCTTACATTTAGCAGCATAAATAACATCAGGTAAATTATGGTACGACAAACCGGAATCCAAAGTGTCAATTTTCAGCACTTTGACATTAAGTTTAACCACCAAATCAATCCATCTATCGATATGAGAAGCCAATTCTGGATCATGACGATGATCTTTAAGGTTGAATTCTTCAAGGTGTAAGCTGTGTTCAACATGGGGTTGTAGGGATTGATCAACCAACTTGACAAACTCTTTCAGGGTCATATATGTGTTGCCTTGTAACTGACAGAATATCAGATTAGGTCTCGAAGTCCAAAAGTAGTACCATCTCTTGGACAAGACACAAGTTTGGGCAGCCTCTTTTTGGTTAAGTTTAGAGATCTGGCGTAAGATGTTATGAATAATATGCACAGGCAGTGCTGATATTCTATCCTGTCTACAAACTCTTTTTATCTCTCCCTTAAGCATATCGCTACCTTTTGATTTTCTTTGGCAGAGTCGTATACCCTATTTCTGGTTGGCTATATGAAATAAGGAACACCTTTATTTAAAGGCTTCACTTACCATTCCTAGTTAGACTTGGTCACAAATTTCCTTTCCTTCAATTATTATTTTTTATTTTAATGTTATATAAAAGAAAAGAAAATTATTTAAATTTTAAATCTCAAAAGTAATAACTTGGCGTTATAATAAATGAATTTGTTATAATTATTGTGAATGTCTATCTTTTTCTTTGAAGAAAAGTTAGGATCAGTTACTTTGCCCCTCAAGAAAAATAATAATCTTTCTCTCTTCTTTTTACCTTTCTTTACAATATCGTTCTTCTTGTTTTATATTTTATAACAGAATCAATAATTGCCTCTCATTAATGAGGGGAAAAATGAGGATCTAAATTCTGTCTTTTAAAACATGCCAACATAGAAATAATTGGTCAAGTGACATGATGGAAGCATTCAAAAGCACAAAGCTTGGCTCGTGGCGAAAGGATATTCACTGCAGCAAGGTATAGATTTTGAAGAAACTTTTTCTCCTGTTGCTCGATTTGAAACAGTGAGAGTTTTTTTGTCTTTGGCTGCACAATTGTATTTGTCAGTGTATCAATTCGATGTGAAGTCCGCATTCTTGAACGGCGATCTAGAAGAGGAGGTTTATGTTTCACAACCTCAAGGCTTTGTTATTAATGGTAATGAGAACAAAGTCTACAGGATAAGAAAAGCTCTTTATGGGCTGAAGCAAGCTCCGCGTGCATGGTATAGCAAAATCGATTCTTTCTTTCAAGATGGCGGATTCACAAGAAGTGACAATGAGCCCACTTTGTATTTGAAGAAACAAGGTAATGGCGATTTTTTGATGGTTTGTCTCTACATTGATGATATGATTTATATTGGTTCCTCAGTCTTTGGTTGATGATTTTAAGTCGAGTATGATGAGAAACTTTGAAATGACAGATCTTGGCTTATTGAAATACTTTTTGGGGCTTGAGGTGAACCAACGTAAAGATGGAATTTTTATTTCTCAAAAGAAATATGCAGATGATCTTTTTAAAAAATTCCATATGATGAATTGTGAAGCAGCAGGTACACCTATGAATATCAATGAGAAGTTGTAGCGTGCAGATGGAACTGAGAAAGAAAATCCGAGATTGTTTAGAAGTTTAGTTGGTGGCTTAAATTATCTAACGCATGCTAGACCTGACATTGCTTTTTCTATTAGTGTTGTGTCCAGATTTTTCCAAAGTCCGTCAAAGCAACACTTTGGTGCTGCAAAAAGAATTCTTCGCTATGTTGCTGGAACAATAGACTTTGGTATTTGGTATTCTAAAGCGTCAAATTTTAGATTGGTTGGCTTTACTGACAACGATTATGCACGCTGCTTGGATGATCGGAAGAGCACATCGGTAGCTATTTTAGCTTTGGTTCTGGAGCTGTGACATGGAGTTCAAAAAAGCAGGAGACAGTAGCTTTGTCGTCATCGGAGGTGGAGTATATAGCAGCAACTTTAGCAGCGCGTCAGGCTTTATGGCTCCGAAAACTTCTTGCCGATTTTAGTTACGAGAAAAAGGAGGCTACAAAGATTTTTTGTGATAACATATCAGCAATTGATATGGCTAAGAATCCCTCTTTTCATGGAAGAACTAAGCATATTGATGTGCAATATCGCTTCATTCGGAAGCTGGCAGCTGATGGAAGAATAGTGCTAAAGTTTTGTGGCACGAATGAGCAAGCAACGGATATTTTTACGAAGTCTCTTCCTTAGGCCAAGCATGAATTTTTCAGGTTGCAGTTAGGAGTGTGTGGCTTTAAATCATGGGGGAGTGTTAGTTGACTGATTCAAATCATCATGTCAGTATTTTTAGGAGCTTTTTATGTTTCCAGTTAACTAGCATTAGGAGTCCTAATTAGTTGAAATAAGTAGTGGGTCAATTATCTAGCTAATATTTTAGGTTGTGGGATAGTGTTAAACTAGTGCCCTATTTCTTCTCTAAGTTTGTTGCTATGCTAGTACTATTTAAAGTCAGGTATCGTTGGTTTTCAGAAGAAATAAAAAAAATTAAGTTTCTCTGCTTCTTCACATATTTCTTCTCTTTTGCCAACATCAAAATAATCAAGGTCTTCTCGTTGTTTAAAACCTTTAACAACAAGTATTGCCTTATATTTGTCAACTGTGCTATCACTTTCATTTTCCTTTTGAAAATTCATTTGGAACCCAACAGTTTATTCCCTGAGGAAGATCCAACCAACTCCCAAGTATGGTTATTTAAAATGGATTCTATTTCATTATTAACTGTCTCTTTGAAATATTGTGCCTCTGAGGAAGACACCGCTTTCTTAAAAGTTTGAGACTCTTTTTCCACTAAAAATGTCAAAAAGTCTGGACCAAAGAAAGTAGATGTCCTTTGATGCTTGCTATGTCTTGGATTATCCTCATTAGGAGAGTACTTTCCTTTGCCTCTTCTCGATGTCATTTAAATCTTTCGCTAAACGACTCACATTCCTCTTTATGCAGATAAATGTTTTCAAAAAGTTATGCATTATCTGATTCCATTGCCGTCTTAATACGAATGTCCAGATTTTCTGATTTGTGAACTAGAAACCGATATGCTTTGCTATTGGCGGCATATCCTATATAAACACAATAAACGGTTTTTGGTCCTATTTTTACCCTTTTGGGTTTAGAAACTTGTACCTTAGCTAAACACCACATATTTTGAAGCATTTAAAGCTGGGATTTCTTACTTTGCATTTCTTATACTGATGGATTGTGTTATGGAAAACTTGATTAATTATTCTATTAGCCGTAAGAATAGCTTCCCTCACAATTTCTGTGGTAAACTAGAATGAAACAGCAAGGCATTCATCATCTCCTTTAAAGTTTTATTTTTCTTTCTACAATCTTGTTGGATTGTTGCGAGTGAGGGGCAGTTGTTTGATGAATAATGTTATATTCCAAACAAATTTTCTTCAAAAGGAGATTCATATTAACCATCCCTATCACTTCTTATCATTTTGATTTTTTTGGAAAGTTGCGTTTCAACTTCATTTTTTTATTACTTAAATGCGCTTATTTCTTCATCCATATTGTTAAGTAAATAAACTTAGCAATAAAAAGTGCTATCGTCAATAAAAATAATGTAATACTTTTTCCCATCGCGTGATGGTGTTGACTTCATGTGACAAATATTCTGTTGCTTTATATTATTTTTTCTTTTTTTGTCTGTGATTCAGCAATCCCAAAGTTTCTTTTTAATCTGATCAAATAAGGATTTTTTTTCCGTACTCTTTCATAACATAAATATTGTGAAGAACTCTCCGGCACGAAAACAAAAAAGTTTGTGACGCTGATTAAGTCTAAAGGATCGAAATTCCTTTCAATTGACTTATAATGATGTTTAACATACTTAGATTCCACACAGATTTGACATTTCAAATTATCACACTCAAATTTAGGCAATACATCCAAATTAATCATTTTTCTCAAAGTTTTATAATTAACATGTCTCAAATGTGCATGCCTCAAATTATTTGACTCGACTAAGTAAGAAGAAGCAAAATTTATATTGATATCAATTGCAGTTACATTGAGTTTGAAAAGGCCCTCGGTAAGGTATCTTTTTCCTATGTACATATCATTCTTACTCACTACAACCTTATCGGAAACCAAAATGTCACAACCCTACTAGGGGCCGTGACGGGTACCCGGGGCTAACCACCAAGCACCACTCATTCCCTTACTTATCATGCTCATTAAGCGTTCTTTTATCAAATTCATACGCAAATCATAGAAAATCATTTTTTGTTTAGAAACATAATTACTTTTATACACATAAGCCCTTCGGCTATCGAAATAATAATACATACACCATAGTAGCATCGTGAGACCATACTACCCACACGTGCGTATCTACGAGTCTCTACTAGAGTACTAGACATATGGACGGGACAAGACTCCGTCGTGCCCAAAATACATATACATATATCTACACAAAAGGATAAACCAAATAGCACCTCCGGAACAATGGAGTGCTCTCAAGTCAGCTAACAGCTCTTACGAGTCTGGATCACCTCCCTGTCTACCTGTGGGCATGAACACAGCGTCCAAAGAAAACGGACGTCAGTACGAACATTGTACTGAGTATGTAAGACATGAATGAAATGAACATAATGGAAGAATCATAAGCCATAGGAGGAAAATGTAACCTGCATGAGTTTTATAGGTGGATAAATTTCATACATATATCGTATATTTATATAATCATAGTACATGTATCATTATAGCACATATATCATCGCATCATCATCATCATCGTTAACCCGCGTCCGGGTAACCCATCATATGCCGCCCACTAGTGGTGATCATGCCCGGCCCCCTAGGCACGGTGTAAACATAGCGGCCCCCCTTAGCGGTGACATGCCCGACCATTTAGACACGGTGGAATCGTATGCATCCCGCCTTCGCGGTGACATGCCCGGCCATTTAGGCACAGTGGAATCGTATGTAGCCTACCTTCGCGGTGACATGCCCGACCAACTAGGCGCGGTGGAATCGTATCGTCACATAATCATTCATAAACTTAACATTTTCATACCTTGCATAAGTATATCATAAACTTACATTATCGTATATCTCATAGACATATCCTGACTTAGCATCACTATACATTTATCATCAAAACATACATTAGGACTTGAAGCAACTATGGCTATGTCGAGGTGACATAAGGTCGTGAACCTTCGATTATATTATAGAGTGATCATCAACACCATCTCTCACCTTGAAGGAACTAACAATTTAAGGTGAGTGTACATAAAGAAAAGCATCAATGAAACCATACTTAGAATCATTAGCTTCATGGACCTCTTACTTTACTTTAGGATTCTTTATACTTAACTCATCGTCATCATTATCTTGCTCATCGTATATCTTTTCTTTACCTCATACATATATAGCTCATTACATTCATCAACTCGTAGTTCCTTTGTTTAGGAAGATTATGGAAATCTAGAAGATTCGTGTCATAGGAGTCATGCCATAGAAAGAAAGGACCATCCTTACATACCTCTTTCGTTTAGCAGTTTTATCGCTTGATCGTTCTCCTTTGATGCTTGCGTTTCTACCTTCAAGAGGATTCGCATCAATATTAGTTAATCGATTACAAGAATGCGCTTACTAAAGCTAACGAAAATTGGGTAACATTTCCTTTGTTTATACAACTTTCCCCATATTCTATATCAACTCCCAAACATTCATAATAACATTCACAATTTCACTCCAATTTCTCCATAATCATGGTCATAGTTCATTATTGCATTTTCTCACATATAATACTTATCCCACGTTCTAAATGTCATTCATAACATACTTACAATCACAACACATCAATATTCATAATTCCCATAATATTTCCTCAACGTCATTAGCATCATTCATAACAAGATTACACTCATCTCATACTAAAAATCATGGCTCAATTCAACTTACTACTCAAAATACCATTATTTCCCTATTTGAGCTCATATTCTACTTTATTCTCTAATCCAAGTCTTTCAGCTACTCAATACTTTGAATAACATGAGCTAGATGTAAAACTCACCTTTGATTATGTAGGAATGATCTTTGGATGAAGATACTTTGCTTGAGAAAAACCCCCAACTCCAATACCAAAGGATTTCGTGACTTCCACTAACCCTAGTGAGCCTCTTTGCACTTGAATCTCTTGATTCTTGGTGTTTGATCTTTGATTTCTCTTGGATTTGCTCTTGATTTTGGTCTTAGCTCATAAGAAGACTTGTTGAGAGAGTTTCTAGAGGATTCTATGAAAAAAAATAGTGAAAATATGATTTTGGGTCGAATTTGGTCTATTTATAGTGGTCCAGAAAATTCTGGACCGACACAACATGCTGCGAGCTTTGCTAGACGCATGTTGTGTCGCAAGTCTCGCAACATCACCAAAATTCACTGTCACACTTTGCTGCGCAACTGCGTGGCCGCAAGCTGCTCGCATGTTGCGCCACAAATTGTGCCATAATGTGACATTTTACCAAACTTTCACCGAAACTCAACTCCGATGATCCGACGAGTCTTAAACCTTCCCGAGGCTTACTAAACATGATTTTACTCCATTATATACTCAAGATGGACATATCTATTCCCATGACCTCAAAAAATTTGTCTTACTTCCCAAGGCTAGGACAATTAGCATTCGGCGAAACTCAACGTATGAAAATGAGAGGTGTAACACAAAATACACTTGAATATGTTTTTAATTAGAAGAGATGCCGAGATGAAATTCTTCCGCATTTTAGGAACATAAAGGATATTATTTAGAGTCACAACCTTGACCGATGTCATCTTCAAAATGATTTTGCCCGTTCCTTCAATTTTCGCAGGAGCGAAATTCGCCATAGAAATTATATTGTCCTGTTCGGCAGAGCATAAGAAGCAAATGACTCCCTATTAGCACAAATATGGTGTGTGGCATCAGAATCTATCCACCATTCCCTTGGATTATCTACCAAGTTACATTCACGGAGCATGACACATAAGTTGTCCATTTCTTCGTTCATTTTCGCCATATTGGCTTGACCCTTCTTCTTGTTTTTTCTTGGAGCATGACAGTCTTTAGTCATGTGTCTGACATTGCCAGAGTTATAGCAATATCCCTTGAACTTCTTCTTACTTGGAAGATTTTTTGAACCAGAAGGTTTCTTTCTAGCCTTTGAAGTTGTTGGAGCAGTTTCAACAATATGTGCTCCCGATATTATTGATTTTTCATTAGCCTTCTTTTCTGCCGCCTTGTTATCTTCCTCGATCCTCAACCGAAGGATAAGATCTTTCAGCATCATCTCCTTGCGTTTGTGCTTCAAGTAATTTTTGAAGTCCTTTCATAAAGAAGGCAACTTCTCAATTAGTTGCAACTTGAAATGCGTCATTAATACCAAACATACAATAAATAATATGTAAGTAATAACACACTTAATACTTTCAACAGAAGTATTAATAAAATTTACACCTTCAGCAGGGAGATCATTCATGATAACTTGCAATTTTTGAAGTTGGGTAACGACAGACTTGCTGTCTACCATTTTTTAGTCCAGGAATTTGGCAACTATAAACCTCTTCAATCCGGCATCTTCTGTTTTATACTTCTTTTCCAATGCATTCCATAGCTATTTTGAAGTTTACATATTGCTATAGACATCGTACAAATCATCCTTCAGTCTGCTAAGAACACAATTCTTGCACAAAAAGTCCGAGTGCTTCCAAGCCTCAGTTACAACAAACCGTTCATTTTCTGGAGTTCCATCTGGCAGAATCGAAGCATCCTCTTTAATGAACTTCTATAGACTAGGAGTAGTCAAATAGAAGAACATTTTCTGTTGCCAACACTTAAAATCTATGCCGGAGATTTTTAAGGGCTTTTCTGTCAAGGCCGGTGCAGAACGACTCGAAGAAGCAACATTGCTCGTAGAGCCAATGATAGGGGTTGTCGTGTCAGTACGAGTAGCAGTCACATTTGCAATTTGGTCTCCCAATTCTGTTTGAAAAACAGAAACAGAATTAATAAATCGGTGAAGTTATTATGTCTTCAAACCGAATGCACAAAATTATATACTCGATGAAGTTTTTATATCTTCAAATCGAGTAACCAAATGAGTAGAAACTTACAAAAACTTTAATCTCAAAATTGGAGTAGAAAATCCGAAGACTTTAGTCTCCAAAAAAGTAACTTTTTTATTTATGAAAAGAGTAATTTTTTGTCTCAGAAAAAAATACTTTTACTTCAAAAAGGAGTACTTTTTTATCTCGAAAAAAGCAGTCATGGAAACCGACTTGGAGGCGGCCTGATTTAGACTAGGTTTAGGGTATTTTGCATCCTATGTACATGGCTTTCTTTCGTAATTGTGTATCCTTGATTAAATCTTTCATCAAATAATAAGAGTGGTGACATGAGGTTTTTTTCCCCTTGAGAGTTTTTTGTTCTTCTTTTCGTTATATTTGCTTGAATTCTTGTTAATTCATATCACAGTTAACAACTATGATAGATTAAGATGGAGAGCAAGTAGTGATGGAAGATTCTCAGTCAAGAAATACTACAGCACAATGATGACACAGGAATCCTCAGGGGACACAAACTGGCCGTGGAAAACAAAAGCTCCTACAAGGTAGCATGCTTTTGATGGGGGGCATGCTTACCCCAGAATAAGCTAGACGAAAACGAATTACTATTCTATGCAAATCATCTATATTCATACGCTAAGGAGAAGAAGAAAACAAGTTATCTAAACTATACGAAACTGAAATTTTCAGCTTTGAAGCAAACAATTAAACCAAAACATGGTTCTATCTAAAGCAAATAATCATTAGTTTCCCCTAAATCACTTATGAGTCGCTAAACAAGCTGTTCATGACTACTGCAATATATAATGCCAAATCTGATGCAAGGGAATTGGGCTTTTAAGGGAGAAGGAATGCGGGAGGTGAAATGCAAAAACATATACATTATAGAATTCAGATAAAACGCTAGCTGAAGTGAACAAACAGTGCATTAGATCAGCATCCTTAGCATTTACACAACAGATATAATCCAACAGTTTTACAACAGATAAAATCCAACAGTTTAACAATCAGTTGCCAAAGAAAAATATAGCTACCAGAGTATCATTCTCGATAGATGCCTCATTTATTCTAATAGCCAACTCTATATCAAGGTGCGGAGATGCTGAAGACGGGCAGTGATGTCAATATTGATGCTTAGTATACTCTTTTGAATCTCCTCTACGCTGTCATTAACTGGTATAAGTAGTTGATTGATATCTCCATTAATCGTCCACAGGTTATAAGCAACAGAATTTTAGTCGACCATTTCATGGTCACGGCTACCAAAATACTCATCATCTCCTGGATACATCAGAAACATGTCGTAGTTAACTTTTCCTCCAAACAATTTTATCCTTTCAACGAGGCCAGTGACTATATCTTTGATTTTACTCATCTCATCAAGAGCCACATCATGCCTAGATATCTCCTTTGCAATGAGTTCATCACTTAAAGTATTCTTCCATGCATCAATATCCTTGAAGTCCAAATCATCCACGCGATCTTTCAAGAAATCCTCTCTACTGATCGGCTCTGTATTATCTGTCAAAAACTCCCTCAAACTCTCTGTTGCACCTTTGAGACGATCAATATAAGCAGAAATTTCAGCTTCCATGGCTTCTGCATTTTTTTCATTCAAAGCTTCATGAAGAACGTCTTCAAGTTTATCAATTTGCACCGAAATCAATAAAAGCAGCTCATAGACCTGAACTTTAAATGCCGACAACTTTCCCCTGATACCCTTTGCCATTTCCTGATTATGACATAAAACAAAATCAAGGGGGAATCTAACGTTCATTGACGAACACTTAAGAGACCGGAAAATATTCCACATGTAAGAGACTGCCAAAACAGATGAATATGACAACAAAGTGACACCATATTAGGGACAGTTCCCACATAATACTTAGTAGCTGAAATGCACATATCATTAATTCAAATGTCAGACATAAAATGTGTCTCAAAACAAACAAATCATACTAATACAGAAAACACCAGCACTTACTAATCAGAACAAGCATGGATCAACGCTGAAAGTACGTCGGAACAAGTATCGAATGATGCTGATATAGAATCCATGAGCAAATCATCACAAACATTAGTTAAAGCTTGCAGTATTGGCCACCGAAACAGCAAAATACTCATGACGCTAAATTAGAATCACACAAATGAAGAAAAAAAAAAACTGTACATTCCTTGGTTGAGTAATTAATAGGCCAACCTTCTAGATAATACTGGAATCACTTATAATCCTTGTCATCATTAATATAGTAGCTATGCTTGCGATGCTTCCGAAATAGCTTAATCAGACAATTAGTTCAACAATTTACCAATTTCTATCCATAATTCTTCTTCAAAATAGACAAAACAAATGCAGTCTACAATGCAATCGGCAAATTGATACTCAAACTTATGAGGTGTAAAATAATTGTGGATTCTTATTCAAATTTGCTGATACTGAATTACTTATCTTATTTAAGCAATTGGAACAAGTTTCTGAGACAATTGTATGACACGGACTTGATTCAACCAACTTCCGCTCAGAAAAAAAGGTAGATTCGAAAATTGAGATGACGACATATGTATACATAAATAGAGAGAGAGAGAGAGATATGGAAACTCCCAACTCGATTCTGCTGGAGCAGAATACTCATGAAGCTAGATTAGGATCACACAAATGAAAAGAAGGAGAAAAAAAAAAAACAGCATTCCTTGGTTGGGTATTTGATATAGGTCAAACTTCTATATAATACGAAAATCACTTATAATCCATATATCATGCCTCTCATCATCATTATATAGTAGTTATGATGTTGATGCTTGTGAACCAGCTTAATCAGAGTATAAACTCAACTATTTACCAATTTCTATCCATAATTCTTCTTCAATAAACAAAACAAATGTTGTCTACCATGCAATCAGCAAATCGATAATCCTAGAACTTATGAGGTGCAAAACAATTGTGGATTCTCATTCAAATTTTCTGATACTGAATTACTTATCTTATTTAGGCAATTAGAACTAGTTTCTGAGACAACTGTATGACACAGACTTGATTTAACCAACTTCCGTTCAGAAGAAAAAGTCTGCTTCGTAAATTGAGATGATGACAGAGAGAGATGGAAACTTACAACTCAATTTTTCCAGAGAGTTTTCGTCAGAAAGAAAAATGGAGAAGAGTTTTTCAGCTTGTTTGAAAATGTGAGAAGCTGGCGGGTAATTTGAAATATAGAGTCAATAAGGGTCTGTTTGGAAAGCCACCTGGTAATTGGAATTGTTGTAATTGTGTCACACCCTAATCCCGCTAGGGTGTGATGGGCACCCGACCCTTTATCCGGAGACGAGCGAGCCCACAGACTTTCATTTCGTACATAATCTTTCCGGACTTTGAATCAAATAAAATATAATAATAGTAAAATTCACAAAAAAGTAAATATATTTTGTAGCTTTCAAATCAAACAAATCTATAATCACACGGACTTTATAACATAATACAAACGACACATCAGCTGATGGAGCCGCTTACTAAACCGACATACCATACCCACGACTATGTCTGCAAAGTCTCTAACATTAACCAGAAATCATAACACATATACTTCTGACTCGGCAGTTCTCCAGGAGCAAATGGAGTTTGCCATCTTCGCTGGAACATCTTCTATAATGTCTTCAACTCATCTGGGAGTACCTGCGCGGCATGAAATGCAGCCCCCGAAGAAAGGGGGTCAGTACGGAATATGTACTGAGTATGTAAGGCAGAATACAATAAACAGAATCATAGTCGGAATCAGAAGTACAGAAGTATAACAGACAAAATCACAATCGGAATCACAGTACAAAGGTAAATACACTATCCAGATTATCAAAGCGCCATTTCCCAATCTCTAATCACGTATGCAGATGTCATATGTCAGAAAAGTACAGACTAGGAAAGTCAGAATAATTATTTCCCAAATACCGGTTATATGAGCCGAAGTCGTATGTCAGAAGAAGTACGAACCCAAAATGTCAGAATGCTTGTTTCTCAGACACAGATCATACGTATCAATATCGTAAGTCAGAAGAAGTACAGGGGATACCGAATACCAGAGAGCTTACTTTCCAAACACAAACCGTGCATATCAGAGTCGTATATCATATGTGTGCGTATGACAGATCCCGACCCTTTCGTGAGGGACGCGGTGGACAGAATCATATAGCAGATCCCGGCCCTTAGTAAGGGACGCGGTGGACAGAGGCGTTAGATGCCAAAGACAGATATCATATATGCATGTACCAGATCCCGACCCTTTATTAAGGGACGCGGTGAACAGAACTATCAATGCATGTCAGAATCATGTAACATATATGCAGATAACAGATCCCGACCCTTTACTGAGGGACGCGGTAAATCATATGTCATGTATACATGTAACAGAACCCGGCCCTCTGCTGCGGGACGCAGTGAATCACATATCATATGCCATCCTGGCCACCGCCCTGTATCATCATAACATACATATAACAGAACCCGGCCCGTAGGGAAGAGGGACGCGGTGAACAATGCAGAGGAAGATGCATGATAACATAACAGAACCTGGCCCGGGCGCAGTGAATAACATACGAAGGCTTGCACGAACAGAGTAGTGGGAAACCATATGCACACAAATCAAGACTCAATACATGTACACACTTACCGATGTCCGAAGATCTAATAGAATAATCGTACACGCTGTAGTCTGACAACCAAAACATCAGAGTTTACAGAAAATATTCCTACCAGAATGTTTGTAGCAATTTATTCATAACAGATTACTCATATCATAATTCTTATGCCAGATTACATACCCAGATCAGAATACTTTTATCAGAATACTTATATCAGAATGTTCAGATCAGAATGCTTTTATCCAAATACTTATGTCAGAATACTTGTATCAGAATACTTACAGAATACTTATATCAAAATACTCATGTCATAATACTTATGTCAGAGAGGGCGTACGAATCATAACCAAACTCGGAATAGTTAAAATAACTCTCGTTTAGTAGTAGGAACAATAACCAAAAGTTTCCTTTACTTGTCGTACGGAAATGAGTCGAATAGAACAATAGGAGAGGATTCGGGAATAGTGGGCCCACCTCAGGTCAACAGAGGTGGCGTACACAAATCACGTACATTAAGCTTTATGGAGTTATTGGTGAAAGCCTTAGTATCATTCGATTCCATTTGGGCAAGTTATAAATGTTTATACACTTGTTTCCAACAAGGCATGCAAAACTTAGTTCAATTCTATTGAATGAAAAAGGGGCAAATTCAAACTCGGATTTCTAGGAATAGGATCGTCCCCAAGGCTCGTATTCAAACCTAATGTGTCTAAGACATGCCATAAGAAGGAAAAGTAAAGCCTTACATACCTTTTCCGCTTCTTAAGCTTCTCCAAATTCAATTTCCAAACTCTTCAAAATCTACAATTGGTCACAAATACCAAACATTGATTATAAGCCTTTAGGAATTTAATCTTAAATCAACACTTGTCTTAATTTCTCAAGTAAATCAACTTATTTTCTGCCGAAATTTCGGCAGCATCTCCCCTGTAAATATACCATCCCCGAGATTTCAACTCGGCCAAAAACACAACAATAAACCCGAGAATGGAACTCGGCCAAAGTATTGACAACATTACCAACAACAACACCAACAATCATATCTTCCAACTTCAACAATTTATTCAAAATACATTACAACATTAATAGCTACATTACTTAATTTAATAACATTTCCTTTATATTCAAGAACATTCCAACGACCCGCACAACATTTTCAACGGCCAAACCAACATACTACCTAAAATCTTCCAAACTCAACAAGAACAAAGACAACACCTTTCTTTCTTTCACTTCATGAATTACACCAACAATTCACACTAACAACATTATCTTCCGTAATCGCAAGAACACTATATACAATTCACCTCACTTCTAAAACGACTCCCCAATACTTACAATTTCAACTTGGATCATTAAACTTTTATTATCAACATAGAATTCACAACAACAACAACCAAAACACTAAATAAAATAGTTGAATCATGGTTCTTACAACCACACATGCACACGGCCACAACATACCACACGGCCACACACCCAACACACATTATCTTCATGATTTTCATTCATTTATACACACCACAACATTCACAAGCATCCATAACATAGAAAGGAAGGTTGAGTTCTTACCTTTTTCCTTCAACCTCCCACTTGGTCAAAGTTGTAAGTTTGCAACAAAGATTGATTCTCTTGCTTCAACAATTATACCATGTTAAAGAGGACCCTTGAATTAGTAGAAATACTAGGAGAGAATATTTTTTTGGATCAAATTTGGTGGTTTCAATTTTCTTGGTTGCTTGGCCAAATAGGCCCTTCTTTTGCTCTCCATTCTTTCTTTCTTGAAAGTTCTTGGAATATAATGAATAAGTGGTGGCCTTTTGCTTATTTATCACATGAATTAATTTACATGGGCTTGGGTCTTTTTCCTTCGACCATGGCCGGCCACCCTACTCATTGGGCCTCTATTTTTTGTGACTTTTTCCCTAGCCCAATTACTTGGTTAATAATTTGTAATGCATGAAACGAATTTTCAAAATTCCAATTTTGCCCTTAGACTTCCTCGATATTTCCGTATCAATATTTTCACGAACAACTTATGTATTAAATAAGATAAAAATATAGCCTTGTCTATAACTTGTCACAATTATTTCAAGTTTTCCGAATGTGCGAAATACGGGATATAACAAATTGCTAAGGTAGTAATTACACAGCCTAATAATTACACAGTCTAGTAATTACGATGACCTATTTGTTCGTCATCACGTGTAATTACACAGTTAATTTTATTTAAAAATAAAACTTCTTATCAAAAATTTAAAATTATCTTTGAAAAATATGTGTTGTGCCTTTATAGATGATATTAAATTCTGTATTTAACAACACACTAATTCTTGAAAATATATTAATTAATAATTATATATTTGTAACTAGTATTGTAAAAATAATTTATATATAGTTTTCAAATTAATATTATTTTAATTTTAATTAATTATATAAATTAAAATCAGACTTTTTTGTGAGAACATCATGGATTGGATGTTTGAGAAAAATAAATATTGATATTTATAAATAAAATGCTATAGTATTGTTCAAATGTTTGACAAAAAAAAAATCTATCAACTGTAAGTGGAAATAAACAGCATGCAATGTGAAATAACAAGTCAATAGTACTAAAGAAAATAAATCCAAAATAAAAAAATAAAAAAGTTTAACATAATACTCTTATGTCAAATTTCAACATTACTTTAGTAAGTTCAAATGTAAATTAAATAAATACTCTTTTCGTCCCATAATAAGTGTCACCTTAGCAAAAAACACGCATATTAAGAAACCAATAATGCAATATAAAATTTACTAAACTACCCCTATGTGCAAAAATAAACTATTTTTTCCTCTTGATTAAAGCATGCACAAATATTAATTCTTTTGGCATTGGGAATCCAACAATATCAAGTTACTGTGTGGCTTTTCCTATAGCCAATTTAGATGTTACTTTAACTTGTTATTTATTGTCTAAGGCTAGAGTTGGAAAAACTCGTCAATTTATTTCTTGATTTGCTAAGGTGACACTTATTATGGGACAAATTAGCTGACTTATTTGCCTGAAACTACTTCTCAAGGTGTAGCAGAAATCCGTGGTGTCATATTTTTGGCATTTCCATTTGGCATCCCACCACCACGATTCATTCGCCCATTGTTGCCTCCCATGTTATCAGCTCGCTGA
This sequence comes from Lycium barbarum, assembly GCF_019175385.1. Classification (NCBI taxonomy): domain Eukaryota; kingdom Viridiplantae; phylum Streptophyta; class Magnoliopsida; order Solanales; family Solanaceae; genus Lycium; species Lycium barbarum. The sequence continues at coordinate 68,850,569 of NC_083348.1, read as the reverse complement.
TAGCCAACACCTGCACCACATCCAACCTATACCAATTATTAACAGAAAAAATAGGGAAAGGAAAATATGCAGAAAGAGCTCATTATTACTATACTAGATGGCTTATGCCTGTGCTGCGCACGGGCCCAACACTTTAGATTATAGTGTATCTATATGTATGTAGTTGTGTTTGGATAGTGATAATATATATATATATATATATATATATATATATATTCAAAACACGATTAATATAACATTGTAACTTGTGCTCCATATCTACAATTTTATTATATTCGTGTTTGCTATGAATACAAAGTCGGTAAAAATTTATTAATACTTTTTAAAAGAGAAGACTTGTTTAAAAGGAAACTATTTTTCTCTCTTTGAGGTAAAACAATAAGCAATATTTAAGCATCAGTTGATACTTTCAATTTTAATTCGATTAATTTAAAAGTGTAAAATACTTATTATTTTTTATCAAATTTTGATTTGGATAATTCTAATTCAAATTATTAAATTAATTTTACATGTTTAAAACGAAACAAAGTAGAAATTGATTTTCTATTTAAACGAAGAAATACTATTTTTTAATTTTTGGTAAATATTCTCGGTTTAGCTCATTTTACTTATCATGTTGTCTTTTGCATGGTTTTTTAAGGAAACGTGAATTAGAATTATAATTTGACTAATTTACCTTATTCATTATTTGATCTCCATTTGATATTAATCTCTTTTCACATTTATTAGAGTAAGAATAAAAATAAAAAAGTAATTAAATTCTATGTTATTTTAAAATATAAATATTTTAAGTATATTTATTTTAGTAAACATAACAAATAAATGACATGGCGGAATAGCAAATACAACAATTATTTGCCTACTTAACCTTTTGAAGAAAAGCAATAATATGGGGTCCATGTTTTTTGCTGTGCAATAATTTCATTTGCTCCACTAATGGATTGATACGCATGTGGCAATGAATCCACTATTATTGACTTGATGGGGTACTTTGGGAATTACATGAATATTGTTTGATTTTTTAATATATGGGGTGCACGTTTTTTTTTTTTTTGGACATTGCTTGTTTTTTAATATGGGGTCCACTTTTTTTTATGAGGAGAGGGTGGGGTCCACTTTTTTTTCATGAGTTTGGAGAGGGTGGGGTCCACTTTTTTCATGAGTTTGGAGAGGGTGGGGTTCACTTTTTTTCCTTTTTTTTAATATTGCTTGGGGTTCTTAGTACGGGGTCCACCTTTTTTTTTTTTTAAGAGTGTCGGATGACGAAGCATGGGTAAACAGATGCTTCTATATATAGTAGAAAAATAGAAATATAATAAAGTATTTCTATCTACTTTTTAGAAGAGTTGGTAATATAAAGTATAAAATGTCATTTTTTTGCTCTTAAGTAAAAAATTGGGTGGGCCACAAAGAATTTTTTTTGCCCTTAAATAAAAAAGTGGGACCAAAGGACGGACGAAGATCTTGCTTATAAACAGGCTCTTATATATATATATATTATGTTCAAAACACGATTAATATAACATTGTAATTTGTACTCCGTACCCAAAACTTTATTATATTAATGTTTGCTACGAATACAAAGTTGGCAAAAATTTATTAATACTTTTTAAAAGAGAAGACTTATTTAAAAGGAAACTATTTTCCTCTTTTTGAGATAAAACAATAGTAATATTTAAGCGTCAGTTGATACTTTGAACTTTAGTTCGATTAATTTACAACAACAACAACAAGAAGAAACCCAATATAATCCCACCATGTGGGGTCTCGATTTAATTCGATTAATTTAAAGGTATAAAATATTCTATTGTTAATGTATGTAGATTGGGCCTAAACAATACCTCTTATTTTTTATCAAATTTTGATTTGGATAATTCTAATTCAAATTATTATATTAATTTTACATGTTTAAAATGAAACAAAGTAGAAATTTGATTTTCTATTTAAATGAAGAATTACTATTTTTTAATTTTTGGTAAATATTTTTGGTTTAGCTCATTTTACTTGCCATGTTGTCTTTTGCGCGTTTTTTTAAGGAAACGTCAATTAGAATTATAATTTCACTAATTTACCTTATTAATTATTTGATCTCCATTTAATATTATTTTTTCTTTTATGACATTAATCTCTTTTCACATTTATTAGAGTAAGGAAAAAATTAAAAAGTAATTAAATTCTATCTTATTTTAAAATATGAGTATTTTAAATATATTTATTTTAGTAAATATAACAAATAAATAATATGGCGGAATTGCAAATACAACAGTTCAATATCTAGATTACATCTCAGACTAATATAAAAAAAGAAAGAAAATAGTATGATTTGGCTACTTAACGTTTTGAAGAAAAGCAATAATATGAGGTCCATGTTATTCGCTGTACACTAATTTCATTTACTCCCATTAATGGGTTGATATGCATGTGGCAATGAATCCATCATTATTGATTTAATGAGATACGTTGGAAATTACATGAATACTATTTGATTTTTTTTTAATATAGGATGCACTTTTTTTTTTGACATTGTTTGTTTTTTAATATGGGATTCACTTTTTTTTTTTTGATATTGCTTGATTTTGTTAATATGGGTTCTACTTTTTTTTCCCGTGAGTTTGGAAATGGTGGGTTCCACTTTTGTTTTTTTTAAATATTGGTTGATGTTTAGTATGGGGCCCACACTTTTTTTAAACTATTGGTTGGTGTTAATATGGGGCCCACACTTTTTTTTCGGAATGGGGAGGACGGACGACGAAGCATGGGTTTAGACCCATGCTTCTATACTACTACTATTAAGAAGCACGGGTTGGGGCTCCTTTTTCGTCGTCCGTTGTGGGGCCCCCCCATGAAAAAAAAATATTTTGGGCCCCATATTAAACAGCCCATAATAAAAAAAAATTGTGGACCCCATATATATTAAACAACAACTAATATTAAAAAAAATTGTGGGCCTTATATTAAACACCAACCAGTATTAAAAAAAAAAAAAAAAACTGGAACCCACCACATCCAAACTCACGGAAAAAAAAAAGTGGATCCCATATTAACAAAATTAAGCAATATTAAAAAAAAAAAGTGAAACCCATATTAAAAAAAAAACAATGTTAAAAAAAATGTGGGCCCCATATTAAACACCATGCGAATTCGTAGCAAACACTAATATAATAAAGTTTTAAATACGGAGCACAAACTACAATGTTATATTAATCGTGTTTTGAACATAGTTTCCCATATTGACAAAATCAAGCAATATATATATAAAAAAAAGTGAATCCCATATTAAAAAAATAAACAGTGCAGACTTTGTATTCTTAGCAAACATTAATATAATAAAGTTTTAGATGCGGAGCACAAATTACAATGTTATATCAATCGTGTTTTGAACATAGTATATATATATATATATATATATATATATATATATATATATATATATATATATATATATTATATGCATAAAAATAGTGCAAACTAATAATGTCCAAAAGGGTGGGCCCCATATTAAACAACACCAGGCAATATAAAAAAAAAAAAAAAAAAAAAAGAAACTATATAAAGCATGGGTTTAGACCCATGCTTCATCGTCCCTTGTCCCTTAAAAAAAGGGTGGGCCCCATACTAAATAACACCGACCAATAAAAAAAAGGAAGAAAAAAAGGTGGAACTCACCACATTTAAACTCACAGGAACAAAAAAGTGGATCCTATATTAACAGAATCAAGCAATATTAAAAAAAAAAAAGTGAATCCCATATTAATAAAACAATCAATGTTAATAAACAAATGCTTAGAAAATCAAACAGTTAAATCAATAATGATGGACTCATTGCCACATGCGTATCAACCCATTAGTGGGAGCAAATGTAATTATTGTACAGCAACATACTTAAAATACTCATATATTAAAATAAGATAGAATTTAAATACTTTTTCATTTTTTCCTTACTCTAATAAATGTGAAAAAAATTGTGGACCCCATATTAAACACTATGCGTATTCGTAGCAAACACTAATATAATAAAGTTTTAAATACGGAGCACAAACTACAATGTTATATTAATCGTGTTTTGAATATAGTATCCCATATTGACAAAATCAAGCAATATATATATATATAAAAAAAAGTGAATCCCATATTAAAAAAATAAACAATGTCAAAAAAAAAAGTGCAGACTTTGTATTCTTAGCAAAGACTAATATAATAAAGTTTTAGATACGAAGCACAAATTAGAATGTTATATCAATCGTGTTTTAAACATAGTATATTGTAACAACCCAATATTTTTTTGAGTGAATTTTAGAATTAACCCCTTTATTGTGGTTTGCTTAGTTTTAACCATTCACCTTCTAAAGTAGGTAAGTAAGACATAAATATTTATATGTATACAGTTTAGATATTTATAGGTACAATAAGGTATGAGATGTATTATTATTATTATTATTATTATTATTATTATTATTATTATTATTATTATTATTATTATTATTATTATTTTTGCGATCAGTGGGTTAAAGGAGTTGTTAGTTAAGTGCAATTGTTTAATTAATAATAAATGACTTGAGTAGTGGGCTAAGCCCATCATCCCTCTATTCACGTAATTTCCCTAGAAGTATGTGGTGAATGGAGGAACCATTTATTCTACCTAGTCTACAGATTGGCTGGAAAAAAAAATAAGAAGAAAAAGCAACTGCTATTTTATTTTACGTGAGGGGAAAGCCAGGAACATCAAAAGAGTAGAATTCCCAACAATTTCAGGTACTACATTTAATTCCTTCCATAGCTTCACCTTTGTGATAACTAGTTTATAGTACTTATGGTGATAGTTGATAATTAAGTAATGAACTTAGGGTATATTTAAGTTGTTGCCAGAGAAAACCAAAACGTGGAAACCTTTTTTTTTATTTTTTTATTCTACATTAATTTTCCCAATTGTCAAAATCTGCCAAATTAAGATGATTGAATAGTTGTTGTCAAATATATTTATTTATATATAGGAAGGCTATGTTTCATGAATGAACTAGGATGAGTAGTACAATTAATTTATAGAATAATGTCAAGAATTCTTCTTTGGGGGACAATATGATTATGGGAGACATGACTGTACTTATTAGGCTTTGGGAATAGGAATATTTTTTTTTTATAGTGGGCAGTACCTTCCTAGATTATATTTCTACTTTGCACAGTGAATTCATTTGGCAGTAGGAACTATCGTTGAGTGGTATTATAGACTTGGACTTTATAATTTCGTGTGTTAATACATGATGGGTAATTTAGCAGAATCTCTATCATATGTTGATGAGTATCGTTTTGAGGTTTTTTTTTGTGCCAGTAAATAAGGGGTTAGTTGACTACTAGCAGGACAGTTAACGGACTTTGGACTAATTTGGACCCATTATTTACGTTATTAAATAGATTGAGGCTATTGGAGATCGTTTGAAGAGATTTTGGCATTTGAAGAAAGGTTTGCGTTCCGGTTAAAAGGCAAGTGAGGCTTAAACTCTTAGTTTACTTGCTTTTCATAAAAATCATATGGTTTGTGTTGTATGTATGCATTTAAACCATTTAGTTTGTGTGAGTGGGCAAGCATGATCTAAATTGGATAATTTTCAAGTTTCTAAAGTAATGACCGTATGAGTCCTTTAGAGTAATTTCGCTTAAATAGATACTATTTATATAAATGTAAAGTTTAGAAGTGGTATTGATTGGATGTATATTCCACTTATCGTATCTTCAGAGGGGCGCACTTCCATAGGTCCCATTGATGTTCAGTGAGAGATAGATGCTACAATCTTAAGTGACCCGGGTAAGATGGGGGTAAATAATGCCCTCTCTGGAAGACAGGGTAAGACATAGACAAATACGTACTATGTCCCGTGAGCATACATTCAGATTCAGTGTATTTCATGTATTGCTCGTCAGGGTAAGATGGGGGTAAATAATGCCCTCTCCGAAAAACGGGGTAAGACATATATAAATACGTACTATGTCCCGTGAGCATAGATTCAGATTTAGAGTATTTCATGTTTTGCTTGGTTGTGCTTCATGATTTTAGCTTCAGTGTTTATATATATTTAATATGCTTGTACTGTGTAATTGCTTTTATGCATTATCAGGGATTTCAAAGACTTGCCCCAAGGGTAAGCTTAGAGTGTCGATGATCTTGCGGGGTCTTTTAGACTCACACTTGTTGATGTTGTATGTGTGCAGGTGTGGTTAATGGTGATCAGGTAGCCGATACATGATTCACTCCAGCTTTGTTCAGTCCAGTTCAGTAGAGGTGAGCCACCATTAGATCATGGAGGCCTCTTCTTCTTTAGTTGACTTAGTAGTATTCTGAGCTTCGTCTCGTACTTTTCTATTCAGACTAGTAGTTCCATGACTTAGACATTTTATGGGGTTTATGGGAAAGACTCAGTATTTGTATTTCGCTTCCGCACTTTTCGTTATATGATGAGACTTTGCGTATTATTCATTTTATTCACTAATTTTCGCATGATTAGCTTAGAGGGTTCGCCTTTTTGGGTAGAAGCTCGAAAGGTGCCCGGTTGATAAGTCGTGAAATTACGCGATATTCGATGCTAATTCCTTAAATTTTTGTGACTCTTTAAGAACTTTTGTTGTTACTTTGTGTGTTTTTATGTTGTTTTGTAGGATAAGATGTCCGGAGAGCAAAATGAAGCAAAACGGAGCAAAAATTGAACAAGAAGCACTTTCTGGCAGCATATGCTAGCAACACATGCGTGCAGCATGTTGAACATGCGGTGCAGCATGTTGAACATGCGGTGCAGCATGTTGAACATGCGAAGCAGCATGTTGAACATGCGAAGCAGCATGTTGAACATGCGGTGCAGCATGTTCAACATGCGAACAACATGCTGTGCAGCATGTTGAACATGCGGTGCAGCATGTTGAACATGCGAACCGCATGTTGTGCAGCATGTTGTGCACGAGGGTATTTTTGCCCAGATTTTGTTTCCGTTTTTGGGATGATATAAATACTCTTTTAGGGTTTGTAAAACACATCTTTTGCCATTTTGCAAGCTTGGGGGCTAGGGTTTCCTTCACCTACACCATTGGAGGAGAAGATTGAAGTTCTTAAATGAGATAATTCTTAAACCTTTCTTCAATTCCATGTTTTGTATTGTATATCTAAGTGTGTAGTATTTCATTTCAATACTTGAATCTTGTTTATGAAAATATTCTTGATTAAAGTTTGGATTGAATCTCTTGTTATGCTTATGTATTGAATGATTTTTATTTCTAATGAAGTGGGTTTATTGTTTTTCTATTAACTCTTCATGCTTAAATATCTCCTAATGGTTGCAAACATTATTTGTGCCTAAGCACTTTTACTTTGCTTGAGAAAGAAAGTGAAAGTTAGGAAAAGAGTTTGATAGCAAGGATTTGGGTCATTAAACCCATCTAATAACTTGAGCTAGAGATAGGATAGTTAACTTGAGATTGAATTGATTGTGTTTAACATCAAACTCTAAGGCTTGAGAAAGCTTAGAGTGAAATTCATTGATTTGGTTGAGAAACTTTCAATGAGATTTTAGAAATCATTATCTATTAACATAGACCCACTCTTAGTTGTAAAATTGTAAAATACATTGGATCGTTACTTGAGAGTAATTTCCCTTGTATCCATGCTTGTGGCCATTGATCATTTTACTCGCTTTCTAGGTTAGTTTATATTTTTGCATTAGTGATAATCTTTTCCAAAAACCCAAAATATTATCTATCGTTTGGCTTTAGCTTAGTTGGTGATAATTTCATACTTTCTTAATCGCCTAGCATATTGTTCCCTGTGGGATCGACCCCGACTCATAGTTGGGTAAATATATTGCATACGACCGTGTACACTTTCTCTTTGAGGAGTGTATTTGGACGTTATCAAAAATGGCGCCGCTGCCGGGGAACAATTTGGCGTATTTAGGTTAGTTTGGGATTTAAGCTTGCTTGCTTTGGTCCAAATTCGTAAATATTAGTGTAGTTGTTTTCTTTGCTTGAATTTTATTTTTATAAAAAAAAAAAAAAAAAATATGGCATCATTCCATGAAAATGGGTCGGATGGAAGTTGTTCATACTTTGATGACCCTTGTCCCTATTGTGGAGGACCCCACTCTTGGCAAAATTGTTTAAAGTCTCCCGGGGGAGGATTGTGCGCACAATCTCGAACCCATGAATGGAGCATATGTGGTAGATGTGATGGTCAAAATGGCCATGGGGCTAATTGTGCTTATGTGTCCTTCCCTTCCCCGAACCCCCACTATGACGAGTCTACTTTTTGTTGTGACAATTATAGGGAAATGGAAGTGGAAGAAGTTGAGAATGGACAAAATGGAGAGTTCAAGCTCATGATGGAATGCCTACTTGAAGGAGGAAATGAAAAGCAAAAAGTCTTGGAGGAGTACTTGGAAACTAGTCTCCAAAATGACTTGATGAATGAATACAAAAATCTTCCGTGGGCATTTGAACAAAATCAAGAAGAATTCTCAAATGCTCAATATGAGGAGAGAATGCCCATGTTGGAGGCCAATCATGAAAAGGAGGAATCAAGAATTGAAAGTCCTCCAAACGAATCCATTTTCAGTATAGATGCCAAAGAAGAAAAGAAATTAGAGTCAACAGTTGTCTTGAGAAAAATGGTGGAAGTTGACTCTAGTTTGGGGGAAAATGAGAATGTCAAAATCCGAAAATTTTTGCAAATTGGGAGGTTGAAGTCTCATTCCAAGCATTTTTCAACATTGGATTTGTATGGTGATATGGGAATTGAGCCACATACATCCATGTTGGATGGTGAAGAAGAAAGACAAGTGCCTTACATCTTGCAATTCGAAAGAGTAAGAAGGCAAAATGACATTCCTCATTTGAAAGCCAAGAAGTGCAAAATGAAGAAATTAACGTTTGGCTTGTTCATCTACTTACCACCCCCCATCGCTCGTGGTCACAAACTTGAGTCCAAGTTGGGTGCCCAATTCATATCTTCCAAATGGAAGGAAAAGTGGTAAAGGTAACCGTCGTGCCGCGACGTTAAATCAAGCGCTTGGTGGGAGGTAACCCATCGTTTTAAAAGTTTTTAATCGTTTTTGAAATTTTATTTTTTAGAATAGTTTAGTCTATGGTTTTTGACTAATCTGCAAAATTTCAGAATTTTTGGAGTTATTTTGAGCAAATCGGATACCCGGACAGCCTCCAAAACCAGTAAAAGCTGCGAAATATTTTTTTCTGGTGTCATAACATGCGATTCGCATGTCATACATGCGAATCGCATGTGTCGTCGCATCTGGTGACAGAGACTAAAAAAAAAAAAAAAAAAAAAAAAAAAAAAAAAACTGATGACATCACATGCGACTCGCATGTCATACATGCGAATCGCATGTTCGGTCGCATGTCATGCCAGCAAAAAAAAAAAAAAAAAAAAAAAAAAAAAAAAAAAATTCCTTTTCTATTTTTATGTTTTGTTTTGATTATGTGCAGCGAGGACACTGCAATGTTTATAGTTGGGGGTGGCACGCGGTAGCGCATTATATTTTGACACTTGCTCAAAATTTTTGAAAATTTTGTTCTTTTGACATATTGTGGATTAATCACTCTTGTTATTTTATTCTCCTTTGAGGAAAAATGTGAAAACTCTTGGCTTGTTTGGTACGAATAGAGTTAGTCTCTTACATGTGAAATTGAAATGTGAATACCTCTCCAAATTGTTGTGAAAGTTAAAAAGCAAGGTGCATAGGAAAGAATGATCTTTGTGACAACTTTTTGGCTCATTTTGTGACTCTTTACCTACTAGTGTGTTGACTTTGGATTATGAGATATTGCACTAGTTGTTCTTGCTTGGAAAGTGAAATTGATCCATCTTGACTAGTTCATATGCCATGTGTGTGAGTGTTTGTTGAATAAATCTTGTGTTTACTTTTATCATCTAGAACTTGCCCGGTTAGTCGTTCAATGCTAATTTTGATTATGTTGGTTGGAGAGATGACCTTGGGCTATCTTTGTGAAAAAAAAACCTCTTTAGTCTTTCTAGCCTACCATTGCATAAATAATATCACTAGTAACCCCATTTGAGCTTATGACTTTTTCTTTGATTGCCACATTACAAGCCTTTACCATGTTTGATGAAAAGTCTCTCTTTTGAACCTTTCCCTCTTTGAACATGAAATTGTGAATTTTGAGGCCAAAAGCCTAAGTTGGGGGTGTTAGTGTTGCTTGAGAGCGGTGAAGGTTGGTGTTGTGAAAAATTCAAAAGAAAGGAAGAAAAAAAAAAAAAAAAAAAAAAAAAAAAAAAAAAAAAGGTTGCAAACCATTTGTGTAAAAAAAAAAAAAAAAAAAAAAGTTTGAATAACTAGGGAAACTAGTATGCAAAGGAAGGAGCGATGTTTTGAAATGAAGAGGAAAGTTTGTGTAGTGTTCAAGGAGGGTGTAATCACTTGTATCTCAAATACTTATCCTACCCTTCCCTAAGCCTACATTACGATCTTAAAAAGTCCCTATGTGATCTCCGACTGAAAGTTCTTGAGTTAGTGATGAACGAAAATAAGGGCAAGCTTATGGTGTGATATTTGTTAGCACTAGAACTTCTTTGTTGAGCGTGAGTGACTTTTGTGTATTTGTCCCTTGTGTTGTTGTTGTGAATATAGTGATTTTGGGACTTTCTTTCTTGTGAGGGCATATGGATTACGATAGAGTGGTGATGTTAAATTCCAAGTTGAGTCAATTGAGCATATCTAGGAAACTAGTGGTTTTGAGTCACTTATTGAGACTTGAGTGTTGTTGCTTGTTAGTTTTAATTCTCTATTGCATTCTTGAAATTGTATTTTGAAATGAGGGAGTTATTTGGTTAAATCTTCACATGCTTGTAGCCTAATTGTTGGTACCAACCAAAGTCATGTTCTTGTGCTTAAAGTGATTCCTCATTGAGATTTTAGTTTTGATTTGCTTGAGGACAAGCAAAGACTTTAAGTTGGGGGTATTGATAAGTCGTGAAATTACGCGATATTCGATGCTAATTCCTTAAATTTTTGTGACTCTTTAAGAACTTTTGTTGTTACTTTGTGTGTTTTTATGTTGTTTTGTAGGATAAGATGTCCGGAGAGCAAAATGAAGCAAAACGGAGCAAAAATTGAACAAGAAGCACTTTCTGGCAGCATATGCTAGCAACACATGCGTGCAGCATGTTGAACATGCGGTGCAGCATGTTGAACATGCGGTGCAGCATGTTGAACATGCGAAGCAGCATGTTGAACATGCGAAGCAGCATGTTGAACATGCGGTGCAGCATGTTCAACATGCGAACAACATGCTGTGCAGCATGTTGAACATGCGGTGCAGCATGTTGAACATGCGAACCGCATGTTGTGCAGCATGTTGTGCACGAGGGTATTTTTGCCCAGATTTTGTTTCCGTTTTTGGGATGATATAAATACTCTTTTAGGGTTTGTAAAACACATCTTTTGCCATTTTGCAAGCTTGGGGGCTAGGGTTTCCTTCACCTACACCATTGGAGGAGAAGATTGAAGTTCTTAAATGAGATAATTCTTAAACCTTTCTTCAATTCCATGTTTTGTATTGTATATCTAAGTGTGTAGTATTTCATTTCAATACTTGAATCTTGTTTATGAAAATATTCTTGATTAAAGTTTGGATTGAATCTCTTGTTATGCTTATGTATTGAATGATTTTTATTTCTAATGAAGTGGGTTTATTGTTTTTCTATTAACTCTTCATGCTTAAATATCTCCTAATGGTTGCAAACATTATTTGTGCCTAAGCACTTTTACTTTGCTTGAGAAAGAAAGTGAAAGTTAGGAAAAGAGTTTGATAGCAAGGATTTGGGTCATTAAACCCATCTAATAACTTGAGCTAGAGATAGGATAGTTAACTTGAGATTGAATTGATTGTGTTTAACATCAAACTCTAAGGCTTGAGAAAGCTTAGAGTGAAATTCATTGATTTGGTTGAGAAACTTTCAATGAGATTTTAGAAATCATTATCTATTAACATAGACCCACTCTTAGTTGTAAAATTGTAAAATACATTGGATCGTTACTTGAGAGTAATTTCCCTTGTATCCATGCTTGTGGCCATTGATCATTTTACTCGCTTTCTAGGTTAGTTTATATTTTTGCATTAGTGATAATCTTTTCCAAAAACCCAAAATATTATCTATCGTTTGGCTTTAGCTTAGTTGGTGATAATTTCATACTTTCTTAATCGCCTAGCATATTGTTCCCTGTGGGATCGACCCCGACTCATAGTTGGGTAAATATATTGCATACGACCGTGTACACTTTCTCTTTGAGGAGTGTATTTGGACGTTATCACCGGTCACGGCCTAAGTGTCAAATTTGGGTCGTAACATATATATATATATATATATATATATATATATATATATATATATATATTATATAGTGCAAACTAATAATGTCCAAAAGGGTGGGCCCCATACTAAACAACACCAAACAATAAAAAAAAACTATATAAAGCATGGGTTTAGACCCATGCTTCATCGTCCGTTGTCCCTTAAAAAAAAAAAGGTGGGCCCCATACTAAATAACACCGAGCAATAAAAAAAAAGTGAAACTCACCACATCCAAACTCACGGGAAAAAAAAATGGACCCCATATTAACAAAATCAAGCAATATTAAAAAAAAAGTGATCCTATATTAATAAAACAAACAATGTTAAAAAACAAATGCTTAGAAAATCAAACAATTAAATCAATAATGATGGACTCATTGTCACATGCGTATCAACCCATTAGTGGGAGCAAATGAAATTATTGTACAACAACATACTTAAAATACTCATGAAAAAAAATGGACCCATATTAAAAAAAAAAAAAAGGCAACGTCAAAAAAAAAAAAAAATGTGCACCCCATATACTAAAAAATCAAACAATATTCATGTAATTCCCAAAGTATCCCCATCAAGTCAATAATAGTAGATTCATTGCCACATGCATATTAACCCATTAGTGAGAGCAAATGAAATTCTTGCACAGTAAAAAACATGAACCTCATATTATTACTTTGCTTCAAAATATTTAATTGTTGTATTTGCTATTCCGTCATGTCATTTATTTATTATGTTTACTAAAATAAATATACTTAAAATATATATATTTAAAAAATAAGATACAATTTAATTACTTTTTTATTTTTATTCTTACTCTAATAAATGTGAAAAAAGATTAATATCAAATGAAGATCAAATAATGAATAAGATAAATTAGTCAAGTTATAATTCTAATTCACGTTTCCTTAAAAAAATCTTGCAAAAGACAACATGACAAGTAAAATGAGTTAAACCGAAAATATTTACTAAAAATTTAAAAATAGCATTTCTTCGTTTAAATAGAAAATTAATTTCTCTTTTGTTTCATTTCAAACATGTAAAATTAATTTAATACTGTGAATTAGATTTATCCAAATCAAAATTTGATAAAAAATAACAAGTATTATACACTTTTAAATTAATCGAATTAAAATTGAAAATATCAACTGATGCTTTTGCTATTATATTATCTCAAAGAGAGGAAAATAATTTTCTTTTAAACAAGTCTTCTCTTTTAAAAAGTATTAATAAATTTTCGTAGCAAACAAGAATAAAATAAAGTTTTAGATACGGAGCACAAACTACAGTGTTATATTAATTGTATTTTGAACAAAGTATATATATATATATATATATATTATTTAAAAACAACTACATATACATAGATACACTATAATCCGAAGTGTTGGGTCCGTGCGCAGCACGGGCATAGGCCATCTAGTTACTACTTATTAGAAGCACGAGTTGGGGCCATCTTCGTCGTCCGTTGATGGGCCCCATAAAAAAAATCTTTTGAGCCCCATATTAAACAGGACCTAAAATAAAAAAAAAATAAAAAATTATGGATCCCATATATATTAAACAACAACTAATATTTTAAAAAAAATTGTGGGCCCCATATTAAACACGAACCAGTATTGTAAAAAAAAAAAGTGAAACCCACCACATCCAAACTCACGGAAAAAAAAAGTGGACCCCATATTAACAAAATCAAGCAATATTAAAAAAAAAGTGAATCCCATATTAAAAAAAACAATGTTAAAAAAAAATTGTGGGCCCATATTAAACATCAACCAGTATTAAAAAAAAAAAAGTGAAAACCCATCACATCCAAAAATAAAATTGTAAAAAAAACAATTATGGACCCCATATATATTAACAACTAATATTTAAAAAAATAATTGTGGGCCCCATATTAAACACCAACCAATATTTTAAAAAAAAAAAAGTGGAACCCATATTAACAAAATCAAGCAATCCTAAAAAAAAGTGAATCCCATATAAAAAAACAAAAAATGTTAAAAAAAAAATTATGGGGCCCATATTAAACACCAACCAGTATTAAAAAAAAAAAAAAAAAAAGTGGAACCCACAACATCCAAACTCACGAGAAAAAAAAAGTGGACCCTATATTAATAGAATCAAGCAAAAAGAATTGTGGGCCCCATATATATTAAACAACAACTAATATTAAAAAAAAAGTTACGGGCCCCATATTAAACACCAACCAATATTTTAAAAAAAAAAAAGTGGAACCCATATTAACAAAATCAAGCAATCCTACAAAAAAGTGAATCCCATATAAAAAAACAAAAAATGTTAAAAAAAAAATTATAGGGCCCATATTAAACACCAACCAGTATTAAAAAAAAAAAAAAAAAGTGGAACCCACAACATCCAAACTCACGAGAAAAAAAAAGTGGACCCTATATTAATAGAATAAAGCAAAAAGAATTGTGGGCCCCATATATATTAAACAACAACTAATATTAAAAAAAAAAGTTACGGGCCCCATATTAAACACCAACCAGTATTAAAAAAAAAAGTGAAACCCGCCACATCCAAACTCACGGGAAAAAAAAAGTGGACCCCATATTAACAAAATCAAGCAATATTAAAAAAAAAGTGAATCTTATATTAAAAAAACAAACAATGTTAAAAAAAACTTTTGAGCCCCATATTAAACATGCCCATAAAAAAAATTGTGGACCACATATATATTAAACAATAACTAATAATTAAAAAAAATTATGGGCCCATATTAAACACCAAGCAGTATTAAAATAAATGTGGAACCCACCACATCCAAACTCATGGGAAAAAAGTGGACTCCATATTAACAAAATCAAGCAATATTAAAAAAAAAAGTGAATCCCATATTAAAAAAATAAACAATGTTAAAAAAAAAATTGTGCGCCCATATTAAACACCAACCAGTATTAAAAAAAAAAAAAAAAAAAAGTGAAACCCACCACATCCAAAAACAAAATTGTAAAAAATAAAATTGTGGACCCCATATATATTAAACAACAACTAATATTTAAAAATAAATTATGGGCCCCATATTAAACACCAACCAGTATTAAAAAAAAAAGTGGAACGCACTACATCCAAACTCACGGGAAAAAAAGTGGACCCCATATTAACAAAATCAAGCAATATTAAAAAAAAAAGTGAATCCCATATTTAAAAAACAAATAATGTTAAAAAAAAATTGTGGGCCCATATTAAATACCAACCAGCATTAAAAAAAAAAAGAAAAAAAGTGAAACCCACCACATCCAAACTCACGGGAAAAAAAAAGTGGACCCCATATTAACAAAATTAAGCAAAAAAAATTGTGGGCCCCATATATATTAAAAAACAACTAATATTTAAAAACAATTGTGGGCCCCATGTTAAACACCAACCAGTATTAAAAAAAAAAAAGTGGAACGCACCACATCCAAACTCACGGGAAAAAAAGGTGAACCCCATATTAACAAAATCAAGCAATATTAAAAATAAAAGTGAATCCCATATTAAAAAAAATTAGTGGGCCCCATATTAAACACCAACCAGTATTAAAAAAAATTGGGACCCACCACATCCAAACTCACGGGAAAAAAAAGTGGACGTCATATTAACAGAATCAAGCAATATTAAAAAAAAAAGTGAATCCCATATTAATAAAACAAACAATTTTAAAAACAAATGCTTAGAAAATCAAACAATTAAATCAATAATGATGGACTCATTGCCACATACGTATCAACCCATTAGTGGGAGCAAATGAAATTATTGTACAGCGACATACTTAAAATACTTATATATTAAATAAGATAGAATTTAAATACTTTTTCATTTTTCCCTTACTCTAATAAATGTGAAAAGAGATTAATGTCATAAAAGAAAAAATAATATTAAATGGAGATCAAATAATTAATAAGCTAAATTAGTGAAATTATAATTCTAATTGATGTTTCCTTAAAAACCCATGTAAAAAACAACATGACAAGTAAAATGAATTAAACAAAAAATATTTACTAAAAATTAAAAAAATAGAAGTTCTTCATGACCCCATATTAAACACCAACCAGTATTAAAAAAAAAAAAAAAAAAAAAAAAAGTGAAACCCACCACATCCAAACTCACGGGAAAAAAAAGTGGACCCCATATTAACAAAATCAAGAAATATTAATAAAAAAAATGAATCCCATATTAAAAAAACAAACAATGTTAAAAAAAAAGTGCTTAGAAAATCAAACAATTAAATCAATAATGATGGACTCATTGCCACATGCGTATCAACCCATTAGTGGGAGCAAATGAAATTATTGTACAGCAACATACTTAAAATACTTATATATTAAAATAAGATATAATTTAATTACTTTTTCATTTTTTCCTTACTCTAATAAATGTGAAAAGAGATTAATATCAAATGGAGATCAAATAATGAATAAGGTAAATTAGTCAAATTATAATTCTAATTCACGTTTCCTTAAAAAATTATGCAAAAGACAATATGACAAGTAAAATGAGTTAAACCGAGAATATTTACCAAAAATTAAAAAATAGCATTTCTTCGTTTAAATAGAAAGTTAATTTCTACTTTGTTTCGTTTCAAACATGTAAAATTAATTTAATAATTTGAATTAGAATTATCCAAATCAAAATTTGATAAAAAATAATAAGTATTTTACACTTTTAAATTAATCGAATTAAAATTGAAAGTATCAACTGATGCTTAAATATTGCTATTATTTTATCTCAAACAGAGGAAAATAGTTTTCTTTTAAACAAGTCTTCTGTTTTAAAAAGTATTAATAAATTTTCGTAGCAAACACGAATAAAATAAAGTTTTAGATACGGAGCACAAACTACAATATTATATTAATCGTATTTTGAACATAAAATATATATATATATATATATATATATATATATATATATATATATATATATTCTACATATAATACGAAGTGTTGGGCCCGTGTGCAGCACGGGCATAAGCCATCTAGTAGTTAAAATATAAGAGGGGATAGCTAATTTTTGTAGTCCTCACGGGAGCGTTTTAGTAATTTAACCCTTATGACATCAACCATTCAAGCTTCCACACGTGTTGCCTTTTTCTTCCTATTACCACTTTTTGCTTTGGTTGGCATTGTTTCAAGTCCATTCCACAGGCTACATGGCCAAATTTAATTGGTACATAGTAGTATCTTTATGAATTTTTTGTCTCTTAGACAACGTTGGAGCCACATTTTCGTTTCAACTAGAACATTTATCAGATTTTATTACTACTATATAGAAACATACAGTAGTAAAGGGGATCGTCGTCAGTCCACGCCCCCCCCCCCCCCCCAAAAAAAAGGGTGGGCCCCAATCTTCTTTAATAGTAGAAAAATTGTAAAAAAAAAAATTAATAGTAGAAAAATTGTTTAAAAAAAAAATTAATAGTAGAAAAATTGTTTAAAAAAATAAAGTGGGCCCCAATCTTTTATAATAGTGGAGATTAAAAAAAACAAATTTATGGTGGTCCCACTATTCTATAATAGTAGAGATTAAAAAAAATTAAGGTGGGGTCCACGTGAAGAAATAAGAGACAATTGCAAAAAAAAATTAAGGGGGGGGGGGGGGGGGGGGTTCACGTGAAGAAGTTGAAGACAATTGCAACAAAAAAAAAATAGGATATTTAAATAATGATAATAAGTTCAGAAAATGATAAAGGTACGCTTAGCGAAAATGTAAAGAAGACAAGTTCGGGAAAAAAGAAATAACGATTTAAATTGAACACAAAAACTGCTAAAAAAGTCATAAAACCAAAACATTTAAAACTTATACCTTTGGGTATAGGTTTAGACACATACATTTCACACCAATAATAAGGAATAACGTCAAGAAGACGAAATATAAACGATCTTAAAAAAAAATTAAGGTGGGGCCACTATTCTATAATAGTAGAAATTTAAAAAAAAAAAAATTGGGGCTCACTTTTCTATAATAGTACAAATAAAAAAAAATTAAGGTGGGGCTCACTTTTCCATAATAGTAGAGATAAAAAAAAAATTAAGGTGGATCCATGCGAAGAATTAGGAGACCCACCTCCTACTCATGTAAAAATAAAATAAAAAAATAAGGCGAGGATCCACATGTGTGCTGTGAGTCCTACCAAAACTTTCTCCCCATTTTTTAGGCTCATTGTCACTTATGCCCTTATTTTGTGTTGTTGTTTAATTTTTGTCCCTAAAAAAAAATTGTGGGGTATAAATTTATATTTCTGCATCATAATATTTCACAAGTTATTTGCGCACATTAAAAACTTATGGCCACTACGCATAAAATTTATCAAAAACAACAGCCTATGTTTATTTGGGAAAAATATTTACCTGAAACGACTCATATTTTTAATATTACCCAAAATAACCCTTTTATACATTATTGTACACTTTTATATAAGATCGACATATTATTTACAGTAAGTGTATAATGTTGTATATCGTGTGTATAAACACTATTGTAAAAAAAGTTGGTTATACATATGTAAATTAAAAATATAACTACGTGGCTATAATATTTTATGCTGGATTGTATATTATTGAAATTATTCCTAAAATTAATTAGTAAAGGCAAAAATTAAATACCAACCCATTTGAAGTACAATTCGTGCAATTTCTTCCATTTTTTTAGTTTTTAATTTGTAATCGACAAATTCCCCTTTTTTGAAACTAAACTATATAAAAACATGAGTTGAAGAAGTGGATCATCCACTAAGGGCAATTTGATCAAAGCACTTGCCATTTCCATTAGTTAAAAGTAGAATCTTACTGTAGCTTAGTATTAAATATATTCATACTTTCCCAATTTTGCCCCTGCTCATAAAAATTGCATCGCAACAGTTGATGTCATTTCAAGTGGCAGATATTATTTATGTTTTTGGCCACGTGTCACTTTTACATTCCTTTTACTTTTCACTATTTTATCATGCTCACATAATTTCACTTAATAAACAAATAACATTTGTGTATATGTATTAATGTTCATCTATATATATGCATCGACAATGTAAATTTAGGTATGTTTATTAGCAATATAAAATATATATGCTATCACTATCCAATACATAAATCTTTACAATTGTACACAACTACATACACATAAATACACTATATAAGCCAAAGTGGTTTCGTCTAAACAATATTCATGTAATTCCCAAAGTATCCCCATTAAGTCAATAATGGTGAATTCATTACTACATGCGTATCAACCTATTAGTGGGAGCAAATGAAATTATTGTACAGCAGAAAACATAGACCCCATATTATTGTTTTTTTTTTTCAAAAGGTTAAGTAGCCAAACCATACAATTTCCTTTCTTTTCTTATATTAGCCTAAGATCTAATCTAGATATTTAACTGTTGTATTTGATATTCCGCCATGTCATTTATTTGTTATGTTTACTAAAATAAATATACTTAAAATATTTATATTTTAAAATAAGGTAGAATTTAATTACTTTTTCATTTTTATTCTTATTCTAATAAATGTGAAAAGAGATTAATGTCGTAAACGAAAAAATAAATATTAAATGGAGATCAAATAAGAAATAAGGTAAATTGGTCAAATTCTAATTCTAATTGACGTTTCCTTAAAAAACCGTGCAAAAGACAACATAACAAGTAAAATGAGTAAAACCAAGAATATTCACCAAAAATTAAAAAATAGTAGTTCTTTGTTTAAATAGAAAATCAAATTTTTACTTTGTTTCGTTTTAACTATGTAAAATTAATTTAATAATTCGAATTAGAATTATCCAAATCAAAATTTGATAAAAAATAATAAGTATTGTTTAGGTCCAATCTGCATACATTAATAATAGAATATTTTACACCTTTAAAATAATCGAATTAATCAAAGTATCAACTGATACTAAAATATTGCTATTGTTTTGTCTCAAAGAGAGGAAAATAGTTTCCTTTTAAACAAGTCTTCTCTTTTAAAAAGTATTAATAAAATTTTGCAAACTTTGTATTCATAGCAAACATTAATATAATAAAGTTTTGGATACGGAGCACAAACTACAATATTATATTAATTGTGTTTTAAACATAATATATATATATATATATATACACACACACACACACACACACACATAAACAGTGCAAACTTATGTATGTTTATTAGCAATATAAAATATACATATATTATCACTATCCAAACACAATTACATACACATAGATACATTATAATTTAAAGTGTTGGGCCTGTGCGCAGCACGGGCATACGCCATCTAGTATGAAAATATCAAAGCTCATGACAAAACTTCCTACCTGAGATATTCAATCATTTCATTGTGAATTCAAATGATAAAAAATTACTCCATACGAATCTATTAGATCTGCCAATATCGATTAGGTGTTAAAGAAATGCCAACTCTAACGAATATATTCATAATGGAAGAAGAAGCCTATCAGCAGGTTGTTGGTTGGCGGCGTCACCGTCACCGCCGGCAAAAACATAGGCGAAAAGCACCGACGAAATAAAAATTTAGCCTGCCAAATCTGGCGGCGACTGTGTCCACGACGTCGAGGGGTGGTTGTGGTTGTTGGTTGGCGGCGTCTGAGATCTGGTTGTTATTGATTGGTGGCCGGAGCTCGTTCGCCGGAGCTCTGGCAGACTTGAGCAGTAGACGGTTGCTCAAGTGGGGGAAGAGGGGAGAGAGAGATGGGAGGGTTGGGTTGGGAATAATGTGATGATGGGTATTCTACTTTAAATATATATGTAGCTAATAATTGTATTTAACATATTACTCTTAGCTATAAGATGTAATTAATCTAAACTACAGCTACTAAATATAAATATGTACTAGTAGTTAGTTATGCTATGTAGATATCCCTAATTAGAAATTAGGTAATTTGCACAAATAGAAATTTTTGGGGCCAGCGTTAAAATTTTGATCCCCGCTAATAAAATTTTAAAGTCATTATTTGGTACTCCTAAGTTTGTGATTCAGATACGAAATATAACAACGACTACTCAATTAGAACACCAGGAATTTTTGTCTTAAATTTTATACGCGTAGGTAAATTTCAAATTTCAATATATTTTACTGGAGTTCACACTAGTGATAATTACGAAGTTTATGATTCTACAATTAAGAACTCAAAGAAAAAGTCTTGGGGTTAGTGGTTTTATAAATAAGTACCCAATGAAAAGGTGATGAAGTTAGTAGTTCTACGAGTAAAACTCAATGATTATGTCATGTTATTCGTAGTTGTACAAGTGAGAATTCAAGAATTGTAGTTGCGAAGATAAGGATGTTGAGATTGATGTGTGGGCATAATAGGAGGGATGGGATTAGGAATGATATTGGGGGGGGGGGGGGGGGGGGCAAGGTGGAAGTGGCCCGTGGTAGTCAAGATGAGGAAAGTGAGATTGAGGTGGTTCAGACATGTGAAGAGGAGATGCACAAATGCCCTAGTGAGTACGTGTGAGAGGTTGGCAGTGGCGGGTTTTGAGGAGAGGTATATGTAGGTGATGTGTCGGGAAATTATGGCACATCTAAGCCCTTTTTACGAGAAGTTTGACTTGTTTTTAAGCAAGTTAGCGGCAATTTAATGTGTTTTTAGTGTTTTTCAGGTAATGGAGCAATTTTGGGATGAAAATTGTTGAAGTGCAGAATTTAGCCTTAATGACAAAATATTAGTCGTATTCTCAAATATGGGCCGTATTCGTTGGGCTTAATGAAAGATAACCTGAAATAGAAAGGCATGCTGAGAAGATGTTAAAATACGACCGCCCCGAACCATGGCCTGTGCGTAACATGGCACTCGGTGCCTGACTGCATGTGACCGAGTGAACCACATGACTTGCTGAATCATCATAAGGCATACATGAGTGGAATGTAACATGAAACATGATGGGCTTTAAGAAAACACATGAATTCATAATAACTTATAAAATACGTGTTTAAAACATGAATGCGGAAATACCATGAATCAAGCCAAAGATGGCTAAACAACTCTAAGTATCTGACATAACATAACTGACTGGTCTAATCTATGAAACCTCTAACATAAGTCTGAACATGGAAACATACTCGCTGGGACAAGGCCCGCAACATACCTTTAAATGCATAGCTAATAACATAAAGATAACTGACCAAACCCCGAAGGAGATAGGGCTCACAACAAGCTGATAAGTGCGAAGTCCTACTAAGCAGATGCATCGTCCTGTAAATCAATACCTGCATCGTGAAATGCAGGCCCCCGGTAATAAAAGGGGATGCCAGCACATTGAATGTACTGGTATGCAAAGCGATTAAAAGAAATAACACGGGACATGGAATAACATGATAGAAGTGAAACTGAGAACCTAGACATGAACATGAGCATGAATTCATCTATATACATATATAACATGATTAAAACATGGTAAGTAGGGAGAGCATTTCATAAACCGACAACATAATATCATCACGTGGGTACGTGGACTCTGGTACCTTGCCGAACCAGCAGAACCCCCAATACCTTGCCAGGGTATAAGGTGTAACGTGCCTAGTGGATCCATTCAGTGGTAAATTAAGAAATCGTCCTAACTGGGCGGAGCGATCCTTGTCCTACGGTGGCTATGTAGTTTCAAGCTATCTGAGCCTTCTCGGTAATTTGTCCAACTCCCAAAAATATGAACATGATATAGTTGGCTAAGAAGCCCTTGATTTTCGTGAAATAACTTGTAAATATGATTTCATGAAAGCATGACTGGTATTTAGCATATATGTATCTTGTATCGTGGCATGAGAGTGATTATATAATATAATTGCATGAAAACTTGTAAAACATGTAGTATATTTCTTGAAGATATCTTAATAGTCATTACTTGCATATAAGAACCCATAGGATGGAAAACATGAGTTTTTCATAGATTACGGACAGATTCTCAATAATCATAAGGAATTATCAAGAACTTCAATGAAGAATTACTAACAATTTCATACATAATATAATCATGGAACATGAGCCTAGGGTTATCATGATCATGATCATAACCCTAATTTTCATATAACTTCATAATTTATGGAAGAAGGGCGTGGGGAAGAACAATGATGTTCTCACACGTAGATAGAAAATTCACATACCTGATAATGCTCCAAACTCGTAATGAAAATCTGAACTTTGAATAAGAATCTCAAAGCCTAGTCTTGAATCCCTTTTAATTGGGTTTTCTTGAAAACCCTATGTTAAGAAGAACTTTCGTGTTAGGGCTTGAGAGGAATGAGACTTATGAAATAAAACTAAATTTTCGTCTTTTAATTGTCTCAGTCGCGGTAGTAACACGGTCCGTAACACTGGACCGTAACGTTTGTCAAAATTCCAGTGAGCTTCTAAGTTTTGAGGTTAGGTTACGAACATCTGTTACGGGCCGTAACGATGAACCGTCCTTTGGTCCAAGTTACGAGACGGTGATTTTTCAAACCACACCCGTTACGGTATGAACGACGTTCTGTAACACATGTTACGGTCCGTCCCTTGTAGCGTAACGCTGGATTTCTAAACTTAAACATATTTTCGATTCCAACACTCTCTTTCTTGGGTTTCTAACCTCCTATGTCAGAAATATGGTTTAGTACGGATTTTATGAGATGTTACAATTTAACATTAAGACACTTAGCAGAAAGTTGAGATTCTACAAGATGAGATACGACCAAGTGTTACGGTTCGCTTTTACGCTCGCACATAAAAAGTTATCATAACTTGGCCTCTTTGTCGTGAACAAACCGAGTCGCCACCTAATTTATAGAATGGGAATTAGGAAACCAGTTTTAAGGGTTAATTTTATTGAAAACCTTTTAAAAAAAAATCTAGAGAACGGGTAAGGGTTCTGGTGATCCCCCGAGGAAAGTTTTAGGCACCTCAATATTACGGATCCGCCCAATGCGGTTTGCCTACGGATCTATCATTTTATGGCTAAAAATTTGTATAACTTGTTTGAAAAAATGTGTTAATAGTCATATGTATAAAGTTAGAAAAGGCTGCATATTCATGGCTAGTTAATTAAAAATGAAAGCATATTTTTAGTTAGCTTTAGGGGGTGTTTACTTTTGAAAATCATTTTTAGCATTTCAATGATATCTTAATTCAATTAATGAATTAAGTCTATAATTTGCTAACTATGAAGGAATAAATCTCTTCAAAATGTATACGATTTATCAAGACTTTGAATTATAAGTATAACTCCACTTCTTAATCTGTTAATGGGTTCACTCGTTTATAACTCAAAAGATATTAGATCTTTTAAGTTATTTTAACAAGTTCTAAATTTTGAAATAAGTTTGGGACTTGAACGAACCAAATTTGAAAAAACCACTGAAATGTATCAATGCTTTTTTTTTTTTAAAAGAAAATCTATTTTTGTTTATTTGAACAAGAAATAACATTTGAACCTAAAAAATGATTTGAAGTAAACCGCGTATCCTTTTTAGCAATGAATACAAACTGATTTTTGTTTGAAACAACTAAGGCACTAAATGCACTTAGTCTTGCCTTCGTTTTTTTTAGACCAAAAAAAAGGCGAATTAAGGGGAAATAGTTGTATCTGAGCCCAAACTTTCGAAGGAAAAGATCATTTGTGTTTGCTTTTGCATGGAATAGGAAAAATGTTTCGGAAAGATCACTGTACCAGTGATATAAAAATCTGAAATTTGTTTGGCATCTTTAACCTTCAAAACTTATCTCAAGATTGTCTTACTCCTGAAAATCTCTTACTCATTTTTGAACTTTAGCCGAATAAAAGAATCTTGTTTGCTCGATTAAAGAGAACATGTTGAGTTTAGCGACTAGAATGATTTCACAACTCCGCTTTCAGGGTAAACATCTAGTTTAAGAAACGAAACAAGTAAAGAGTTAGTATTTTTTTTTTTTTTTCACAAATCCACACACACACACCAAACAAAATGAAGTAAAGTATAAGAGAACGTTAGCTAGTTGGGCTTAACCCATTTCTGCGATTCCGTCATTCTGCGCTGCTGCTACTGCTGGTATTAATGGGCTGCTACCCCAGTTACTCT
Source organism: Lycium barbarum (assembly GCF_019175385.1). Taxonomy (NCBI): domain Eukaryota; kingdom Viridiplantae; phylum Streptophyta; class Magnoliopsida; order Solanales; family Solanaceae; genus Lycium; species Lycium barbarum. The sequence goes on along the minus strand of NC_083348.1, from coordinate 68,825,179 downwards.
TTCTTGCTTGGCTGGATAACGAAGATGAGGTTTGACTCAATGTACACTATTATATTGGGCTCCAGCCCAACACACAATGTGGGAGAAATATAAGTCCATTGGACTCGTCTCGGGCAGTTTATGCATAAAAATAAGGAGGAAAGGATTCGTAAAGATACCTGAATAATTTAAACATCCTTGAACAGATAATCTGTACATTTGTTATACTAAGGAACATGCAATAAAACTTAATACTAATGTTTCTTTGCCAACCAAACGCAGGATGTAAATATTTACAAAGGGAAAAGCATTTGAACAGACCACACACACCAGTTCATTCATATTTACAAAGGGAAAAGCATTTGAACATTAAATGAGCAGGAATATGAACGGATGGGAAGTAAGACTCATGTATTTATAACACTCCAAGATATAATCACTGGCTTCGGAAATTTAAAGTCACTCTAGCAATCATAATTGATTAAAGCCATAATAGATTTTGTGATTGATGACACTCCAAGAACATTTTGTGATTGATATACACATAATAGATTATTAGGATTTATTTATTCTTCATTTTTCATTCATAATTAATGGTTGCAAACATTGATTAAAGCCATAAACCTTGATTTGTTTAGGAAAACAATTAGGGTTTGATAAGAATAAATAACAAGAACTCAAAGCTTTAAACTTTGTTTAATAAATTCACTATAGGAATAAGAAGAATTTACTTGGCATAATTAACTATTCTTCAATATTCACTTTCTTATATTTGAGAAAATCATAGAAAGAGATAATCTTTATTTATTGGGAAATAGTAGAGATTCATATAGAGGTTAAGTGCATTCATATAACGATCCATTAGAAGTATATCAAGATCCTAAAGGGGACAAAACCTTGGTTTCTTGTACCTTAAATTACAATCCAAAGCAATTACTTAGCCACTAATCATAAACAACCAACTTTTACCAAAATCATCGGATTAAGACATTAGACTTAAATTAAGCATTCTACGATTTTAGCAGCCTTTTCTTATCATATTCCTTGTAGAATTCGACCCCAACCTTGTTGGATTACTATATTTGACATCGTCCACTTTACGCTAATAAAAGGTGTAATTTGAGCGTATCAAATTTTAGCGCTATTGGTCGTAATCCTTCATGACACAACACAGTGCACTGTCTCAACAAATATTATTAAATACGGCCCGTATGTCATTTTACGGACCATATTTAGTGATTGAAAAAAAAAATACGACGGAAAGTCACTTAAATAACGGGCAAAGAGGGAGAATAAATACCATATTCCCACCACTTCAAACATAACTCCCACTATTCAACCACAAACCGACGACCTCCCACTTACAAACTCATCATCTTCCACTCCCCATCTCCATAAATGAACCATTATACACTCTCAAATTCATCATCTTCACCCAACCAAAACCCTAATCTCTCTACCTTAGTTTTAGCTGCTTCTTGTTGATTTTTCTCTCAAAGTTCTTCAAGGTTGTCATTTAGTATTCATCAATACAGATATGATTGACACTCTCCAAGCTTAATTTACTCAATTTGGGTATGAAATAGTTTTGGGTGTTGATTACACTAGAGTTTTGTGAAAATTTTCTTGGTTAATGATCTTGTATTGGGGTAATGATGTTGTAAGATTGTAATTCTCATGGGAAGTTTGTGACTAGGAACCAATAGGTTGGAGGGCATTCCAAACCTTGAATTTCAAACTTCAAGTTTTGTTATGCCCACTAATAGCATGAATCATGAGTAATTGAAAAGAATTTGGTATGAAATTGGATGAATTCTAAGTAACCCAACCCTATAAACAATGTGAAACCATGGTGAATTAGGCGATTGATGTTTTCTTGAACAACCAAAACAAAGTCTATTTCTGTGACTGTATGAAGCGAGCGCAATACGAACTCAGGATACGAATCGTATTTCATTTTATGGTCTGCATTTGGTCGTTATATTGAAAAGCCACAAGCAGTGAAGTCAAAAATATGAGATGGCACATTACGACCTGAGTTACGGACCATATTTCACTTTACAGTCTGTATTTAGTCATTATATTGAAATGCCAAAAAACAGTGAAGTGCAAAAATGAAAGATGGCACAATACGACCTAAGTTATGGACTGTATTTCACTTTACGATCCGTATTTTAACTTTACGGTCAAAGACAGAACATAGTTTTTTTTTTGTACAGTTCTTTTGTTTTCGCTTTTGTTTAGTTGTTTCATAGTAACTAATAGGATGTGCCTTTTGTACGAATGGGTCCGAAAAGAAACGCTACAAGGAAAGCGAGGCTCCGACGCAAGGTCAAAAGAAAGCAAGTGGGTTCGGACTTTAAATTGATGGATGAACCCTCCAATTTTGAAGGATAAAAGTCAGGGTTCGAGTCCAGTAGAGGTTATACGTCCACCGAAGGTTAGAGGGGCCCCCGCACAAGGCACATCTACACCTCCCACCATGGCACCGTCTAGGTCCGAGTCTGAAGCCTCCTAGTCTGAAGAGGGGGATTCTGACGCGGCAGCAGCAAGCAAGGGGGCGTCCCAACAACCTGAGCAAGAGAGTGCCTCCGAAGAGCCACGTTCTAGACAAGCTTTGGATTTTGATACATCACCAGAGGGTTGAAAATTAGCCATCCAGACCAAACGGTTGGGGCAAGAAAAACTCAGGTTCTCGATTAAGGGTTCAAAGGAGTTATATGACCAATGGATTGCCGGAACAGAAAGTAGGGGCAAGCTGCAGAGGAACATATTTAAGGAGCGGCGATTGGTTTTCGAGGGTGTTTTGGCATATCCACAGATTAACGAGACCGTCAGGATGTATCACGTATCATTTGGATCTCTTCACTCACAAGCCAACAGAGTATTGTCTGCACGTGGTGAGGGAGTTTTATGCTACATATGGGGCTGTGTTGAATGATCTAAAAAGTCCCAGTCACGCTTGGCATGAAGTTCCTATGTTAGAGACAGTCATCGTCCGGAACACCAAGGTTGATATTTCCTCTAAGGCCATCATCAGAGCTTTATTTAGCAATGATTATGTTGCGCCTACCGACTTGAGCATATTCCTAGACAAGAGAACAAGGAAAGATAAGAAGTCTGTGAGGGAATGGACAGCGACTATTACATCTCAGCCAAGTAAGCAAAAATGGACAGATGATGAGAGAGTGAAGATTACAAAGTTGCTTAATGACGGAAGCCAAGTTTTGGTGGATGTTGCTTAGGTACCAGATCACTCCAAATTTGGCTAACAATACTCTTTCGACCAGTCAGGCAGTCACTACTGCCTCTTTTATGTCAAAGTATCTAATGGTTATTAGAGAGCTAATTGCTGAGGAATTGCATGTGAGGGCACACAAGCCCAAGCAATCTATGGTGTTCCTGTGTCTTATCATGGAGTTGTGTAAAAAGATGAGGATATTTGAGCTTCCAGAATGGGACAACATCATCAAAGTTGTCCATGTGGGAGATTGGAGGAAGAATAAGGTTACGGGAAAGGATGATAATAAGGCAGATCAGTCTGGTGATGACGACGACACTCATTTTGAGTTGAGTTCGAGCCATATTTTTGGGACTGAGCCAGTTGAGCCCACTATTGATGCTGCTACTGAGCCTGCTGCTGCCACTACGGGTGTCTCAGAGAGTGTTGCGACGAGTACCGATGCTGCGGCTGAGATGATAAATGCACCAACTTCTGCAGCCGAGATAGCCCGTGGTACAACTGCCATACTTATAGACAGGAGGCTGCAGGACATTTAGGATGTTGTTATTCTTTCTATCTTAGATCGTGCGATAGAGCCATGTGATAAGAATTTACTTTCTAATAATTTGTCCTGATTTCAGCGATGCCTCTGAAGAAAGCTACAGCTGCCAGAAGGGCAAGAGAGCGATTGATAAGGCTACTAGTCGTACTCAGTGGACTACCAAGGCTCGGGACGAGTCTCAGAGTGAGACCCCATCTCAGACTTCACGTACCTTGTCTGCACTATAGGAGCTCAGAGAAGAGCCAGCCTAGCTCCAGCACCTGCCACAGTGCCTCCAATCCTTCAACCAGATGCACAGGGTCAGGATATGCGGGATGCTATACAGCTGTTGACTAGATTGGTAGCCGCTCAGGCTCAGCGTTAGGGAGTGGGTGTTGATCAGGCAGACCGATCTATTAGTGTGAGGGTTAAGAATTTTCTTAGTTTAGATCCCCTAGAATTCTCCATGTTGAGGCAGAATATGGACCCCCCAAGACTTTATTGATAGAATGCAAAGGACTATGAGGGTCATGCATGCTAATGAGGTTGAGTCAGTGGAGTTGGCTTCTTATAGGCTCCGCGATGTTGCAGTGCAGTGGTACCAGACGTGGGAACTATCTAAGGGAGAAGATGCCCCTCCAGCCATTTGACAAGAGTTTTCAGATGCCTTTATTCGTCATTATTTTTCGCCAGAGGTTAGGCAGGCCCGAGCAGATAGATTCTTACATATTAAGCAGGGCAGTATGAGTATTCGGGAGTACAGTGTGCACTTTGATTCACTGGCTGGGTATGCTTCAGTTATGGTGGCTGAGATGGAGGACCGAGTTCACTATTTCGTGTCTAAGGCCGCATTTGATTGATGAGTGTATGACAGCTGTGTTGCAACTCGGTATGGATATTTCGCGTATGCAAGCATATGCACAGAACCCGGAGGATCGTAAGAGTCAGCGGAGGACAGAGCGAGAGCGTGACCGGGGCCAGGGTAAGAGGGCTATATCTTTAGATATTGCTGGTGAGTTCAGAGTTGGACAGAGATAGTAGTATTCTTGTTATCCATTCCATTCAACGGAGAGTGGACCTCCGCGATTTTCAGGTCAGAGGTTTGATCGGTCTTCTTATTCTAAAGCGGGCTAGAGTTCTAGAGCTTCAGGTTCTCAGCATAGACCGGAGTCCGGCCAGATGTGACCAACTTTGCCATGGTGTGCCCAGTGTGGTGGACTACACGCGGGACAGTGTCGATTGGGTCAGACGCTTGTTATGCTTGTGGCCAGCCAGATCATGTGATGAAGGAGTGTCCGTCGAGAGGTGGCCTAGGTATTGTTCAGCCTACAGGGTCCGTAGCTGGTTCTTCTTCATCTGTACGCCCTCAAGGCAAGGTTCTCAGACACCAGTGGGACGTGGTAGAAGAAAGGGTGAAGTGTCTAGTTCGAGCGGTCCTCAGAACCGCATCTGTGCATTAGCTAGTAGATAGGATTATGAGTCGTCTCCTAATGTTGTTACAGGTCTATTATCCGTCTCCTCCTGTGATGTATACGCACTGATTGACCCAGGTTCCATCTTATCATATATTACTCCATTTGTTGCTGCCAAGTTTGGGATAAAGCCTGAATCGATTAAACCTTTTGAGGTATATACGCCAGTTGGTGACCCAGTCATAGCTAGGTGAATATATCTGTCACGCCCCAAAACCCACCCTAGACGTGACCGGCATCCGACGTCGTGAACAACATCGGAAGAACCTAAACGACACAATAATAATTCTTAAACCTGCCAGGTTCAACATTCGCCTCCAACAGTTTATAAAATAAATGTAACATCAAGTTCCTTTTTAATAATCTTTCCTTATTAAATTAAACAAAGTTATAAGTAACTGCATATATCAGGATCACAATTATGAAATAATATCAGCGAAAGTCTAATATAAGTAAATAGTCATAAACGTGGCAAACACCCATTAAGTCGTACGAGACTTTGACAATCTACCCACAATTCTGACAACTATCTATGGAGCTTCTAAGAGATAAAACAATCATCTAACTTCGGGACGCAGCCCGGAAATCTAGAATAATAAATGAAACAGGAAGTGTCCCACGAACAAGGATGTGGGCTCACCAAATCAACAGCAGTAGCAAGTTCTCCTAAGCGTCGAGAGTATCATGAACTTGCTCTTCTCCATTACCTAACATACCATAAAAAACAACAACGGTATGCCTGGGTACTTTCGTACTCAGTGAGTACCTCGAGGACAATAAGTATTATAAAAATAAAATATAATAATACATAAAGAAATCAGTTCTGAAAGGATAGTATAAAAACAGTCATTCCACTTTGTGATTCTTAATATCATTTGTTAAACAGTTTACAAAGTCATTAATCAATATAAAAACAGGTATTCAGCATATGTATCTCAATAATAATTATCAAAACCGATTACAAAGCCTTTTGTCAATTTATAACTTTTAATTATGCCTTTCAAATTGATCATGATTGTCAACAACAGTTCCATGAGAGGATAAGAATATCACGCATGCCAATACAGGCCCAAGAATCAATCATATCGCGCATAGCGCACCACACCGGAACATATAATTCTCGATGGCTATCCTTCCTCCCGAATAGCTAGGCATAAATCACGCCGGACTATGTAGTACGCGGTGGCTATTCTTCCTCCCGAATAGCTAGGCATAAATCACACCCCGAATAGCGAACCCAGTGGTGGCTATCCTTCCTCCCGAATAGCTAGGCATAAATCACACCCCGAATAGCGAACCCAGTGGTGGCTATCATTCCTCCCGAATAGCTAGGCATAAATCACACCCCGGATAGCGAACCCAGTGGTGGCTATCCTTCCTCCCGAATAGCTAGGCATAAATCACACCCCAGGTAGCGAACCCGATAGTGGCCACTCTTCCTCCCGAATGGCTAGGCAATTACCACACTAGGATCCATAATGGCTACCCTTCCTCCCGAGTAGCTAGGCATAAATACACCAGAATATGAAATTCTCGGTGACCATTCATCCTCCTGAATGGCTAGGCAAAATCACATCAACAGAGTTCATAGCATAAAAGACGAATTACAATTCATCTCAAGGTAGTCACATCACCATTTACCATTAAGGTTTATTATGCCATATCGTAAAGATAAATCATTTTAATGAATGTCTTGAAAACGTTTACACTTCTTTAACCAAGATTTCAATGTCATAACTTCTTTACAAAAGATTTTCATGTCCCAATTCATCAATGAGAATGTCATTACCAACTCTTAACAATCATTATTAAGCATCTCTCATAGAGGAAAACATTCCTAATATCTTATACATATATAGGGTTTGTTACAATCTAGGTTTAATGTGGGTTTGTCCCCTCACATACATTAACCACTATTTAGACATGAATTAGAGTACAAGAAACATGAAATGATTACTTTTCCTTTCATTTATTAAATAATCTTGAATAAAATTTATACTTCCAACAATAGTTTCAAAAAGTGATTTTCATTCAAAATAAGTTTTCACAAGAGAGACATACAAATCACCTTTATAGTAAAAAATGATGTTCAAAAGAGACATATGAACTACCTTTATGTTAAAAAAGGATTTTATTTTTAAAGAGACATACCTTAATATGTTAAACAAATTTTAACAATTCACTTTCCTAATGAAGAACACCCAAACCTAGCTTGAATCACTTTAGGAAGAATTATGCTGCAAACCCTAGGTTTTGATCACAAGAATCATGGTAAGAATTATGGGTTTGATGTTAGAATAGATTAGTAATGTTAAGGGTGTTCTTACCTTTGATTTGAAGACTTGGAGAGATGATTTTCGTCCTTAGGGTTTGGAAGGATGAAAAAAAAGGGGAACAAAAAGAAGACCATACCCATTTTAAACCCAATTTTCTGCCAGAAACGGAGAAAATACGGCCTACAAGTATGTCCCGTACTTTGAAGTACGTCCCGTACTTGTAGCCCGTACTTAGGCTGCCAAGACTAGTGAATAACGGAAGAAGTACATCCAAAAGGACGTCCCGTACTTTAAATTATGGCTCGTACTTTATGGGCGTACTTTGGGCGAATTCTCCAGCTTTTGTGCTCTTCAGCAAAACGGACATAACTTTTTGTACATAGCCTTGCTCGGGCTGGGCGACCTACTGTTGGAAAGATAATTCAAATATATACAACTTTAATCAAGTTAGTTTTTCCAAATTTGCAACAAAATTTCATAAAAATCGCCCATAAGACAGACCTAGCAAAACTTAGGCAAAGTTAAGAGCCCTTAAGAACTTCAATTGTTGGTTTGACTTCAAAATGACCATCTTCCACCCGAATTCATCAAGAATGGATTCATATAGATATAATATTATCTTAACACTAGATTTTTACATATTCACACCTAACCCGAATTTACGGAGTGTTACAATATCGAGGTTGTGTAGTTATAGCTTGTAATTGCCATACCATAGCAGACCTCATTGAGTTAGATATGATCGATTTTGATGTCATTATGGGTATGGATTGGTTGGATTACTATTATGATAATGTTGATTGTTGAACGAAAGTAGTCCGATTCCAGTTTCCAGACGAGCCAGTTTTAGAGTGGAAGGGTAATGCTGCTTCACGGAAGGGTAAGTTTATTTCCTACCTCAAGGCCAGTAAGATGGTTAGAAAAGGGTATATTTATCACCTGGTTCAGGTTCAGGATGTACAAGCAGAGTCACCGACCCGTCAGTCTGTCCCTGTGGCTAATGAGTTCTTATAGGTGTTTCTAGATGAGCTTCCAAGCATTCCGCCAGAGCGGGAGATCAATTTTACTATTGATCTATTACCAGATACTTAACCCATATCCCTTCCTCCTTATAGAATGGCACCGGCGGAGTTAAAAGAATTGAAGGAGCAATTGAGATATTTACTCGAGAAGGGCTTTATTAGGCCCAGTACATCGCCGTGGGGAGCGCCGGTATTATTTTTAAGAAAGAAGGATAGCTATTTGCGAATATGTATTGATTATAGGCAATTGAATAAAGTGACTATAAAGAATAAGTATCCACTTCCGAGGGTTGATGGTTTATTCGATCAGCTGCAGGGTGCCAGATATTTTTCAAAGATAGACCTGAGATCGGGGTATCATCAGGTTAGGGTGAAGGAGAAATACATTCCGAAGACGACATTCAGGACGAGATATGGGCACTATGAGTTTCGTGTTATGTCTTTCGGGTTAACTAATGCTCCAGTTGTATTCTTCGACTTGATGAATCGTGTATTCAGACCCTTTATGGATCGGTTTGTGATTGTATTTATAGATGACATCATGGTTTATTCACCGTCAGAGGTCGAGCATGCAGATCATCTACGTGTAGTGCTTAGAGTTTTTTGAGATAGAGAGTTATACGCAAAGTTTTCTAAGTGTGAATTCTGGCTGAACTCTGTGGCTTTTTTGGGTCATATTATTTCAGATGATTTCTTCTCTTTCAGTCGCGTTGACCAAGTTGACTTAGAAATCAGCTAAGTTTCAGTGGACGGAGGCATGTGAGCTGAGTTTTCAAATATTGAAGAACAAGTTGACCTCAACACCAGTCCTGACTCTTCTAGAGGGAACAAATGGCTATGTGATTTATTGTGATGCTTCAGGCATTGGGTTAAGCTGTGTATTAATGCAACACAGTAAGGTTGTTGCTTATGCTTCTAGACAGCTGAGGGAGCACGAGAAGAATTATCCAACCCATAATCTTGAGTTAGCTGCAGTGATCCATGCTTTGAAAATGTGGAGGCACTACTTATACGGTGTCCACGTTGATATCTATACCGACCATAAGAGCCTCCAGTACATCTTTAAGCAGAAGGACTTGAACTTACGTCAGAGATGGCTAGAGTTGCTAAAATATTATTGTCACGCCCCAAAACCCACCCTAGACGTGACCGGCATCCGACGTCATGAACAACATCGGAAGAACCTAAGCAACACAATAATGATACTTGAACCCGCCAGGTTCAACATTCGCCTCCAACAATTTATAAATTAAATGTAACAAATCATGAATACATGAATTGAATCAGCAGAAGTCTTTATAAGTAATAGTCTAAAACGTGGCAAACACCCATTAAGTCGTACGAGACTTTGACAATCTACCCACAATTCTGACAACTATCTATGGAGCTTCTAAGAGACACAACAATCGTCTAACTTCGGGACGCAGCCCGGAAATCCAGAATAATAAATGAAACAGGAAGTGTCCCACTAACAAGGATGTGGGTTCACCAAATCAACAACAACAACAAGTTCTCCTAAGCGTCGAGAGTATCACGAACCTGCTCTTCTCCGTTACCTAACATACCATAAAAAACAACAATGGTATGCCTGAGTACTTTCGTACTCAGTGAGTGCCTCGGGGACAATGAGTAATATAAATAAAATATACTAATACATAAAGAAATCAGTTCTGAAAGGATAGTATAAAAAAACAGTCATTCCACTTTGTGATTCTTAATATCATTTGTTAAACAGTTTACAAAGCCATTAACCAATATGAAAACAGGTATTCAGCATGTGTATCTCAATGAGAATTATCAAAGCCGATTATAAAGTCTTTTGTCAAATTACAACTTTCAATTACGAATATCACACATGCCAATACAGGCCCAAGAATCAATCACATCGAGGGGATGAACCATAGGGTTCCCTTGTCACAGCGCACCACACCGGATTATAAAATCCTCGGTGACCACTCATCCTCCCGAATGGCTAGGAATAAACACACCGGAATATGAAATCCTCGGTGACTACTCATCCTCCCGAATGGCTAGACGTAAGCACACCGGAATATGAAAACTTCGGTGACCACTCATCCTCCCGAATGGCTAGGCGTAAACACACCGGAATATGAAATCCTCGGTGACCACTCATCCTCCCGAATGTCTAGGCATAAGCACACCGGAATATGAAATCCCCGGTGACCACTCATCCTCCTGAATGGCTAGGAAAAATCACATACACAGAGTTCATAGCATAAAAGCCGAATTAAAATTCATCCCAAGGTAATCACATCACCATTTACCATTAAGGTTCATTATGCCATATCGTAAAGATAAATCATTCCAATCAAGGTTTTGAAAACGTATAACTTCTTTACAAAAGATTTCCATGTCCCAATACGTCAATGTGAATGTCATCACCAACTCTTAACCATCATTATTAAGCATCTCTCATAGATGAAAACATTCGTAATATCTTATACATATATAGGGTTTGTTACAATCTAGGTTTAATGTGGGTTTGTCCCCTCACACACATTAACCACCATTTAGACATGAATTAGAGTTCAAGAAATATATGAATATTGGTTTTCCTTTCATTTATTAAAGAATAGTGAATAAAATTTATACTTCCAACAATAGATTCAAAAAGTGATTTTCATTCAAAATAAGTTTTCACAAGAGAGACATACAAATCATCCTTATAGCCAAAATATGATTTTTAAAAGAGACATACATCCAAAATAAGGTTTTTCAAAGGGAGACATACCTTAATTTGTTAAACAAGGTTTAACAATTCACTTTTCTAATGACGAACACCCAAATCCTAGCTTGAATCCCTTTGGAAAGAATTATGTTGCAACCCTAAGTTTTTGTCACAAGAATCATGGGTTTATTGTTAGGATTGATAATCAATGATTAAGAAGTTCTAACCTTAGTGTTGGAGCCGTAGAGAGATATTTTCGTCCTTAGGATTTTTGAGAGTGAAAAGAATGGGAGAAAAACTAAAATTTTGCAACTTATAAATTTTTCAGCCTGGCAGGCACAATCGACAGTTCAAAGAACGGAGCGTCGATCTGCTCCGTTGAATTCATCAAATTTCTAGTGAGAAATCTTTCTTTTCCTCACAATTGACGGTTCAAAGGACGGAGCGTCGATCAGAATGACGGAGCGTCGATCTGCTCCGTCGAAGTCATGAAACTTCCAGTGAAGACAGGCTTTAGTAAAACGGGCATAACTTTTTGTACACAACTTTTCTTGGGTTGAGCGACCTACCATTGGAAATCTATTTCAAAGATCTACAGCTTGCATCAAGGAAGTGTTTCCAAATTCGCAACACATTTTCATGAAAATCGCCCAGAAGACAGATCTACCAAAACTTAGGCGAATTTAAGAGCCCTTAAGAACTTCACTAGTTGGTTTGACTTCAAAACGACCATCCTCCACCCGAATTCATCAATAATGGATTCATATAGATAAAATATCATCTTAACACTAGATGTTTACATATTCACACCTAGTTCAAGTTTACGGGGTGTTACAATTATGATGTTGATAGTCTGTACCATCTTGGGAAGGCCAATGTAGTAGCCGATCCTCTAAATCCATGGGTAGCCTGTCATACTTGCAACTAGAAAAAAGAGAGTTAGTCCATGAAGTTCGTCAGTTAGCTAGCCTTGGATTTCGGTTGATAGACTCAGGTGATACAGGAGTTACCGTCCAGGATACAGCGATGTCATCTTTGGTAGCTGAGGTAAAGGAGCGTCAATACGAAGACCCAATTTTAGTTCATTGTCGAGATACGGCTCCTCAGAAATAAAATACACCTTTTGTGATTACAAGGGATGGAGTCCTCAGGTATCGAGATAGATTATATGTTCCTAATGTTGCTGGGCTTCATCGGCAGGTTATGAGGGAAGCCCACTATTCTCGCTATTCTATTCATTCGGGCACAACAAAAATGTACCATGATATCAAGGAGGTGTATTGGTGGGATGGTATGAAGAAAGACATAGCAGAGTTTGTCACTCAGTGTTCAAATTGTCAGGAAGTTAAGATAGAGCACCAGAAGCCCGGAGGTTTATTGCTGTCTATTGAGATTTTGACATGGAAATGAGAGGTAATTAATGTGGATTTCATTACAGGTTTGCCCCGTACTCAGTGGAAGTATGATTCAATATGGGTCATAGTTGATAGGCTTACAAAGTCCGCCCACTTTCTGCCTATCAAAACTGCTTATTCAACTGAAGATAATGCAAAGCTCTACCTTAGAGAGATTGTACGACTTCATGGGGTTCCTACAGCCATTATTTCAGATAGATGGGCGCAGTTCACAGCTAACTTCTGGAGATTTTTTCAGAACAAATTGGGGACTCATGTGAGTCTCAGTGCTACATTTCATTCGCAAACAGATGGACAAGTTGAGCGTACTATACAGACACTTGAGGATATGCTGAGAGCTTGTGTAATTGACTTCCGAGGTAGCTGGGATGATCACTTGCCTCTTATTGAGTTTGCATATAACAACAGTTACCATTTTAGTATTCAGATGGCTCCTTATGAAGTTTTATATAGGCGAAGATGTAGATCACCCATAGGATGGTTTGATGTTGGAGAGAATCAACTAGTAGCCCCAGATTTAATACAGTAAGCGGTTGATAAGTTGAAGGTAATTCAAGAAAGGTTACTAGCGGCACAAAGTCGATAAAAATCCTATACAGATAATCAGCGACGCAGATTAGAGTTTGAGATAGGCGATTGGGTCTTTTTAAAGATCTTACCTATAAAAGAAGTGATATGATTTGGCAAGAAGGGTAAGTTAAGCCCTCGATACATTGGTCCATATAGAATCATTCGTACAGTGGGTAAGGTAGCATATGAGTTAGAGTTACCTTCTGATATGGAGTCTGTACATTCGGTGTTCCATGTATCCAGGCTCCGTAAGTGTATAGGAGATCCCTCGAGAATTGTACCGGTAGATGATATCCAGATGACCGAGCAGTTATTATATGAGGAAACCCTAGTGGCTATATTGGATAGACAGGTTCGTCGATTACAAACTAAGGATGTGGTTTCCGTTAAAGTGCTTTGGAGGAATAATAATGTTGAAGAAATGACTTGAGAGGCTGAAAATAAGATGAAGACTAGGTACCCGTACTTGTTTCCATTGTCCTTGGAGGCTCAGTTTGAGGCATCATCACCCCCAGGTATTGGTTTTATGTATAGTTATTATGATTGGTCGTGTGAGGCCATAATGTTGTGTATTTTAGCATATGGCCCTGTGTGGCATTGTATTGGGTTGCTGTGTACATGTTGGATTGGTATACTTATAGGAGAGACTCTGCCGAAATTTTTATAACTCATGACTTGTATGAACATTCGAGGACGAATGTTTTCTAAGGGGGGGGGGGGGGGGGGGAGAATGTTACATCTCTCATTTTCGTCGTAAGAAAGTTTATGGTTTTCTAGTTGTGTATGCCCTTAGTTTGGAGATTCGTATCCGAGTTTACGAGATATTAAGCGCCTTACCTCGCGTATACCGAAGTACAATTATATGTTCCTTGCAATAAGATAGGGGATGTTTTGGGAGGTGATTTGGAAGGGATTTGATTATATTTTGGTATGTAAGTATTGATGTTGTTGTGGTTGGTATTGTTGTTGATGTTTTGGGTTGAATTGAGATTAAGGGGTTGTTAAGGTTACAAAGGAAATGCTGTCCGAAATTCGTCAAGTTCCTTTCGTACTTGAATTGGATAGTAGGTGATGTAAATGGTCTAATTGTGGCTTATGTTATCTTTATTGTAGAATTACGAGTTCGAAAAGTAGATGTTGGACGGTTGGATACGCTCCAAGGTATGTTAAGGTTGTCCCTTTTATTCTTTTGGCATTATATTTATCATACAAATGAAAGAAGCAAGCGAGCGAGTTCCAAAGACTCTACTCCTAGATGCTATAGGGTTCATTGTATCCTTGGTTTCACATTGTTTCATATCTTTAGCTTCCAGAGATCTTTTATTGCCTAGAGGAGCGAGTCCTGCATGCATTATATATGTATGTACAACTATTTTCTTACACAGCGCTGCACTATAGTCGGTCGGGCAGGCAAGTAGATGTGCACACCACTGCAATGGGCAGATTATAAGATTACCCCGGACGCGGGATGACATGAGATATGGATCGGGTTATATGTTCCACAGCACTAGCAGTTATAATATGATATATATATATATATATATATATATATATATATATATATATATATATATATATATATATATATATATATACGCATATCATACGCCACAGAGGCACTTTTAGATATCGAGTTTAGCTTTCATGTTTTAGATATCTTTCATGATTTTTATGTACATGTTGCTCTTATGCCTTACATACTCAGTACATTATTTGTACTGACTCCCCTATTGCTAGGAGGGCTGCGTTCATGCCCGCAGGTTCAGGTAGACAAACAGGCGGTCCAGCATAGTAGGACTTCCACTCAGCAGTAGTCAGTGCGCTCTACTTGGTTTGGAGTTGCAGTTCATTTTGGTATGCTATTTTTGATATGTGTATATGGATATGACGGGGCCCTGTCCCGTCCTTTCTACAGCGTTGTATTTCATTAGAGGTCTATAGACAGTTGTACATAGTTGAGATGATATGTAGCCTTGTCGGCTCTTATTTTGTTGTACAATATATGTGGCATCCTAGTCGGCTTGCATTGTTATTTTCAGTATATATGTATAGGTGGTTGTGAGTTATTGTTGCTGAGTTCATGGCGTTGTTCTTACAGGAGTCATTATAATTCTATTATAGGTCATATATGGGCCACCTTGTTGTTCAGTGAGACCCAGATACAGGCATAAGGGTGTCTAGTCGGTAGAAGTCAGGCACTCGTCATGACTCATCGGTTTGGGTCGTGACATTTTTCCACTGAGTGCTTATTTTTTTTTAAAAAAAGTGAGGTGTTTAACCTAAGCCTGGCTAACGGGTCGGGCTGACCCGGACCCGGACCGATTAGAACCGGTAAGAGCCCGAACCTGACCGAACCGTGTCGAACCCGATTAGGCTGGCCTGGTTTGGGAACCAACCCAGACCCGCACGGGTTGAAGGCTTCACACCAGTGACCCAGATCGGTTCAAACCGATAATGTCACATCATGACTTTACCGGTTAATCGGACCGGACCAGCCCGGTTTAACGGCTAATTTTCATTTTTCATTTTTTTTTAAAAAAGAGTGTAAGGCAGTAGCCAGTCCTTACTGGCAAAACTTTTGCCATATGACCGTTTGGCCAATAGCTACTTGGGCACCTTTTTCCTTTTTTTTTTTAAAGCATGGCATCCCTTTAGAAATTGTATATATAGCCCCCACCCTTCCCTTATTTTTTCCACACAATTATCATTGCCCTCTAATTATCAATTTCAGCAAAAATTCTCTCTCAAAGTTGTAACAAATATTATTAGCTTTCTAAATTAGTTTTATTTTATTCAAGGTTTATTTGAAAAAACAAAAAAAATAGCAACAACCAAGTGAATTTGTGGTAGTATTCAACGGTTCAAGACTTTCAAATATTGGGGAAATTTGGTACACTCGTTCCATCTCTTTCTCTTCTTTAGTATTTTTATTAGTGTTTTTATTTTTCAGCTTGCATAATGAGTTTTGTTAAAAAAAGCTTATAAATTAGTTCGGGGTAATAATAGTACTAGTACTAGTATTAGTAGGGGCGGAGGTAGAAAATCAAGGGGTTCTTTTAATACTGTTACTAGTAATATAAATGAGTATTTTGCACATGTTTCCGAAACATCGCCTGATAATAATGAGGATTATGAACAAATGCAAGAAGATTATGGCATAGAGGATGATGAAAATGATGACATTGAATTAGTTAATAATGATACACAACCTACACCTACTAGTGGAGTCGGCCAAAATCAAGTAAGTAGGGGTGGTGGTTGTGGTGGGGCTGGGCCACCTTTACCCACGGATATCAAAAATCGTAAAAAAAGAAGTAGGGTTTGGAATTTTTTTACTGACATTTAAAATACCGATCAAGTTAGATGTAATTTATGTGAACAACCTTTTAAACATTCCACCGGAGGTAACAATGGGGGGACGGGCACATTTGCTAGACACATGAGGGATAAACACCCAGAGGAATGGGGTGGTGGTTAAGAAGATGATCAAACAACGTTAAATCCGCAAACTGAAGGATACCATAAATATGATAAAATGAATGATCGGGATGAGTTAGCAAAATGATTGCTTTGAGTTGTCTACCTTTTTCCTTTGCTTCCTCGACATATTTTATTATGTATATTCAAAGAGTTCATAATCCTTTATTTAAAGGTGTTCCTAGAAGTACATGTAGATGTGATGTTCTTAGGCTTCATGGACAATATTTATTTTATTTAAAATATTTGCTTAACAACCATGCTTGTAGAGTTTGTCTTACTTCTGACATTGGTCAAGCTGTTAATGGAAATAAATATTCTACAATTACATGTCACTGGATGAATGATGATTTTATAATGCAAAAACGTATTATTGCTTTTAAATATGATGAAGATCAAAGTCACACAGCTGCATATATAGCCACTACAATAAAGGAAGTTTGTGAAGAATTCAACCTTATTCAAACAGTTTTGTGTGTTTCTTTTGACAATGCTTCTAATAATACTGCATCAATTCCACTGTTAAAGTTGCATCTTAATCCACCGCTTGAAGACATTTTTCATGTTAGGTGTGCATGTCATACTTATAATTTAATTTTTAAAAGTGGTCTTGAATTATTTAAACCTGAGATTACTCTAGTTAGAAGAGCAGTTGGTGTTATCCAAGGAAATAATAGATCTTCTAGAATTAAAGAATTTAAAAAGAAGTCGGTTGATTTAGGACTTGCCCCGAGATACATGCCGGAAGGAGTTGTCACTAGGTGGAACTATACATATATATTTTTGAAAGTTTGCTACAAATATAGAAGTCCTACAACCAAAGTTACTAATGCTCACTGTACCGATAACTCGTTTGTTAACACCTGATATTTGGAAAACCATTCATGAAGTTGTTTTATTTTTACGTAAATTTTGTGTGACTACACTTGAGTTTTCTGGAGCTTCCTACTATTACAGATGCTTCTGTCACGACCCGTCTAGGGGCCGTGACGAGTACCCGATACTTGTACCGAGCACCCCTTGTCTATCGTTTTACCTTTACCTCTTAGCAAGCCATGTAAACAGAGCCATTTTTTTTTTGAACATTAACATTAGCGGCGTCATTCTGAACATAGACTAATAAACTTCGTTATCAATTATACATCAACATTAGCATGCCAAAACACCATATATCTAACTGTACTTAACTGACTGTACATAACTGTCTACGAGCCTCTAGACGTAGTACACTTATACATAGAAAGGGCCGGGTGCTGGCGTTCCCGAATATACATACACAAAATAGTACCGCAGAAGTGAGGCTCCGGAACAACTGGAGCGCTGTCAACACTGCTGGTAAGGCTCCTAAGGATAAAATCCGCCTATCTGCTGACCTGCGCGGCATGAAACGCAGCGTCCACAAGAAGGGACGTCAGTACGAATAGTGTACCGAGTATGTAAGGCATGAAAGATAACACTAGCAGTAAAATAATGTATAATTAATAATGTCATGGAGTCACAGAATATAGAAGATAGAACGTATCTCATGTCATATATTATCATCTCGTATCATATCATATTATATCTTATCTTGTCTTGTCGTAGTATATCACGTCATAGTATATCGTGTCATAGAGTGTCAGGCTATAGTATATCATAACATAGTACCTCATATCGTAGCATGGCATGTTATAGCATGTCGTGTCATAGCATAGCGTGTCATAGAATGTCTTACCATAGCATAGCATATCATAGCGTATCATAGCATAGCATAGCTTGTCATATCATGTCCTGTCGTAGCAGATCATAGCATATCATGTCATAGTATAGCTTACCATAGCATATCTTATCATAGCATGTCTGGTCATGACATGGTAGGTCATATCATAGCGCCGATCAATGCCGGCTCACCCACATAGCGCCGATATACACCGGCTCACCCATATATCCCGCGTCCGGGCACCCCGCGTCCAGGATGATAAGCCAGCTGATCAGGTAGCAATGAAACATGTTTCCCTTCCCATTCCCCCATGTATCCCTTCCCCCCAACCCAGGTTCATATACATAGCTTGCATACATATACATGTCTTATATACATTTACTTATCTTATATACATATATATCTTTTATATATATATATATATATATATACATATACATGTCTTATATACATAGACATGTTTTCTATATGTATATATCCTATAAGCACATAAGGGAGCCCAAGGAAAAATCATATAGCCATCGGAGCGGCGTAAGGCCGGTGACCTCCGATTACATTATGGAATACTCGTGATCGCTCTTGTCTCACCTCGAAGGGACGAATATTTTGAGGTGAGATGGTCAATAGAGAATAGTATTAAAGTAAACGTAGAATGAAATTGTGGGCATCATAGATGACAGTTCATAGACTTTGAAATCTTTAGAAAATAAAGTCATAGCTAGGAAATATAAATAAGATTCAAAAATTAATTTATCATTTTCATATTTACATAAGATACTTAGCTTAGTTATCTTGGTCATAGAGTCGTTCCGGTAGCACGTATCATAGGCATATCCTCTTATCTAACGTCATTGTTATCATTACCGTCATGGAAGGGTCCTCGTTGGAGGAGTCATAGTACTTATCATTTGGTAACGAAATCGGGATCAAAAGTTCCCTTTGGATTCACTTCTAATAAGTCAAGCAACACTGTAAGGAAAATCCGAGAGTAGCGGGCCCACCTCGGGCCGGATGGGGTGGCGTATGTTATTTACATATATTACGTGTCATGTCATTACTTGTGAGGGTTCTAGGGTAATCGGGTCCCACTCGTGCAAGTTCTAAGGGTTTAAGAGGTCTTTCCATCATTTGCACACTTTCTAGTTCAATTCTATTGAACAAAAAGTGAAAAACTTTAGGTGCGGATTCCGGGGACTAGGGTTGTCCCCGAGGCTCGTACCCGACTTATTACAGCTAAGACATGCCATAGAAGGGAGAGTGAAGCCTTACATACCTCTTTCCGCTCCTTTTGCTATTCCAAATTCACGTCGCAATCTCGTCAAAATCTGCAAATTGGTCATGTTTACCAAAACTCTTATTAGGGTACTTAGAGTTAGAATCTTAAGGAAACATTTGGCTACCGAAATTTCGGTAGCACTTCCCCTATAAATACTCCATCCCACCAAGTTCAACTTGGCTAATTTCAATCAACAACAATCCCGGGAATTCAAACCCAGCCAAAATATCAACCACAATTCCAACAACAACAATACTAACAACTTCTATATTCAATCAACTTACTACTTCTTCCAAAAATTTTCTAACTTTAATGAAAACAATAACAACCTCATAATCTATATTCCAACAACATCATACTAAATAAAATTGACTCATTCTCTTCCATTTTTTCACCATAACCACACGGCCAACACCAATCATACACACTACAACTTCTCAAAATTCATTCAACTTCCATTTTCCACATATCATTCACAACAATAACAACCAAACACTAATTAAAATAATTGAAGCATGACTCCTACACATATATATGTACACACGGCCATGTACTATATTTCTCTCCTTCATGAATTTCATCCATTTTAGCATACCACAACACATATAAACCATATATAACACATAAAACAAGATCAAAACTCACCTTTCTTCTTCAACTTCTCACTTGACTACAACTTGACAACTTGTATGATTTTGAATCTTTCTTGCTCCAACAACAACTCCACCTTGTTAATCACCCTTTACTTGGTAGAAAATGATTTTTGAAGAATTTTTATCAATTTTCTTGTTGGTTTTTGATCTTGGCCGAAATGGCCTTCAAGTTTTTCTCCTCCTTTTCTTGTTCTTACTTTCTTGAAAATTCTAGAGAGTTTGATGAAAAAGATGACTTGGTCATCTCTTTATTTAGTCATTAACCTTGATGTGGGCTTAATCCCACACCAAATGGACGGCCAAACAAGGCCCAAACCTTAGCCCACTTATTTTTTTTTATTTTTTTTGGGCCAACTCGGTTTGGTCCCGAGTTGGGCCAAACCGAGTTGGCCCTAGCCCACTGACCTTTCGACCTTAAAACGTCCATATCTCCTTGTACCGACGTCACCTGGGGACCCACGACCTATGGTTGGAAAGATAATTCAATTATCTACAACTTCTATTTCTTGGTACTTTTCTAAATTCCAAACTTATAATACCGTTTTTGCCCCTTGAAGTCAGATCACCTCTTAAAAATATTCGTTTGGAGGACTTCCACTTTGATTTGGCCCAAGGGTCCTTCTTGAGTTGTGTTTAACTTCTCATATGTGATTCATATGAATTTTCAGATGTCCCAAAAAAATCTCGATGTGTGGGTCCCACCTCAGCAATTAATCTGACGTTCAAAAATACGGGATATAACAGCTTTAGCTCATATAGGTGAAATTTCTTACCTACTTTATAATTTGAAGAAGGACCTAGGTATACACCCGCAGTAACCCAAATGATGGACCATTTCAAAAAATATTTTTATCCTATTCCTCCTATTTATCTAATTGGTGCTGTTTTTAATCCTTCTATTAAGTTGAATGACACTCATAATTTAATTAAATGCTTGTATGAATATATGGAAATTGAAGCTAAAGAAAATCCTTGTTACTTCACTTGTATGAGTTCACTTAACACACATTTGCAACAGTTATATAATTATTATGCAAATTTAGTTGACACTATGGTACCTGATATGCCAAATCCTAATCTTTCTTCTAGTTCTTTTTCTGCAAATAATGATGACGATGAAGATGTTGATAATTTTGCTATCTGGTGCACTTTTTCTAGTAGCACACCACATAGTAGCAGGAATATTGACGAGCTTCAATTCTACTTGCAAAAGGCTAACGAGCCAAAACTTCATTTTTCACCACTAAAATGGTGGAAGGACAATGCAAACAGTTTCCCGTTCTTTCTGCAATGGCCCAAGACGTACTAAATGTGCCAATTTCAACAGTTGCATCAGAGAGCGCATTTATCCAAGCAAGGCAACAGCTAGGAGATACCCGTCACTCATTGGGTAGCAATGCCTTGGAAGTTCTACTGTGTTTTAGAGATTGGCTAAGATCGGAGCGAAGAAATCAAGGACGTGCAGAGCCGGAAGATGAAGAGATTGCAGAACTAATTGGAGATGCAACTTCAACAGAACCAACACCTCATGTTGATGTGGAAGATCTTCCAAGGATGTTTCAAAATTGGTGAATGATTCAAGAATTAAGAATGTAGTCATGTACTCTCTTTTTTTAGTTTAAGTCTTTAATTTAGAAGAAATAGAACCCTTCCTAGAAGGTCGCTATGTAGACCTAGTTGAAACAGAACCCTTCCTAGAAGGTGGCTGTGTAAATTATGTGCTCTTCTTGTATGTGTGACATTGTGTTTAATTTGAAATTTCTATTAAATAAAAAATTCAAGGCTTGGCCTTGATTTTATTAAGATAAATATTGTTAAGTATTAATTAGTAAGTCTTTTTTTATAAGTATTAATTATTAAATATTAAGTAGTAAAAGTTTATCTTTAATAAAATAAATTAAGATAAATATGATTAAGTATAAATTATTAAGTCTTTTTTTAATAAGTATTAATTATAAAGTACTAAAAATCATGTGACAAAATATATTGCTACAAGACTTTTATTTGTAGTTTTATGCAAAATATACTGCTAGAAGACTTAATTTCGTACCTACTAGTTAGCCCATTTGGAATAATTTGCATTTTGAAAATTTTGAACTTTCACTTTTCTCAATCTATAAAATAAATTCATTTTTCAACTTTCTTCTCACAACTTCGCAACTCAAAACTCACAACTTTCTTCCAACTTTGAAGTTTCAACAATTCAATTTCAAGTTTTCATGTTTCAACTCTCAACTTCAAAATGAATAACGATAATCCTCCTCTTCCAAGAAGAATAAGTAGTTTCGTGTGGAACTATTTTGTCTTTTTCGGAGATGTTACCTCTAATATTCAAAATGCTCAGCATATGTTTTAGATTCAGGGCAAGGGCAACCAGGACAAGGCATATTGATTAATACTATTAGATTAGTTAATTAATTGGAAATAAAGGGCCAACTAGTTAATTTCTGCAGAGTCCTCGATAAACTGTAAGCACAGGGATAGTAATCCTTACTGTTACATGCCAAACTTGTGGACTCACCATGAAGTGTTATTTCGGCCCGGGAGGAGTGTGTACCGGTCCGCTAGTTCGTCACATTAAAAATAGTCACCCGGAGGCCGATCCGCGTGCATAAGTTCTAAAATTATTGGCTAGTTTATTAACTTTATGTTTGTCGTTCATTTCTCAGGTTTCATGTTTGTTGTTAAAAATTTCTCAAAATTGTTGTGTGTTTGTAAACTTGTAATGTTATGTTGTAAACTTGTAATAACGAATAAATGTTAGCCGTTTGTGCTTGTATTTTAGACTCGTTAATGACGTTAAATTAATTTTTTAAACAATTTAAGTTTTAAATATTTAAGTTAGTTAAAGACTAGTTAACAAAAAAATATTATTTTAATGAAACTCGGCCCGGCCCAAACCGGTTGAACCCGAACCCACACGGGTTCCATAGAAACTTAACGGAAACCGACCAGATTGAACCCGGTTAGCCCAACTCGGAACCGAACCGGCCCCTGAACCGAATGGGTTGGGAAATTAAGGAACCGGACCGGCGCATTGACAGGTTTAGTTTAACCAAGCTTTTGAGAGAAAATAAGTGCTTCTGGGAAATAGCAGAAGCAGTTTTCCACTAAGTGCTTATTCTTTTTTTAAAAAAAAAGTGCTTTTAAAATAAATTGGTCAAACACAAACTGTCTTTCACCAAAAGTACTTTTTTGAAAAGTACTTTTGAAGAAAAATTACTTTTCAAAATAAGCTGATTTTAGAAGCTTGGCTAAACAGGCTATAAATCTTGTTTTGCACTTTTGTTTTTCCGTGTTAGACCCCTCATGTGATTGTTTTCTCATCTGCATGTGCAGGGCTAGCAGGTTCGCACTTGCTTAGGACCCATTTGGCCACAAGAATTTTTCATTTTTTCCCCCAATTTATTTGAGAATCAGGTGTTTGGCAATGAAAATTCATTAAGCCAATGGTCTTTTGGAAATTTATTTCAAAATCAATGCTGGGCTATGAAAATTCAATAAGCTAATAGTCTATCGAAAACAACCTCTCTATCCTCATAGGGTAAGGATAAGGTATACGTACATTACCCTCCCAAGTTGCCATTGTAACACTATTTTGGAACTCGACTCCCTAAGAATGGAGCTCCTCGGGAATTGGCTCAAGGGGGTCGAGGAGATTAATAAATAAAGACAGGTAACAAGGCTACCAATATAAGATTCAACAGAGGCTAACTCAGCCCTTGCTAAAGCTGGAAGTAATTGCAGGTCCATAATGCCACTTTTTTCTACGACTAGAAGGACCTTCGAAAAGAGGCTAGGGGAGGCTCCAGGATGGATAAAAACCAACTCCCTAGTTTCAGAATTAGGAGACAAAGGATTGTACTCATGATTATGCACTCATGTAACAGAGAGTTTTTCTCCCATCTCTTTTGGAAGCTTCTATGCGAGTATCTAGTTACCTTTACACTAGGATCACTCTTTAGTTTTGAGTATAACTCTGTTAAGAAGGTGATAAATTTTTGTCGTTAACAATATGTAAAAAGTTAGTTACGCCTAACTTAATGTAAATGGAGACGCGAGGTTTTATGCACCCTCCTCCACGTCTTCTCTTTTTGGATATTAATATACAGGTTTTGAGTTATGCCTAAACTCCCACCGCAACATGGATAAAGGCTCTGCAGTAAATGCCTCACCTTCAATCATACAGGTTTTAAACAACCAACTCTCAGAACTTATGAGGTGTAAAATAATTGTGGATTCTTATTCAAATTTGCTGATACTGAATTACTTATCTTATTTAAGCAATTGGAACAAGTTTCTGAGACAATTGTATGACACGGACTTGATTCAACCAACTTCCGCTCAGAAAAAAAGGTAGATTCGGAAATTGAGATGACGACATATGTATACATAAATAGAGAGAGAGAGAGAGAGAGAGAGAGAGAGAGAGAGAGAGAGAGAGAGAGAGAGAGAGAGAGAGAGAGCGAGAGAGAGAGAGATGGAAACTCCCAACTCGATTCTGCTGGAGCAGAATACTCATGAAGCTAGATTAGGATCACACAAATGAAAAGAAGGAGAGAGAAAAAAAACAACATTCCTTGGTTGGGTATTTGATATAGGTCAAACTTCTAGATAATACGAAAATCACTTATAATCCATATATCATGCCTCTCATCATCATTATATAGTAGTTATGTTGTTGATGATTTTGAACCAACTTAATCAGAGTATAAACTCAACTATTTACCAATTTCTATCCATAATTCTTCTTCAATAAACAAAACAAATACTGTCTACCATGCAATCAGCAAATCGATAATCCTAGAACTTATGAGGTGCAAAACAATTGTGGATTCTCATTCAAATTTTCTGATACTGAATTACTTATCTTATTTAAGCAATTAGAACTAGTTTATGAGACAATTGTATGACACAGACTTGATTTAACCAACTTTCGTTCAGAAGAAAAAGTCTGCTTCGTAAATTGAGATGATGACAGAGAGAGAGATGGAAACTTACAACTCAATTTTTCCAGAGAGTTTTCGTCAGAAAGAAAAATGGAGAAGAGTTTTTCAGCTTGTTTGAAAATGTGAGAAGCTGGCGGGTAATTTGAAATATAGAGTCAATAAGGGTCTGTTTGGAAAGCCACCTGGTAATTGGAATTGTTGTAATTGCTAAGGTAGTAATTACACAGCCTAATAATTACACAGTCTAGTAATTACGATGACCTATTTGTTCGTCATCACGTGTAATTACACAGTTAATTTTATTTAAAAATAAAACTTCTTATCAAAAATTTAAAATTATCTTTGAAAAATATGTGTTGTGCCTTTATAGATGATATTAAATTCTGTATTTAACAACACACTAATTCTTGAAAATATATTAATTAATAATTATATATTTGTAACTAGTATTGTAAAAATTATTTATATATAGTTTTCAAATTAATATTATTTTAATTTTAATTAATTATATAAATTAAAATCAGCCTTTTTTGTGAGAACATCATGAATTGGATGTTTGAGAAAACAAATATTGATATTTATAAATAAAATGTCATAGCATTATTCAAATGTTTGACAAAAAAAAAATCTATCAACTGTAAGTGAAAATAAACAGCATGCAATGTGAAATAACAAGTCAATAGTACTAAAGAAGATAATTTCAAAATAAAAAAAAAAAGTTTAACATAATACTCTTATGTCAAATTCCAACATTACTAAAGTAAGTTCCGATGTAAATTAAATAAATACTCTCTCCGTCCATAATAAGTGTCACCTTAGCAAAAAACACGCATATTATGAAACCAATAATGCAATATAAAATTTATTAAACTACCCCTATATGCAAAAATAAACTATTTTTTCCTCTTGATTAAAGCATGCACAAGTATTAATCCTTTTGACATTGGGAATCCAACAATATCAAGTTACTGTGTAGCTTTTCCTATAGCCAATTTAGATGTTACTTTAACTTGGTATTTATTGTCTAAGGCTAGAGTTGGAAAAACTCGTCAATTTATGTCTTGATTTGCTAAGGTGACACTTGTTATGAGACAATTTTTTTTACTAAGGTGACACTTATTATGGGACGGAGGGAGTATAATTTAAAAGAAAGGGAAAATATAAGTCTATATATAATCTGATTCACAACGAAATTCTACTTTAATAACATCGCTCGTTGTATGCAAAATTTGTTAATGACTCATTCTTTCTAATTCTGAGAAGTGTAGTTTCAAAACATAGAATAATAATACAGTTAGTTAAATGAATTTAAAAAAATTACATGCAATTACAAGCAGTAAAGTGTGGGAATGAGAAAATGAAAGAAAAAAAATCTGAAATGCCAACTCTAACGAATCTATTCATAATGGAAGAAGAAGCCTATCAACAAGTTGTTGGTTGGAGGCGTTACCGTCACCGCCGGCGAAAACATAGGCGAAAAGCACCGACGAAATAAAAATTCAGTCGGCCAGATCTGGCGGCGACTGTGTCCACGACGTCGAGGAGTGGTTGTGGTTGCTGGTTGGCGGCATCTGAGATCTGGTTGTTGTTGGTTGGTGGCCAGAGCTCCGGCGGACTTGAGCAGTAGACTGTTGCTCCAGTGGGGAAGAGGGGAGAGAGAGATGGAAGGGTTGGGTTGGGAATAATGTGATGATGGGTATTCTTCTTTAAATATATATGTAGCCATTAATTGTATTTAACATATTACTCTTAGCTATAGGATGTAATTAATCTAAACTATAGCTACCAAATATAAATATGTACTAGTAGTTAGTTATGCTATGTAGATATCCCTAATTAGAAATAAGGTAATTTCCACAAATAGAAATTTTTGGGGCCAGCGTTAAAATTTTGATCCCCCCTAATAAAATTTTAAAATCATTATTTGGTACTCCTAAGTTGGTGATTCAGATACGAAATTTAACAGCGACTACTCAATTAGAACTCCAGGAATTTTTGTCTTAAATTTGATACGCGTAGGTAAATTTTGAATTTCAATATATTTTACTAGAGTTCACACTAGTGATAATTACGGAGTTTATGATTCTACAATTAAGAACTCAAAGAAAAAGTCTTGGGGTTCGTGGTTTTATAAATAAGTACCCAATGAAAAGGTAATGAAGTTCGTAGTTCTGCGAGTAAAACTCAATGATTATGTCATGTTATTCGTAGTTGTACAAGTGAGAATTCAAGAATTGTAGTTGCGAAGATAAGGATGCTGAGATTGATGTGTGGGCATAATAGGAGGGATGGGATTAGGAATGATATTGGGGGGCAAGGTGGAAGTGGCCCGTGGTAGTCAAGATGCGGAAAGTGAGATTGAGGTAGTTCAGACATGTGAAGAGGAG